>NC_136065.1:1931206171-1931723671 GCF_964261635.1 Lissotriton helveticus
AATTCCCCTGACCGGATATTCTCACCTCAGTGCCTGTTCTGATCATGGGTCCCACGCTGCAACTCTGGGCAATAGCTTGCTTAGTCTCCACAACGGCCCCCACAACGCGAGGGATGCCTGGTCTGCACCATGGGGGTGCCCAGGAGTGGACACTTCACAGGGAAAGCCAGGAAGGGTTCCCTTGCGGTATTCGTACAAGCGCCGGGAAACCCACTGCGGGTAGCTGTGCGCTATACAAGTACAAAAACATTTTCATTTACTGAGACCTGAGCGCTGTCGCATTTTAAATTGCTGCCTCTTGATTTGGGTGCTTTTTGTATTAGCGACTCAGTGGCGGGTGGGACAGGCTCATTGGAAAGTCTTCGCCCTTAGCTACCTTCAGGTCGGGGACAGGGGCGAGGGAACTGCGACTCGACGCTCGCCTGGACGGCCGCCATCTTGAAGCGGGCCAAGGCTGAGCGGTCTAGTCTTTCTCCTCCCCTGCCCTCAAAAGTCGGGATGGCGCGACCTGACTGCTCCTGAGGCTTGAGCCGGGAGCTAGCTAGTACACATTTCTGCCATACTGTGCTAGGCTGTTTGTATTGTGATCCGAGTGCCGTTATATATTTTAAAAACTGTTGCCTTGTCATTTTATGCATTTTACTGAGACCTGAGCGCTGTCGCATTTTAAATTGCTGCCTCTTGATTTGGATGCTTTTTGTATTAGCGACTCAGTGGCGGGAGGGGCAGGCTGATTGGAAAGTCTACGCCCTTAGCTACCTTCAGGTCGGGGACAGGGGCAAGGGAACTGCGACTCGACGCTCGCCTGGATGGCTGCCATCTTGAAGCGGGCCAAGGCTGAGCGGTCTAGTCTTTCTCCTCCCCTGCCCTCAAAAGTCGGGATGACGCGACCGTGCGCTGCGGGCATGCCGGCGGCGCGCCTGAGACGCGCCAAAGGCTAGCCCGTCCGCGCCGGACCCGTGCCTAGCGCCAGAAACTCTGGTCGAGAGGACCCTCACAAAGTAAGTCGCTATACTTACGATCGTGGAACCCTTTGGGCTTTAGGGGGAGAAGAAAGACTGCTAGGCTGTTCATGCTTGGAAATGAGGTGCGACCTGCAGACGGCACCACAACGATGCCTGAGCTGTAATGAGGCCCTTCCTAAGTTCTTCTGGCAGGCCTCTAAGCTCTGCACTAACACAGACAGAGGGAAGGAGAAGGAAGAACATGCTGTGGTAAAATGTCTGCTGTTAAATGGTAGATCATTGGTCAAACATAGCATTGAACTCGCAGACCTAATACTTGAGACGAATACTAAGATAGCGTTCATTACTGAATCTTGGACTGATGCAGCATCAGGCCCAGACATTGTTAAAGCCACCCCCCCCTGATTATAACTGTTCTGTTCAGAATAGAGAGGGATAAAGAGGTGGCGGACTGGCCATCATCTATCATAACTCAGTGAGGGGGAATTTTCAGCCGGCGGCTACAGGTCTAGGAGAAGCACTGGCTTTTAATTTTAATCTGTCGGATCACCAAGCCCTCAGAGGATGTCTACTTTACAGACCCCCAGGGGCCAAGGCCCCATTTCTAGCTGCACTAGGCAGTCTGCTAGAAGAAGCAGTATGTGCCAAGACTTTTACAGTCTTAGGGGATTTTAACTTTCATTTGGATGGCGCATCTGACACGGATACGCGGGAACTCATTGAATTAATGGAAGGGGTTGGGTTAAGGCAATTGATGACTGGACCTACTCATAAGGCGGGGCACACCCTAGACGGTATCTTTTCAAACCATCCCAATCTAGCGGTTTCGGCCATATACCCGGTTCCCTGGTCAGATCATGCCGCAGTGTATTTTAACATCACTCTTGTCCCCCCCCCCAGATTTAGTAAGGTGAGGAACCCAGCGAGGACAATTAGGAAATGGAAAAACTTAGAAGGCACGGCCCTCAATGACCTATTAAGATCCTCGATGGTGCCCTCCCTAGGAGACGTAGAGGAGGCAGCAACTGCGTACACTAATTGGGTGGATAATGCATGTATGCAATTGGTGCCTCCAAAAACCTACCACTCCACCCGCTCAAGACCATCGGCCACGTGGGTTTCAGAGGAAATCAGGGATCACAAAGTCATTTGTAAGAAACTGGAAAGAAACTGGCGAAAAAATTACTGTGAGGATGATAAAAAGATACTCAAATTGGAGCTGGCAGCTTATAAAGAGTTGATTGGAAAAGCAAAACGTACCTATTTTACTAAGCGCATTATGGAGGCAAGCAACTCCCCCAAACAACTCTTCCAAACAGTGTCCTTGCTGGCAGCTCCTAAATCGGTGGAGGTACCCCCTAATCGGGAGCTATGTGAAAATCTGGCCAAATTCTTTCAGAACAAGGTTGAGATGATTTTCTACTCCCTGGATGATCAAGTAAAGATCATCCCCCTTGAAACCAACTCAGGGAACACAGAGGTCAATGGGCATAAAAACAGGCTCACTAACTTTGCCCCGGTCTGTGAGGAGGAGGTTAGGAAACGACTACAGAAGCTTAAATCTGGCTCTCCCCGTGACCCCTGCCCAGCCACTATAGCAAAATCCTCCGCTTTTCCGATAGCTACTGTCCTTACCCCACTATTCAATAACATGCTGGAAAACGGGGAGATCCCCTCCTGTTGGAAACAGGCATCCATCCTGCCCCTCTTGAAAAAACCTAATCTGGATGTTGCAGATCTCAACAACTATCGGCCCATTGCCAGACTTCAGTTGCCGGCCAAGATCATAGAGGGTATACTGAACACTCAGCTGAGCACTTTTTTGGGTGCGGGGCAACATCTCGATCCCTCACAGCACGGATTTCGGGCGGGGCACAGTACAGAATCGGCCCTGATCAAGTCGGCAGAAGATATTAGATCAGTGATGGATGCAGGAGGCAGAGCCGCCCAGATCCTGTTGGATTTGTCCGCGGCCTTTGATACGGTCCACCACGCATTATTGGTGGACCATTTAAGGGCTTGTGGGGTTCAGGGGAAAGCCCTTAAGATTCTGCAGGCTTTCCTCTCCAACAGGAATCAGGTGGTGGTGCTGGGAGATTTCGAATCGGACCCGTTTGTGCTCCCCTGTGGGATCTCTCGGGGCTCATCCCTGAGTCCGACCCTTTTTAACGTATACGTCTCCACTCTGGCCCCAGTTATCAGATCCTTTGGTTTTAATTTAACATCTTACGCAGACGACACGCAGATCGTGGTGTCGCTGCTACTGGGGGGAATGGAAGGCACAGCCAATAGGTTTAAGGACAGCATTTTTTTTTTCATTTTTTTTTTTTTTTTTTTTTTTATCCTCATTTGCGTGCATGGCTCCAATCTATCAGAACTATGAACTGCCACAGAGCAAAAGATTAGGTTGTGTTTCTGTACTGTCTCAGCGTTTAGCTGGCAGGGATGTCGTGAGGGAGGGGGGAGGCCAGTTCCCAGCAGCACATTCACACAAGCCATGAAAGATCTTACTTAGGGCTGTTAGTTGATAGATAGTGCCCGAGATACCGAGGCCCCTTAGGCACCATGGGTTCTTGCCATGGATACAAGGGTAGGCAATGCCCGCATTAATCATAGGACCCGGGGGAAAAGAAAAAAAACCCAGGCTCATCACTGCTACCCTAACAGTGTCCAAAAAGCTCTCCTACTAGGATTCCCCCCCCTGGCCAGGTCAAGTTTGGAAATCTGAAGAAGCGATGACCGCCATTCGTGCATGGTGGGCGGCTGAACATCTTTCCAGTGCCTGCAGATCTCCCTGCGTGCCGCCAGGATGGAATAAAATAGCAAATTAGAAGCAGCATTACGGGCTTTGCCTCTCAAGCCAAAGATGACAAGAACAAGGTCAATGGAAATGTGTTCACCCAATGACAGGGATAGTTTGTTTCCGATGGAGTCCCAGAATGCAGATATATTTGGACATTCGTAAAACATATGGATGTCAGATGCTGCAACTAGCCCACACCTTGGGCATGAGACCGGGCCTGTTAAAGAAAACTTTGACAGCCTCTGTGGGGAATAGTATGCCCTATGCATTGTAAAAAGGTGGTTCCTGCGGAGCCACGCAGGTTTAACCAGGTCCCATAGTACTTCACAAGAGGCTGACCAGAGCTCCTCCACGTCTATACCTGGCATTGAGTCAGCCCATAGTGATGTCGGAAGGCAAAAGTTACTATCTATTTCCTCTATGATCTTATTGTACCAGAGTGATATTTCTTTCTTTGCGGGAGGGCTGTCCAACAGGCACATCACTAATTCACTATTACCGCCTATAGGTGAGCTGCTAACCCGGGTTGGCTGTGCATTATATGTCTGTGACCAGCTTGAGATTTGAATGTATTTGAATCTCGACAGGCTTGGCCCGACTTTGTTGGTTAAGTAATCCCACGGAAGTAGAGATCCATCCATATACAGGTCTTCCCAAGTGCTGATTCCGGCCTCTCTTAATGGATGTGTAAGTGCATCTTCTGTCCAAGCAGGGGGAACGGGTAGGTCCCATATAGGAGCCTTCCCTGAGTAGTACCCCAATTTGATCGAGTGCCTCACTCTATACCACGTGGATGCAATCCCCTGTAAAACCTTCAATTTTTTTTTGTTTTAAATTTAGGGTCTCCAAATTTAAACAAAAAATCGACCTGTCCTACTCCTTCACAATTCAGTAAGGTAGAGAACATGCGGCCCACCCCTGTCGCTGCTGGTGTTTTTGATAGCATGCGTGAGTGCGAGAGCTGAAACGCCCATGCGTAGACCTGAAGATCTGGTCCCGCCAGTCCTCCCTTCTCTCTGCGGCGTCTTATTTTTTTCCAAGAGATTCTTGGGCTCTTGTTATTCCAAATGAAACTAGAAATTGCGCTCTGTAGCTTTGAAATTAACTTAGGATAAAAAAAAGTGGAATTGAATTAAACAGAAATGAGATCTTTGGCAAAATACACATCTTCACCAGGTTAACCTTACCTAGGATAGTAAGCGGAAGGTGTGACCAGTCTCTCATGTGTTTTCGGCACTCTGCAGCTGTTTTGGCAAAATTTAATGAAGCAATCAGGTCAATGTCTTTAACTATATTTATCCCCAGATATCGTAGTTGAGGTCTTGAAGTTTCATTATTAGCGATTAAGTTGATGTTCCAAGACATTGACTCTGTCTTAGAGGCATTCACTTCATAGCCTGAAACTTTTCCAAATTTGAGAGCTAGGTCAATGACCTCTGGATATGCTTCGTTAAAGTTTGTCGTAAAAATCATTATATCATCAGCATAAAGTGCCTCTTTTTTTATCCCAGTCACCAAAGACAAAAGGTTTAATAAGTATGCTGTCTCTTAAAGTTTGCACGAAGGCTTCGATATATACATCGAAAAGAAGGGGAGATAGGGGACAACCCTGCCGGGTTCCTCTAGTTACCCTAAATGGTTCCGTTAGGCCCCCATTTATCAGGATTGAAGCAGAAGGACTAAGATATAGCAAGTTAATCGCTCTACGGAATCTATCTCCGACGTTAAATTTTTTCAAGGCCTCCGACAGGTACAGCCAATTCACCCTGTCGAAGGCCTTGGTGGCATCCAACGTGAGGACAGACAGAGGCAAAGCCTCTTTTATGGCCATATCTAAGGAACCTATTAGTTCATAAGTGAGCTCACATAGCTGTCTCCCTCTTATAAAGCCTTTTTGGTTGGAGTGTATTATATCAGGCACTACCTGGCCAAGCCGTTTGGCCAATATTGTGGCAACAATTTTGTAATCGGCATTTAGAATGGAGATAGGCCGGTATGAGCCACAATCCGAGGGAGGTTTCCCTGGCTTCAAAGAGAGTTATAGAGGCATTGTCCCATGAAGCAGGTGGCACTCCTCCATCCCTCAATATTTGATTAAATAAAGCTGCTAAAATTGGGGACACCTCTGATATCAATTTTTTGTATATTTCGCTCGGTAAACCATCGGTTCCTGCCGCCTTACCCCCTTTTGCTCCCCTTATAGCCTTCTCTACTTCAGCGATACTTATTTCCTCTTCCAGGAATCGACTCTGTTCTAGTGATAAAGATGGTAGGGAGATATCCTCTAACCAACTCATGATGTCATTATGTGTGACGTTAAGATCTTCATGATAGATTGATTGAAAGAATGTTTTGAAGGTTTCTCTAATTTCTGCGTCGCTAGAAAAGGTGCCCTTCTCTGATGTGACGGAGGCTATGTTGTTTCGGACCCGATCTGATTTGATTTTCCAGGCCAGTAATCTTCCTGCCCCTACTCCATACTGAAAGTGAGAGAGTTTACTTGCCTCCCATTTCTGTAAGACACGCTTCTCAAGGATTGATGATAGACTACTCTTTAGACCGTCTATCTCTGCAAGTTGTTATCTATAAATCTATCGTTATCAATGTCGGCCTGAACGGCTGACATGCTATTCTCAATAGCAGATACTTCATCCATGTACTGCCTTCTTCTCTGGGCCACCCTGTTCTTCACGATACCTCTTAATGTGCACTTAAATGCGTCCCATACAATACCTACTGGGGCTGTGTCCTTGTTAATAATGAAAAATTCACGTACTTCTGATTGAAGAAATTCTATATCCTCTGTTGATGTGAGGAATGATCTGTCAAAGGACCACAATCTTGTGGGAGGCGTGCCACCCCACTTTAGTTCCAGCTTCATTGCGGAATGATCCGAAAGGTGTGACGGAATATAGTTTACTAAGATGATAGAATCAACCAAAGCTCTGCTAGTAAGGATAAAATCTATTCTAGATCTGTGTCTATACTTGAGATTTCTAAATGAGAAGTCCTGCCTCTGGCCCTCTCTAAGCCTCCAAATGTCGACATATCCATATTTGTTCATTAAACCTAAAAGGCAGTTTCTAGATTTAGAGGAAACTTTCTGTCTACTATTAGGAGACTTATCCAGTAGAGGGTTCAAGGTGATGTTGAAATCCCCAGTTATGATCACTGGCTCTGGGAATCTTAAAAGATGTTGAAATAGGGATTCTAGTACTGAAGGATCGTCAACATTAGGCCCGTAATAGCCTGCTAATGTTATTATCATTCCTCCTATCTCTATTGCTACAATAGCCCATCTCCCACCAGAGTCTACTTTCTGCTGTATGATATTCAGACTCGTGGATTTCTTGAAAAGAATGGAAACTCCCCGCGTGTTTAATGATTGAGATGTTGAGATCGAGGATTCTATCCACCTATTCCTTTTAATTAACTCAAGCATTTCGCTTTCGATTAAGTGTGTCTCCTGGAGTATAATGATCCCAGCATCGGCGTCTCGAAGGTATTGCATAATTTTATTAGCACGAGGTCTGGTGCGGAGACCATTAACATTCCAGGATAACATCTTGAGCCTACTCATAGTACTGGGAATATGGATTACTTTGTGAGACTGTCAGTGTGTAGAGATTCATATTTTTTTGCCAGCAGTAAGTAAAAACACTTGGAAACAAGAACTTACAAAAGTACAATGATTGGAGCTCATTCAAGAGTATATATTTTTTCCTATTTTTATTGTGTCCCTTCACCCCCCCATGACCCCCAAGTCAGGGCCCCCTCCCCTGGGAAACCCTTGTACTCACTGACCGGAAGTTTCCGGAAGGAGTGCCCCTAGCTCTTCCCCGACCCCACCTCGTGTGCCTCATAACATTACGCAATAACTCGCCTTTCAAATGTTATTGCATATTTTATGAGTGTATATTTATATATGTATATTTATATGTACATATATATATTATTATTTTTTTTAATTATTTTTCCTTTATCTTTCACTTTGTTTCCCCCCTAATAGATTCTCATTGTTATTTCCACCTCTTGGCAAAAGACTTTTTATTATTTATTTTTATTTAACCCCTTTTTTGTGAGTATTTAAGTTTATGTGTATATGTTTTGTAATAATTTTCCTTTCTTTTTTTTTTTAATTTTGCCTAAGCCTATGTCAGTGGGAAAATTACAACTAGAAATAGGTTTTAATAGATTGAAGAGTTGAGTATATTTTTACCACTCATCTACTCAGCTTGCCCACCTCTCCTTCCTGCTGCCTAAAGACAATAAAAGTTTGTCCGCGGCCTGCACTGATCGAATGTTGTACATTTTATCGTCCAGCATTATCTTAAGAGATGCGGGGAAACCCATCTGCACCGTTGCACCCATTTTGCGAAAGGCATCCATTCTTCTGCCTAGCTCCCACTGTTTATCTAGGGTAAATCTGGACAGATCTGAACATATTTGGAAGTTAAAGCCTTTGCATGTTAATGATTTTTGCTTTAAGACTAAGTTTAAGATATGCTCCTTCAAAGAGTAGGTGTGGAAATTTACGAGAATTTTTCTAGGTTTAGTCCGCTGTGGATTACGCCTGAATGGGTCTCTGTGGATACGTTGAATATCAGTCGCTAACTCTTCGTTGGAATGCGAGAGATTTAGAGATTCTTTTAATAAGGCGATAATAAAGCTCTTGATATCAGTGCCTTCGCTGCCTTCGGGAACATTCAAGATGCGTATATTACTACGCCTTGCGGTATTTTCCAAAACCTCCATTCTCTCTGATAAGGCCTGCTCTTCCTTTTTTAATTTCAAGACGTCGTCCTGGGTGCCCTCGGCTCGCATAGAGATTTGTCCCACTGTTTCTTTCAAGGCTTGAGTTCTCACCGACAGACTGCCTATTCTTTCATCAAGAGACTCGCAAAAGTTCCTTATTTCTCTTTGATTTGAGGCTGACTCAACAAATCCTTGCTTTATCTCAGCTGATAGTGATGCAAACATCTGTTGTAGCGAGGCAACTGAGATAGGTGCTGAATTAGGATCTAAACCTCCATTTACTTCCAGACAGGGGACAAGACTGTCGCCAGCAGAATTTGAGGCAGGGTTGGATGTAAAAAAGGGTTCAGAAGATATTCCAACTTCGAAATTGTCCTCTATGTTGTCCGTGACCCCTGCCCAGCCACTATAGCAAAATCCGCCGCTTTTCCGATAGCTACTGTCCTTACCCCACTATTCAATAACATGCTGGAAAACGGGGAGTTCCCCTCCTGTTGGAAACAGGCATCCATCCTGCCCCTCTTGAAAAAACCTAATCTGGATGTGGCAGATCTGAACAACTATCGGCCCATTGCCAGACTTCCGTTGCCGGCCAAGATCATAGAGGGTATACTGAACACTCAGCTGAGCACTTTTTTGGGTGCGGGGCAACATCTCGATCCCTCACAGCACGGATTTCGGGCGGGGCACAGTACAGAATCGGCCCTGATCAAGTCGGCAGAAGATATTAGATCAGTGATGGATGCAGGAGGCAGAGCCCCCCAGATCCTGTTGGATTTGTCAGCGGCCTTTGATACGGTCCACCACGCATTATTGGTGGACCATTTAAGGGCTTGTGGGGTTCAGGGGAAAGCCCTTAAGATTCTGCAGGCTTTCCTCTCCAACAGGAATCAGGTGGTGGCGCTGGGAGATTTCGAATCGGACCCGTTTGTGCTCCCCTGTGGGATCTCTCAGGGCTCATCCCTGAGTCCGACCCTTTTTAACGTATACGTCTCCACTCTGGCCCCAGTTATCAGATCCTTTGGTTTTAATTTAACATCTTACGCAGACGACACGCAGATCGTGGTGTCGCTGCTACTGGGGGGAATGGAAGGCACAGCCAATAGGTTTAAGGACTGCATGCAGGCGGTCAGCAGCTGGATGGCAGGGAACTGCCTTAAGCTGAACTCATCAAAGACCGAAGTTCTCCTCTTTGGGGCCAGAGATAATTTCTGGTCTCCAAGTTGGTGGCCAGAGGAAATGGGTGCCTCCCCAGTGGCCAAGGTGAAAAACCTGGGGATCCTGATGAACGATACACTGTCCTTCAGGCCTCAGGTTAACGCCTTGTCCTCAGCAACCCATTATGTCCTGAAAACAGTGCGCAAAGTTCTGCCCTTTCTCCCGGATGAGCACAGGAAGACAGTGGTGCCGGGACTAATACTGTCACGGCTGGATTATTGTAACAGCCTGTTTCTTAATGCTCAACAGGGGCTGCTTAATAAACTGCAAATCCTGCAGAATGCAGCAGCCCGCTTGATCACGGGCACACCCAAATTTGCCCCGGTCGCCCAAGATCTGGTGAAATTATATTGGCTACCGGTGCGCAAAACAATTGCATTCAAAGCTCTTTGCGTAGTCTTCAAGGCTCTCAAAGGAATAGGCCCTCACTGTATGACTCAGCTCTTCCAATGGTATAAACCAGCAAGAGCCCTCAGGTCAACCGATCAGGGGCTGATTGTGGTTCCTAGAGTCAGGAAATCCCGCTGGGGGGGAAGGAGTTTCTCCCTGGGAGCAGCAAAGGCCTGGAACGCCTTGCCGGTGGCCCTTAGACTGGCCTCTGACTTAATGTCCTTTAGGAGGGCCCTGAAAACATGGCTCTTTAAACAGTAAATCCTGGGCAAAGTACAGGGAGTGGTCCGTCAGCAACAGGACACCGGCTGGTAACAGTGCGCTTTACAAATGTGAAAAATAAATAAAATAAATAAATAAATAAATGATATACTGTGAGAAAAAGTCAGGGGTGCCTTATTGTGGATTGTGTTGAAATTAAGGATCAATATTTCCATGTCTCTTCTCTAATTGGAGTACATTACTGTGACTTATGTCCATTCATTCATTCATTCATTCAAATTCTTTATTCGGCATTTTACATTTAACGCCATAAAAGTACAGTTTAAACATTACAGCATATACAATTTAAAAGGAAAACAAGAAAGATACAGGAACTGTTACTCCTACAATTCATTAGTTCGTTGAGCCCATCTCCCCCCCCCCACTTGTTAGTCAAAATTATAGTGGCATTTTACTCAACAAGTCCCTCTGGTATCTCTTAGTTTGACTGCTAATCTTAAAAAATTTATCACAGAAAGTAAGATCAGGGGATCTTGGACCATTTGTAAATATAAAAGGGCCTCTTTCGCATGTCTAAATTTTGCCTTTTTCAGCAGACTTACTAAAAAGCGACGCCTGGGCAATTAATAAAATGGACATAAAAATACAAAATGAAGGGTGTCCTGCGGAGATCGTTGATAGCAGCCACAGGGACCCTTTGACTCAACTGAGTTCGTAAAACCTGCCGGATCGGCTAATAGGTGACGTAAAAAGTTGAGCCTATAACGTGTAATTGAAAATCTGTC
Organism: Lissotriton helveticus; assembly: GCF_964261635.1. NCBI lineage: Eukaryota > Metazoa > Chordata > Amphibia > Caudata > Salamandridae > Lissotriton > Lissotriton helveticus. Next base: position 1,931,217,310 of record NC_136065.1, read on the forward strand.
CTGGGCATTGTGTATGAGGGCAAGGTAAGGCTCTATTCCTTCACAGGACCTCACTAAAACATGTGCTTTAACTGATTGTTTGTCCCTGTCTAACTGATTGTTTGTCCCCGTCCCACTTCTCAAGCTATGGCTTTGTGTTTGAAAAACATCTCCTTTACCCTAGCCTGATCCCGTCTTGTTATACAAGACGGCATCAGAAAATGGTCCTCACAGCCGATGCTTCCCAAGGCACCCTTTATATACTTAAGCCATGGAATATTCATTCCCCTATCCCTCCCCAAACAGTCTATTATTATTTGTTTGGTCAGACTAGCTTCTGGGTTAACCCAAATCTTTAGCCATGCTAGCAGGGGCCTACTCCCCACCCTGTCCTCTATAAACGCTCCGCCCAGTTCTTCATGTATGATGTAGGAAGATACACACTGTGGGACTTTGAGGAGCCTTCTCAAGTATTTATTCTCCTCTATCTGTAATTTGGCTACATTAGCAATCCCCCACAGTTCTGCCCCCATACGCCACTTTTGAGTAGCATATTGAGTTGTATAAGGTCATCATTTGCTGAGGCGATCATCGCCCCAATCTACGACCAAAATTCATTATTGCCCCTAAGCTAGATCTTAACTTATTACATTGTTCCTCAATCAGTAATTTAAAATTTAAGCCGCTATCAAATAAAATTCCCAGGTATGAAAAGGACTGTACCTTCGCTAAGCTAATGCGCCTATTCTGTAATTTAAATTTTTTTGGGGTTTGGGCCCCACCTCCATAACATATGACTTAGTCATGTTGGCAGATAGATCTAGACTGGTCATAAAATCCACAAAACCGTGTATCAGACGCTGTAGTCCCAGTGGGGTACGTGCCAGCAAGACCGCGTCGTCTGCAAAAAGCAAGACGGGGATCACTCTGCTGCCTTCTCTAGGTAAGTCCACTTTTAAACTACTTAGCGATTGTTCTAGGCCATTAATATACAAGGAGAACAGGAACGGGGCCAGGATACATCCCTGTCTCACCCCACTGGTGCAGATAAAAGGCTCTGTGTTATCTCCTTCCAGATTGTACCTAACTTTGGCTGATGTATTCCAGTGTAAAGCTCTCAAGATCTTAATGAGATCAGTGTCTGCCCCTAAGTTAAACATTATGGCCCACAACTTCTCCCTGTTCACACAGTCAAAGGCTGCGGCCAAGTCCATGAAGGCTAGATAAACTGCTTCCTTATTGGCAATTGTATATTTTGTCACCAATAAATATAGGTTTAGGCATTAGTCAGTCGTTGATCTGTTGGCCCTAAATCTATACTGCACATCAGTAAGAATGTGATGTTCCTCTTCCCAACTCATCAAACGATTTAAACTACTCGGCCCAGCACCTTAGCAGTCACGTCTATCAGAGAGATAGGACGGTAGCATTGGGGGCTATCTCTGTTCCCCTTTTTGAAAATTGGAACTATTATGGCCATTGACCATAAGCGGGGAGCACTGAGGCTATGGCAGCATTTATCACTCTTGTCAGGACTGGTCCCCATAGGTCCACCTTACTTAGGAAGAGATCCGGAGGGATCCCATCTGGTCCCGGGGCCTTATTTCGAGTTAGGCCCCTAATGCCCGCAATGATCTCCTCTAGAGTGAATTCTAACGCCACCTTCCACCCGCCGCCACTCTCCTCATACTCCTGTGTCTCCGTGTTCCCCCGGTTATATAGCCCACTGAAATGCTCCACCCACTGTTCAGGGAGCACGTTAGACGCTATCTGCGGGCTATTTGTATCTTGGAACCAAGGGTTATTAACTATCGTCCAGAAGGTGGGCAGGTCTTTCCGTTTAGCCGCTCCTCTCAAATCCTCCCACGTTTGAGTTTGGAGTGCGTTCTTCCGGCGCCTTACTGCCTGCTTGTAGATTAATCTGCAGCGCATAACCCTTTGTTTATCCCTTGGCTTGTGTTTAAGAGGTGCTCTTAGATTCCTTTGGGCTAAAGAGCACCCTTTATCGAACCACTTGGGATCTTTTTTTCTCTTGCCCTGCCCTGTCGTATGCATAAGGCCATCTAGCAACCGCCCTATATCTTCAAATGCCTCCACTAACAGGGGTCCTTCCACTGCTAAATCTAGACACACCTCCAAAAGCTGTTTCCCCTCTTCCACGAGGGACTTATAAAAACTTTCTCCATTAAGCCTAGACCATTTCAGGCGCCTATCTTGGTCCGTAACCTTCTCCCTATTTATCCCCACCCCACTCCTTATAGCCTTACTAACATTTGTCACTGCCACCGACAGTGTTAGTGGGTTATGGTCACTAAAACCACTCCACTCTATGGCAAAACCCAAAAGCCGCTTCTTAAGCAATTGGGACACTAGCATAAATTCAATGTATGAGCTGCATCCCCTTCCTTTAAAGGTAGGGTTAACCTGCTTATTAGGTTCTATGGTTAATAGGTCCATTGAATGTTCCATTATAAATTATGTCTTTTCATGGCCCTACTCAGTTCCCTACCTTCTACCGTGTGCTCAAAATGTACTCCCTCTTCTAAATTGCATGAGGACCAGTCTTCTGTGAACGGTATCAACTTTGGACACAGATGGCAATTAAAATCCCCAGCTATTTAAATCAGCGGGCCGTTGCACCCTGGTCCTGCTCTCTCTGTAACCCAAGTCTTTCGTCCAACTCTCCTGCTCTACATCCTCCCGCATTATAAAAATTGGCCAGAATTAAATTAAGGTTCCTATTTTTAAACCTTAAACCTATCATGCATTCTGAGTTCCAGTTTAGGTCAGACCAGACCCCTTCCAAACCCAAATCTACCAATATTAGAAGACCGCCCCTTGCTCTGCCCGCCGTGGACCTACTTGCCTGGGCCCCGGAAGACTTATACCCAACTAAATGAAAATTAGTGTAATCTACTTCCCATGTTTCCTGCAAACAGATTATATTAAATCTGTTAATGTATTCAAGCCACTCGGTGTTTTGAAATTTGGCAGATAAACCGGCCACATTCCAGGATACTAGTTCAAAGGAGCTCCCTTGACAGTTGTTGAGGGGGTAAATGGCCATAATAGGACCATTGATGGTTTGGACACCCTTGAGTCTAACTGGATGTGGATTACACGGTATCAACTGGTTCTCATTCAGAGGTACGCGTTCAAGATGCTCCCCTACTTGTGATATTGGGTTTAGCTCCCTTTCTTTTCCGGTCTCTTCATCGTGTATTCTGTCCACTTCGCTGAGGTGTCTTCCCCAACAAAGTGGTGCATATTTGTTAAATAACGGGAGTGCGGCCCGCCTCCTTCCCTCAGTGGGGCTACCTTACTATCATATGTGTGTACTCCCACTGCAACTGTTTCCGGACACTTGCTCCTCTCACTATCGGCCCCTCCTCTCAATCTATCTGGCTGCACCGTCCTCCCCCTATAGGTTTCCCAATGCCCACAATTGGGCCTATAGTTTTCTTGCCTGTAGAAATAACTCAAATCCTGCACCTGGATTTTGGATCGTGAGACTATCTGGGTGCCCTGGGTGACATAGTGCACTGCTTTTGGGTCTTTAAAATTCACAACAATACAATCCCCTGATACTTTTTTGGCCTATGTCCCACCCAACTCACTCTCCTCACAAAGAGAATCTTACAGGGGACATCTCGAGGCAGAGGTCTGTTATGATTTAACCAATATGTTGTTTCATTTTAAGTTGGTCATATGGTTCCTCTGCACCCAATTTTAATTCCGGGACCCCGGTCAGGACAGCAACATATGGCGAGCAGTCTGGGGGTAGGTCTAAATGGGAATGCAATATCTTTGCCTTATTTCTTTCCTTGTCATCATTACTTAGTACCCCCTGTGACCTTGCACAATCTGCAATTCCGGTACCTGCGGTTTCCCCCCTGACTTATCAGTAGCCGGTGGTTGCACAACATGATCCACCATAGGTGAGACAGTAAGATTCGAGCCAGATGCACCCTCCATTTCACCCTCCCTTCCTGACTTCTTGAAATGGCCACACTTCGTTATTTTGTCATCCATGCTACCCAGAGTATGCATTATCAGTCCTTCCGCCTTCCCAAGTCTGTTCTCAATTGCAGAGAGTCTTTCCATTAGGGGCTCCAAATGAGATGTTAAAAGGGCCCCTATTTTCCTCCCGTACATTTCTTCGTTCTGCAATAATCCCATTGTGGTTACAGGGTCAGCCCTATTTGAGTCATTTCCCCCTAGCTGGACTCCTTGTGGGGCTTTGGTAATTGGGGGGTCAGCATTAGGGATCTCCTTCTGTATACTTTGATTAGAGGTCTTAGGCTTCTTCCCTTTCTGCTGTGTGCCACCTCGTGTTACTCCTCGCTTTCTTTTCGAGGTAGCCCCCTTCAAATGATCAGCTGGTTGACGGGGCTCTTCATGAACTGCTGCCACACCCGTTACTATATTAGTTGGCGAGTTCAACCCTGTGCTACGGGGTGTTAGGGAAGCTGAGATTTCCTGCATACTTATATTCTCAGCCTGTGACGCGATAGCTGGAGCAGTCTGGCCATGTTTTTCTGGCGTGCTCGCATTCACAATGGCCCCCATAGATGATCTTTTAGAAAATACTGGGTCCATTGAGAGGCGACGTTCCATGAGGGCAATCTCATGTGCCAATACTGAGGTAGCCCTCGTTATAAATTGGTCGAGGGTCCCTGCGACATACCCAGTTACCGCTCCTTTCCTCCCCCTTCCTTCACAGGCTGACATTGCGTATCAGGAACAAATAGCTTTAGCACACAAATAATGGTAAATAATGGTTAATGCCACTTACGAAACCTTCGTTTGGGTCAGGGAACTTAGAGGGGTAGCCCAGCCCAGCCTCTACCTGGCTCAAACGGGCCCACCCTTGGCCCGGGCTTCGCCCTGCGCACGCCTGCACGCGCCCCGTGAAACGAGGTGGATTGGAGGCCTCCTGGTCCTTGGAGTCCTCCTCAGGCAGCGTCCAACAGCCCAGCATGTTTTCGTGTGGGGGCCACGAGCCGTTATGTGGCGCTTAGAGGCGGGGCAGGTAGGCACAGGTGAGGTGGATTGGAGGGCTCCTGGTCCTTGGAGTCCTCCTCAGGCAGCGTCCAACAGCCCAGCAAGTTTTCGCGGCTACGAGCGGCTCCCGCAAAGCGGGGGCCGCGAGCCGTTATGTGGCGCTTAGAGGCGGGACAGGCAGGCACAGGTGAGGTGGATTGGAGGGCCCCAGGTCCTTGGTGTCCTCCTCAGGCAGCGTCCAACAGCCCAGCAATTTTTCGCGGCTACGACTTATGTCAATAACATTAAACTAACATAAAAACATTAAAAAATAATGTTTCACTGGCCAAAACGAACGATAAATTAAGAATATAAGAAACTGTAAAAAATTAAACAAAAAGTAAAAAAATAGTACAAATTGAGAAATATAAAGTTTTGGAAATATTGCTGCCGGATGTATGACGTTACAACGCATACTTTTACAACGCCTACCTTTACATCGCAATTTTTACAACGCATACCATTACAACGCATAATGCTTTTAGGCGCTCGATAGTGAATAGTTTAATTTACTAGTCCAACTCCAGTCCCCGTGGATAGTAGGGAAGGTTATTGGATAGTAAATTAACCTATTCCCTATCCTAGAGCGCCCCCCAGAGCAATGCGTTGTAAAAGTTGCGTTGTAATGGTAGTTTGTTGTAAAAGTTTCGTTGTAATGGATGTTTCCCATTGCTGCCATTTCATGACTTATGATTGACTTGTTACCCGTATGTACTTGTACAGTAAAGAATAGAGAATTTAGTACTTTATGCATATAATATTTGAGGAAAACGGTGGATGATACTTGACAGCTATGTGTAAACAAGCATTTGCAATGCAATAGGTCTCGCATTAGGAAAGTTTGAGCTATTGGTCTTGTAAATGACACATTTTTTATTTATGTGTTGGTTTTGAAAATAGCGAAATGAATAGCTTTGTCATTTACAATGCCAATACTTTTATCTTTTGCAAATGTGACACCTATAGCATTTGTAATGCAACATGTTTTATATTTACGTGACTTAGATGTATTGATATTACAAATAACAATGGCTTTTAATTTTTTTAAATAATTAATACTTAAATAAAAGTTATTGTAATTTATAATGGCAATAGCTTAAACTTTTGTCAATAACTTTTGTGAAGATTATGTTCAGTGTATTTTATTGTGACGAAAATCCAAGAACAGAAGTGAAATATTAACATCTTTTTGTGACATTTGTAATAAAGCTTGAAACATTGAGAGAACATATTTGAACCAGTTGTTGTTGAATGGTTGCACAGATTGATACTGTGGTGGCGCTGAGTGATGTTGTGGTGGCGACGAGTGATTCTGTGGCGTTCAGTGATGCTGTGGTAGCGCATAGTGATGTTGTGTTGCCCCTGAGTGATGCTGTGGTGCCTCTGAGTGGTGGTGGTGCCATAGATAGAGTGAGGGCGATAGATAGATGGAGTGAGGGCGATAGATAGATAGAGGGCAATAGATAGAGTGAGGGTGATAGATAGCATGAGGGTGATAGATAGAGTGAGGGCGATAGATAGAGTGAGGGCGATAGATAGATGTGTGTGGTTGTGTGTGTGTGTGTATGGTTGTGTGTGTGTGAGGTTGTATGTGTGGTTGTCTGTGTGTGGTTGTGGCTGTGTGTGTGGTTGGGTGTGGTTGTGTGTGGTTGTGTGTGTGTGGTTGTGTGTGTGTGTGGTTGTGTCTGTGGTGTGTGTGTGGTTGTGTGTGTGTGGTTGTATGTGTGTGGTTGTATGTGTGTGGTTGTGTGTGTGTGCGTGGTTGTATGTATGTGTGTGTGCGGTTACAGAAGGATGTATGTGGAAGAGAGCAGCAGATCAGCACAGGAGAAGAGAACAGGGAGTTAGAGAAGGAGGCGGTGGAAGGGAACAGCGGATCAACACGGGAGAAGAGAACAGGGAGTTGGAGAAGGGGCGGGTGGAAGAGAACAGCAGATCGGCGCAGGAGAAGAGAACAGGGAGTTAGAGAAAGAGGTGGATGGAAGAGAACAGCAGATTAGCGCAGGAGAAGAGAACAGGGAGTTAAAGAAGGAGGCTGGGTGGAAGAGAGCAACAGATCAGCACAGAAGAAAAAAGGGAGTTAGAGGTGGAAGAGAGCAGCAGATTAGCACAGGAGAAGAGAAGAGAACAGGGAGTTAGAGAAGGAGGTGGGTGGAAGAGAACAGCAGATTAGCGCAGGAGAAGAGAACAGGGAGTTAAAGAAGGAGGTGGGGTGGAAGAGAGCAGCAGATCAGCACAGGAGAAGAGAACAGGGAGTTAGAGAAAGAGGTGGATGGAAGAGAACAGCAGATTAGCGCAGGAGAAGAGAACAGGGAGTTAAAGAAGGAGGTGGGGTGGAAGAGAGCAGCAGATCAGCACAGGAGAAGAGAACAGGAAGTTAGAGAAGGAGGTGGATGGAAGATAGCAGAAAGATCATCACAGTAGAAGAGAACAGGGAGTTAGAGAATGAGGCGGGAGGAAGACAACAGCAGATCAGCACAGGTGAAGAGAACAGGGAGTTAAGGAAGGAAGCGGGTGGAAGAGAACAGATTAGCACAGGAGAAGAGAACAGGGAGTTAGAGAAGGAGGCGGGGTGAAAGAGAACAGCAGATCAGCACAGGAGAAGAGAAGCGAACAGGGAGTTAAAGAAGGAGTTGGGGTGGACGAGAGCAGCAGATCAGCACAGGAGAAGATAACAGGGAGTTAAAGAAGGAGGCGGTTGGAAGAGAACAGCAGTTCAGCACAGGAGAAGAGAAGAGACCAGGGAGTTAAAGAAGGAGGTGGGGTGGATGAGAGCAGCAGATCAGCACAGCAAAAGAGAACAGGGAGTTAAAGAAGGAGGCAGGTGGAAGAGAGCAGCATATTAGCACAGGAGAAGAGAACAGGGAGTTAAAGAAGGAGGCGGCGTGGAAGAGAGCAGCAGAGCAGCATAGCAAAAGAGAACAGGGAGTTAGAGAAGGAGGCGGGTGGAAGAGAGCAGCAGATCAGCACAAGAGAAGAGAACAGGGAGCTAGAGAAGAAGGCGGGTGGATGAGAGCAGCAGATCAGCTCGGGAGAAGAGAAGAGAACAGGGAGTTGGAGAAGGAGGTGGGTGGAAGTGAGCAGCATAACAGCACAGCAGAAGATAACAGGGAGTTAAAGAAGGAGGCGGTGGAAGAGAACAGCAGATCGGCACAGGAGAAGAGAACAGGGAGTTAAAGAAGGAGGCGGGTGGAAGAGAGCAGCAGATCAGCACAGGAAAAGAGAGAACAGGGAGTTAAAGAAGGAGGTGGGGTGGATGAGAGCAGCAGATCAGCACAGCAAAAGAGAACAGGGAGTTAAAGAAGGAGGCAGGTGGAAGAGAGCAGCATATTAGCACAGGAGAAGAGAACAGGGAGTTAAAGAAGGAGGCGGCGTGGAAGAGAGCAGCAGATCAGCATAGCAAAAGAGAACAGGGAATTAAAGAAGGAGGTGGGGTGGAAGAGAACAGCAGATCGGCACAGGAGAAGAGAACAGGGAATTAGAGAAAGAGGCGGGTGGAAGAGAACAGAAGATTAGTACAGGAGAAGAAAACAGGGAGTTAAAGAAGGGGGCGGGTGAAAGAGAGCAGCAGATCAGCACAGGAGAAGAGACGAGAACAGGGAGTTAGAGAAGGAGGCGGGTGGAAGAGAGCAGCAGATCAGCACAGGAGAAGAGAAGAGAACAGGGAGTTAAAGAAGGTGGTGGGGTAGAAGAGAGCAGCAGATCAGCACAGGAGAGAGAACAGGGAGTTAAAGAAGGAGGCGAGTGGAAGAGACCAGCAGATCAGCACGGGAGAAAAGAACATGGAGTTAAAGAAGGAGGCGGGGTGGAAGAGAGCAGCAGATCAGCACAGGAGAAGAGAACATGGAGTTAAAGAAGGAGGTGGGTGGAAGAGAACAGCAGATCAGCACAGGAGAAAAGAACAGAGTTAAAGAAGGAGGTGGGTGGAAGAGAACAGCAGATCAGCACAGGAGAAAAGAACAGAGTTAAAGAAGGAGGCGGGGTGGAAGAGAACAGCAGATCAGCACAGGAGAAGAGAAAAGGGAGTTAAAGAAGGAGGCGGTGGAAGAGAGCAGCAGATTAGCACAGGAGAAGAGAAGAGAACAGGGAGCTAGAGAAGAAGGCGGGTGGAAGAGAGCAGCAGATCAGCTCAGGAGAAGATAAGAGAACAGGGAGTTGGAGAAGGAGGTGGGTGGAAGAGAGCAGCAGATCAGCACAGGAGAAGAGAACAGGGAGTTTAAGAAGGAGGTGGGGTGGAAGAGAGCAGCAGATCAGCACAGGAGAAGAGAACAGGGAGATAAAAAGGAGGCGGTGGAAGAGAACAGCAGATCGGCACAGGAGAAGAGAACAGGGAGTTAGAGAAAGAGGCGGGTGGAAGAGAACAGCAGATTAGCACAGGAGAAGAAAACAGGGAGTGGAAGAGAGCAGCAGATCAGCACAGGAGAGGAGAAGAGAACGGGGAGTTAGAGAAGGAGGTAGAGTGGAAGAGAGCAGCAGATCAGCACGGGAGAAGAGAAGAGAACAGGGAGTTGGAGAAGGAGGTGGGTGGAAGAGAGGCGCTGATCAGCGCTGCAGAAGAGAACAGGGAGTTAGAGAAGGAGCCGAGGTGCAAGAGAGCAGCAGATCAGCAGAAGAGAACAGGGAGTTAAAGAAGGATGCGGGGTGGAAGAGAGCAGCAGATCAGCAGAGGGAGAAAAGAGAACAGGGAGTTAGAGAAGGAGGTGGGTGGAAGAGAGCAGCATATCAGCACAGCAGAAGAGAACAGGGAGTTAAAGAAGGAGGTTGGTGGAAGAGAGCAGCAGATTACAACAGGAGAAGAGAACAGGGAGTTAAAGAAGGAGGTGGGCTTGAAGAGAGCAGCAGAACAGCACGGGAGAAGAGAACATAGTGGTAGAGAAGGAGGCAGGTTGAAGAGAGCAGCAGATCAGCTCTGGAGAAGAGAAGTGAACAGGGAGTTAGAGAAGAAGGTGGGTGGAAGAGAGCAGCATAACAGCACAGCAGAAGAGAACATGGAGTGAAAGAAGGAGGCTGGTTGGAAGAGAGCAGCAGATCAGCACAGGAGAAGAGAAGAGAAGAGAACAGGGAGTTAGAAAGGAAGCAGGGTGGAAGAGAGCAGCAGATCAGCACGGGAGAAGAGAAGAGAACAGGGAGTTAGAGAAGGAGGTGGGTGGAAGAGAGGAAGAGATCAGCACAGCAGAAGAGAACAGGGAGTTAAAGAAGGAGGTGAGATGAAAGAGAGCAGCAGATCAGCAGAAGTTAACAGGGAGTTAAAGAAGGAGGCTGGGTGGAAGAGAGCAACAGATCAGCACAGAAGAAAAAAGGGAGTTAGAGGTGGAAGAGAGCAGCAGATTAGCACAGGAGAAGAGAAGAGAACAGGGAGTTAGAGAAGGAGGTGGGTGGAAGAGAAGGAGGCTAATAGATAGAGGGAGGGAGGGCAATAGAGTGAGGGCGATAGATAGATAGAGGGAGGGCGATAGATGGATAGAGTGAGGGAGGGCGATAGATAGAGGGAGGGCGATAGAGTGAGAGAGGGCGGTAGAGTGAGTGAGGGAGGGCGGTAGAGCGAGTGAGGGCGGTAGAGCGAGTGAGGGCGGTAGAGCGAGTGAGGGCGGTAGAGTGAGTGAGGGCGGTAGAGTGGTAGAGTGAGTGAGGGCGGTAGAGTGAGGGCAGTAGAGTAAGTGAGGGCGGTAGAGTGAGTGAGTGCGGTAGAGTGAGTGAGTGCGGTAGAGTGAGTGAGTGCGGTAGAGTGAGTGAGTGCGGTAGAGTGAGTGAGGGCGGTAGAGTGAGTGAGGGCGGTAGAGTGGTAGAGCTAGTGAGGGCGGTAGAGCGAGTGAGGGCGGTAGAGCGAGTCAGGGCGGTAGAGCGAGTCAGGGCGGTAGAGCGAGTCAGGGCGGTAGAGTGAGTGAGGGCGGTAGAGTGAGTGAGGGCGGTAGAGTGATTGAGGGTGGTAGAGTGAGGGCGGTAGAGTGGTAGAGTGAGTGAGGGCGGTAGAGTGAGTGAGGGCGGTAGAGTGGTAGGGTGAGGGCGGTAGATAGAGGGAGGGCGATAGATAGAGGGACGGCGATAGATAGATATAGGGAGGGCGATAGATAGATAGAGGGAGGGAGGGCGATAGATAGATAGAGGGAGGGAGCAACATTGATTGTGGGTGAACACGCCCATGGACAAAAGAGAGAGCACAACGTGGAATGGGGAGAAGCAAACCGGCAAGAAAGCAATGTAGGGGATAGAAAAGACACACAAGGACAAGCACAACACCGAAGGGGTGGAGACAGTGCCATCTTAATGCATGTATGCTACAAGGGACTTATTTTAAAATAAATCTTAGTTGTGAGTCGTACACATGTAACACACTCAAGTGTATCCACAAGATATCACACTTCGTATTAAGCTGGAATTAATCAAAGGAAGGAGGAGAGAACACACGGAGGAAATGTATAGTATTCAGAAGAAATGTTATATTTAGTGATGAAACAACAAATCACTAAATACCTGACCTGGCATGCCGACGTAAGACGCTGCTCTCTCGATTGCGCAACCTGTTAGATTGAAAATTTCAGAGTTACGCTGTATGTTCAGCCACCAGCTGTCCAAGAACTGTTCATCAAAGGGGGCCTCTATATACCAGATTGAAGATTTGAACCAATCTGCTGGATTCTCTGCCCCACATCTCTTGCTTCATCGAATTTAGAAATAAACCTTCGTGGAAATTTCAGGGAGTTTTTTCAGCTATGAAATATTCAGTCCTGATGATGGTCTTCATGACGACTGCATATTAGACCGAAACGTCGACACCTCCATCATCTCCAGAAAACGTTGCGTTGTCACCAACAGACGACCATTGTCTATTGATTAATTTGGTTGTCTGTCATAACTACCAGGAGTTGATGTTTTAGTTGTAAACTGATGAGTAGATGTTACTTACACCTCTGTTCATAGCTGTTGCTTGAATTGATTTCTTTGTATTCGTCTCCCCAGATGTACATTTGTTGTTTCATCACTAAATATAAAATTTCTTCTGAATACTATACATTTCCTCCGTGTGTTCTCTCCTCCTTCCTTTGATTAATTCCATTTTAATACGAAGTGTGAATTCTTGTGGATACACTTGAGTGTGTTACATGTGTACGACTCACAACTAAGATTTATTTTAAAATAAGTCCCTTGTAGCATACTTTGACCTCAAATATTTAGCGCCCAAGCCTACAAGGGTTTATTGGGTTCCCCTGCCTATAACATCTTAACGCATGGGCACCCTAGGCAGTTGGCCGGGGGGGCTGGTGAGCATAAGGGCACCATGCACTCATTTTGCATTAAACATTTTCATTCCTGTGTGTGTTGTTGTTTAGGCAGGGCCCAGTGCCCTACTTTGCCTGGGGGGCTATAATGCTGTTAAGACGGCCCTTGTTGAGAGAGAAGCACACACATAAGAGCAACTTGGATCACAGTGGAGAGGCGAAGAGAAGTACATGAAGGAGAGGTGAGGAAGGTATATGCACTCATGGAGTACTTAACCCAAAAAAAAGACTGCCTGAAAAGTAAGCACTGGAAAGACGCACGTAAAGAGGCCAGCCTTTAGTGGAGGGGGATACACAAGAAGAGGAAGTAAACGACACACAACCAGTCTTCGAAGCAGGGTTGACTCTGTTCATCAGTCGCTCCATTAAAAGCATACCATGTACTGCAACGAACACTATGTTTTTATATTCCCACTGCACAGCAATCAATCTGTAGACAAATGAATGTTATGCTAATATGAATCTTCCCAGTAAGCTCTCACAGCTGCATCCTTTTCAACATTCACATATTGATTTCCATGAAATAGGCCGACAGGTCAATACATGGCTATAGACAAGTATACTGGATACATAGATGCATTGTTTCATATAAGGGGAAGCTACTCAAGAATAAACAAACTTCAATGAAAACAAAAGAGTAATGATTTGAAAATAGTTGTTTAAAATGCGGATCTTTTAGGGCAATAGAGAGCCCTTTTGAATGAAAGGATGGCAGTGGTGAGGGTGGTAGTAGTTTGGGAGACCTACCAAAAAGGTGATATAAACGCCTTAGTGTTGGTGCACCATATCAGGCGCTATAAGATTAACATTAACGGTTCGCTCACTTCTGAATGAATTCCATGACTTGAAGTGATCAGTGGATGACCTTTTGCCTACAATATGCGAATTCTGATAAGGCAGTTAATTTAGCATTTGTTGATGGAGCTATTAATAAGCATTAATACATCTGATAATATAAAAGTGAAAAAGCGCCAATAGCACATGTACAGAAAGAAACAAATGTTATGTTTTTAGAAGGTGCGCCAAACTAAATGAGCTATAATTACTATCACAAACACACAAAGTGCAGCAGGTGGGCAAACTCACTGAGCTATTATTGGTTTTGTAACCTGTAGATTACACACAAGCGCACACACCTGTTGCAAGTGCACAAATTTGCCGAGTTGTCCTATACGTGATCTACACTGACATACAGATCTCTACAGCCAGCACATCAACCCAGTGAGCTGTCTGCCGTAGGCCTGCATAAAACCTAGCTAGTTAGTTTTGGGTGTTTAACTTTCAGGAGAGGATGGAGAAGAATGCCTTTGTGTCACACCTTGTCCCACCTGTTCTTCAGGAAGCCAAATGCAGATTTTAGAAAATCATTAATGAATATGCAGTTATTAAAACAATAACGAAGACTTTAGTTGGAACCATGTCTCGGCGGGTGTTGAACTTCCCTTCTTTGTGTATTGGCAGAAGGCAGACATGGTATTTGCTGGTAACTGTTTATTTAAGTTGTGTAGAGCTGCATTGTATGTGAGGACTTGATTTTTAGCGTGTGTATTTCGCTCTGCATTTTTCCTACGTTTTAGGCTCTGGGTGGTGGCCCAAGTAGAAGAATGAAAACCAGAGTCTGCAAAGGTTGATAGACAGGATGCAAGTTTCTTTTTAATGATAGCAGACCACAGGTTATATTCTTAAAAGATGCAAGCACATCTACAACACTGTGTTCTGTGAAGTGTGTGCTGCTAATAACTTTGAAGTACCACGGCCGCACATGCATGCACATTTAATTTAAAATACTTTACAAAAGTAGAACGGAGAGTGAACAAAAGGAAAAAGCTGACGGGATATACAGTATGCCTTTTTTAAATCCGGGTATACCTTGATGTTTTCAGTTGATGTATTTGTGGGGGGCAGGAGCAGCGACGGGCAACACTGTATTTGTGTGGGAGGACAGAAGCAGCGACGGGCGCAGAGCCACCATTTTAAAATAAAGTTACAACACTCAGCTCTATAGTCCAGCCACCCGCTGCTTGCCTCTCAAAAGTTCCTGCAGAGCTTGGACAAGCCAATAATTGTGTTTTTTGGAACAGGCCAGTGTATGTTGCGATAGGGAAACATCACGGGTGAAGCACGACCGCATGCAAATATAATTTTTAAAAAGCCTCTGGTAAATACTGGTGCAGTTTGATGTTTGTTCTGGTGCAGGGAAACATCGCGGGTGAAGCACGACCGCATGCAAATATAATTTTAAACAAGCAAACTCACCGCCGCAGCCCGGCTTCAACAGGAAGCCAGGCAACCTTTGTTGGGACGGGGGCAGGGCCGGACAAAAACAGGAAGCAGGCGCTCCTGTGCCCGCCGGAGGATTTCCGTGTTAGCTAGCGGGGCTCCCGTGCTCGTGGAGAGCCCCGCAGCCCCCGCCTGTTAACCGGAATGACCCGCTGGCTGCCGAGGGACACGCAAGAAGAACCTGGTGAGTGCGGTGTGAGGGGGTTGTGTGCGCGTGTGTGTGTGTGTGTGCGCACGTGCGTGTGTATGTATGCGTGTGTGTGTGTGTTAAAATAGCACGATGACTGGTTGGTGGGGGTGGGGGGGGATGTGGTGTGTAGGCGAGTGTCTGTCTGCCCGTTTGTCTGTTTGTCTGTATGCACGCGAAAGCAAGCGAAACAGCGCGCAAGCAGCCAGCAGCAAAGGCGCGCTCACGAGGAGGAATCTGAGACAGCAGAGGCTCGTGGCCGAACGCTGTCTCAGATTCCCCCGAAAGTAACAGCTATAGGTCCTGAGATAGACAGCGCATGCTACGCATGCGCAGCTCTACGCTCGACCTAAAAAGGCTTTCAATGGAGGATTTTAGATTAGGAGAGGTAGGGAAAAGATGTAATAGCAGAAGGCACAGACAGATGCCGGAGAAGTAACGAAGCTGGCAATGGAAGCAAATGGGAATGGCAAATAAATAGATGACTGGGAAAGGGTCAAAAGGTGGAGATCAAGTATACTATTGTGCAAGTTGATAAGAAAGTGGAGGAATTCTCATGAGTGGTAAGAATAAATGACATTAAAGGGAGAAAGACAGACATATTGATCAAAATTAAAGATAATGACAACAAAAATTAAAGCAGCAGAGCCTGGTGTAATTACTATCCTTAACAGCCAACAAGTACCAGCTTGTTCAAAACATAGTCAGGAAATGCATGATCCATCCCACAGAATTCCAACATATCTATATCTGCTCCAGTACCCTGTATTGCTTCGCCTTTCTGGTCACTTACTTCCATCTATGAAGCTGAACAAAGCTCCATGTTCTCTCACACACACCGCAATAACACTAATACTGCCCTGGAAAGGGAAATCCCTTTATACCTTAGGCTAACTTACTTCAAAATGCAAAGTCACTTCTACATGTTAGATGCACACAGGTGTAAATGGGAAACTCCAGTATAAACATAAATATCGACGCATAAGGAAGCCCTGGCATAAAATTAAGTTACTGCTCTAAGAACATGGAATACAAATCTCTAATCAGGAAATGACTTACTCATAGCGAGCACAACCCACCTACACAATGCGGTAGGTTGAAGAGTGCTGGCACACCAGACTGGAAGATGATTGCATGCCAGCTGGATATGCCACTATGTATGACGGTGGTTTAGTACAGTCAGGAGGGCCGTGCAAGTTTACGAGCAAAACAAAATCACCCATCAATAATGTGTTTGGGGCTCAGAGTATTTTTTACATCCCATCGCTTTCATGCAATATGCAGACGAACATCTTTCCTTTTAAAACACCTGCCACTATTTACTCCCATTTACAAGCATAGCGTTCACCAACATCGGAGCATCTAATGGCAAGCGCTCCAACAAGGCCCTGAAGCCAGATCTTCGACATGACTGCTGTACCACCATGAACTGGGCAGCACAGCATTTCGTTCGCTAGTGGGGAAGCAGAGTTCTTCGTCGAATGAGCTATATTGAATGCCTAAAAATATTAAAGTATATGCACAGCAGACAGATTAGTGGCGCAATAATAACTATATCGCCTGAATGTGGCAGCCAATGCAAACGTGTCCTTCCTCATCAATTAGCAATATGTAATGGTCTCAATTTCCGTGGTGAAATTTTTATTGGAACATTATTTGACCCTTAAAGCGGCAAACGGTACATTAGATCTCTTGTTAAAAGTAAGTCATCTGAGAAAGTTAAGCTTATAAGCGAATGGCATAAAACGGTCATGAAAAACACATATGGAGGAGTAAGTGATGCTATTAACTTTTCCTAACATTATCGTGAAAAAAACAAGTCTGCCCTGACAAATCCTAACTCAGTTACTTATTCCTATACGTGGCAAGATCCTTCATTTAGAAACAGGGTTGTCAGACAGACATGTAGGGAATCCTGGTACGTATTTCTTAAAGCATGTATATGTTGGTTCGATATATGTAAACAAGCAAGAGGCTCTGCTGCTGAATATATAGGAACACGGCAGCGAGGGCGTAATCCACAGTTAATCCCACGAAGTCTATGCAAAAATATGGTGAGGAGTGAAAACGTTCTCACCATCCAAACTGTATGCACTGAGCCCACAGCCACCGTGGAGCGCCTCATAGATATGCAAATGTTTCGAGCCAAGCAGATCAACACCCCTCCTCCTGCACCCAGAGAACAGTACACCACTGCACCCCTAATCCCACAGGTACCATGATTTATAAACGGCGTGAGCATAAAGAGGCCCATGGGTACTCTGCAGTAACCCGCAGGGCACAATAATGGCTCCTCTTTCCCAAATAAAGTATCGCTGTGTGAAGTCTAGGCAACCTGTCCTCTCAATGCTGAAAAGACAGCAATGGAACCTAACCCGGCACAGTCCCTGACAATGTTATCAGCAAGAGTCTAACTCGAAAACAGAAGACAAGGAGAGCCTTCCCAGGAAACCGTAGTGCTCAAGAAATGAAGCCAGCGTTCTAAGATTGTGTATTAACTAGTAAATTGGAATACATCGTGTTGCAAAAAAGTCTAAGCGATGGAAAAAGCGCAATATGTAAGAGCTATTAACATTTAAGAACAGAATCCGCACATCTGTCCTTTGATTCTGCCTTAAGTAGGCAAATGTTTTACCAACATTCAGAAAATCCGAGAAACACCCATCTCATCACGCTGGTAAATAGCACGTGTTTCACGTTCGATCAACATCCAGCTACTAATCCCGAAAAATAAGTGGAGATCTGAAGGAATGCGTGATATTCAAAATGGTCCTTCTCTGGTACCAAAGTGCACATTGTGCTTATATGAATTGAACACATCAAACAGGCGAGAGAAATGGACCAGATGCCGATATAGTAACATCTCAGGAGTCGATTGTGCGTTTGAATTCCACGGTCCTCTGTTGAATGTACAGCGACTCAGAAAACATTTGTTTATAATAAACAATATACGCGAAGGCCCAATAAGTGAGCAAATATTTAAAAGTAAAGAAACAAGCATTTGCCGTGCGGCCAGTAACAGAAAAGCTGCGCGGCCGCGAAATGAAATTAAAACAAGAGGTAGCAAAAGGTACATTACAGGAGGAATAGACTGGGACCTCGGCGAGAGGAGGGAGGGTGTGGGGGGCGGGACTTTAAAAAAAGAGAGACAGAAACGCCCAAATCGCATCAAGCCGGGGAAAAGAGTATGGGACCTCGGCGAGAGGGAGGGTGTGGGGGGCGGGACTTAAAAAAAGAGGCAGAAACGCCCACGGATCGCATCAAGGAGGGGAAAATAGTAATTGACACACATCTCTTCCAATGGCTAGCCTCCATTTACGAAGCTAGCCAATGGAAGAGAGAGGCGTGTTATAGCACCACTGTTGAACTCATTAAATCTTCGGCTCGCTGTGGGACGGTAGCCTCGACCTAAAAAGCATGCAGTCTAGTTATTTTTAAAGGAACAGTGATGATGGACTTAGGTTAAGGTCACTTTAAAATGGACAATGTAGACGACAGGAATCTATGGTCCTGTAAAAGGCAAACACCGAAACGCATTTACTGTCCCTGTTGTGAATGCACTGTTGGTGGGAAATTGAATAAATATTAAATATCCCAAGCCTATTGTGCTGATTTTTACCATGGAGAAAGGATAGCAAGTTGTAGAATTTTTGTGCATATAATATATATGTATTGAAAACCTTATCCCTTATTTTATACTCTCAGGGCTACTAGGTTGCAATTTGTTGCATGCAGTGTGCATTACAAAATTCCTTAAATAATTGAAATTAAACGAGAGCTGTTTCCAGTGTTTTTTATATGCTCTGAATTATAATCTTTATACAGAGCGCTGCGTAAATTGATTGTCATTTGGTGCGTTGTACAAGTTGCTATTATCAAATTCAGAGATGCTTATTTTACATTCTGTTCGAAAACTCAAATCTGTAAGCACACACATCCCAACAAAGCACTGAACTACATACCAATGAACCATGTGCGACTACCTTTCATGCACGCTCTGAGCAATCCAAGAGAAACTCTGCAGCAAGGTCTTTCTTTAATACTTCACGGGAGAGATGCGCTATCATGTGTCTTCCAGCAAAACAGCTACAGCATACCAGAACTCGTTGTCATGTATAAAACCTGTTGTTTGCTGCTTTAAGAGTAAATACTTCCAGATCTATGGAGATCTAAATGTCTTGTGCGTCTGATATAACAGGATGTGGGCTTGATTTTTCATTCTTCGAAGATGGCGGGTCTTAGGACATTCCTCTTTCTGTCACTTATTCTCACCAATGTACCATAATCACATTAGCTATTTTAAAAACTGCTGCACCGCAGCAATATCACATCAGAAAAAGCAGAAAACATCTTCTAAAAATACAATCCCCTCTTATCCTGAACATTTCCCTTTTACGGCTGAGAATTGAATACATATCTCACTGTATCTGTATTTTAAAATGTTATCTGCTTTTCAGGAAAGATTGCTGGACATATTATGATTAGGGAATTTAAATAGATAATTAGGGACTCTATCAAGTGTTGAGTCCTGATGTGTCTGATGTGGGCTAATTACTGGAATATTCATGAACTGTTCTCGTGCTACTAGCACATAAACCACCGAATTTTAAAGGCAAAGCTAAGTCTTTCTAAATTGAAAATAACGGCATGTGTTTGCTTGTGCGATGCATTGCCCAGAGTAATGAGTTATAATTTTCTTTCTGCTCTGCAGCTCATAAAAAGAACTGATTTCTCGATCACTCACGAAGACTGGAACCTTTTTCTGTCACCATCTTGTCCTGTACAACTGGCGCTGAAGCGGGCCATAGCCTCCATGGATGTCTCCAAAGGTCCCAACTCAGCACCTCAGATCATTGCCGGCAGCAGGTTGCCACAAGACCAAGTCCCCCTGCTTTGGGAAGGGGGCAGTCCAGTTCCTTCATTACTGACCCAGGAGTCACCTCCACCCTTGGAGAATGTTCCTCCGCAGGTCTGGAAGACAATAGAGCCTGGCAGCAGAGAGAGGTCACTTGAGGACTGTGAACTTCTCCGGAAGCAGAGACTTGGGCCCACGGCGGAGCTTCCCATCGTTCACAAAGAGCAGAGCCGAAAACTGCAACATCGGCATCGAGCACGTGAGTGTATTGGTGGGACCTGGGAGTTGTACTGCACAGTCATAAACTAGGATTGACACGCAATCTTTCTATTATTTAAGGTCTCCGAAATACAACATCATTGCTTGTCCTTAGGGCCTTATTTGGAATTTGACGGATAGGGAGTTACAAATGTGGCTGATTTCTGGTACACCGTAATACATGTGCCTTTGACTATAGCAGATGGAACATCCGCCACGTTTTGGGCTCAGTACCCTGTCCGCCAAACTCTAAATAAGGTCCTAAGTCAGTGGGGGCAGATGAGGCCAAGAACAGCCACAATTTCAGCTTCTTTGAAGAGTTCAGATTGTCCACCTGTAGGCAAAGGGGGAGAGGTAGCAAGGTCCAGAGTTTAATGGCCTATACCTGAATACTTATATTCCTGTCCTTAATGGAAGAAATAGGAATGAAGACAAACATATCCTTATGAACAAAAAGCTATGCATATTACAGTATTGCTGCCACATGGCTGTCAGAAAATAAGGGGTCATACACTTCTAGGCCTTGTGATGTGTACAGACTTCCCCAACATAGACCCACCCCTGCACTGGCAGCCAATGCAGTTGCACTTGAACAATGGACGTACAGTTATGATGTACACTTTTGGTCATCAGTTTGACTGCTGAATTCTGTAAATGTTGAAAATGGCATAATATAATAAGCTTGCTTCGATTTATATGGCTCTTATCTTGTACGCTCATCCCCTGGTCTCCTGAATTCTGAATTGTATATCTCTTGGTCCACATGTACTGCCTCATCTGGGTAGGAATACTGACTCTGTTCCTTTGTGTAGCTCTCCATTGGTATCACCTAATGTGAATGAATTGCAGAGAGTCAGGGACTTAGGATGCTGAACAAAAAATATACTTGTAAACAATGGGATTCTATCAATGTGAGTGTTGACTAATTTTATGTGATTTTGTATAATTCTCTAAACTCGTGAATACACTGCAATGTGAAAATTAGGCCTCTCTGCGGGTGGCAGAATGAGGGCACTGTGTGTTTTTAAAATACCCCTCACACACTATGAATCCCATAGTGTCATTCTCCCATCATTGGGGTCTTCCCGTCCCTCTACGGGGCGGGGCGTGCTTCGACCTACGAGTGACGCGGGAGCACTTATATTTTTTTGACAATAGGCTATGTGATGTGATGAGGATAGTGATATGTGTTAGGGAGTGTAGGGACCTATTTGCGTGAATGATAGTGTAAAAAGGGTTAAAAATACCCTGGCTAGTCCAAAAAATTAACTTTAATGGTTTCGCAAGCTGGGAACATTAAAAAGGGGGTTAGTAAGTAGAATTACAAGTGTGGTCTACTTTGTCGACATGACATGTTTCATAGGCAGACCCCTCCTGCCTACTCATCAGGACCTCTGTTGATCCCTACAAAAATACTCAATTCTAAACTAAATGTTAAATGCCTATGGTCCTAAAACTTAACAGCAAAAATCGGCTGCTAGGTTTAGCCTCGGGGCTTGAGTTGACCCTTAATGAGGCATTATCATGAAAAGTGACCTAGTATGGTCTATTTGAAGCATGGTGATAGGGCCTCATGAGCCTGCGTATTAGGGTGATTAGTTGATTGGTTAGTGACCGCATGCCTAATCTGGCTTTATTCCATACCCTTCAGCAGCTCCGTAGATCTACTTAGGCATGCGGTCACTAACCAGTCAACTAACCCCCTTTTTAATGTTCCCAGCTTGCGAAACCATTAAAGTTAATTTTTTCGACTAGCCAGGGAATTTTTAACCCTTTTTACACTATCATTCACGCAAATAGGTCCCTACACTCCCTAACACATATCACTATCCTCATCACATCACATAGCCTATTGTAAAAAAAATATAAGTGCTCCCGCGTCACTCGTAGGTCGAAGCACGCCCCGCCCCGTAGAGGGACGGGAAGACCCCAATGATGGGAGAATGACACTATGGGATTCATAGTGTGTGAGGGGTATTTTAAAAACACACAGTGCCCTCATTCTGCCACCCGCAGAGAGGCCTAATTTTCACATTGCAGTGTATTCACGAGTTTAGAGAATTATACAAAATCACATAAAATTAGTCACCACTCACATTGATAGAATCCCACTGTTTACAAGTCTAGCTCAGGAGGGTGATTCTATCATCTCCTCTACACTTCCCCAATTGATTTTTTGGAACAAAAAATATACCCAGAAAAAGAAAGCAGAATTACCTAAGCATTAGGGCTGGACTGAGAACCCAAAGCAGACCTGGAAAATTGTATCAGACCAGCCACCGTACGATGCATAGCGAGTGAACATGACAACTACAAGTGGGGTTTGGGAGATGGGGGACGGGGGGGGGGGGTTCCCGAGGTAAATATAGGGAAAAAATGGTGCATTCTACAACACATTTTTCATTATATATTCAATTGTATTCGCTTTTAAAATGTAGTAAACAATGAGTTTGCGGTGCATCTGGATACCCAGTCATAGCCTCAGACATTTCTGCTGAAAACACAAACAATTTAGGGTCTCATTACGATGACGGTCGGAAAGGCTCCAAACAACATTTGGTTTGTCCGAATCCGTTATGGAACCCACGTTTCCGACCGACTTTGAAACCTTTCCGACTGACTGATTACGATGTTAGGTAACCGTTCAGTCCTTCGGACTCAGTTTCGACTGGTATTCGAGTCAGTCAGAGCCAACTCTTACGGCTCTATGGACCTTGTTTCTGACCGACGCATTACAATGACTGATTCGGAAGGCCGTTCCGACTCGGTTTGTCTGACACGGATTGGTTGTCGGAAACCGACTTTGGGGGCCCGTAGCAGGCCCCCCTTCACCCGAAAGCATACGGTCAGGGCTCGTGGGGGTACCCATGGGTCCCCTCTTTCCAACCATAAACAGTGTAGCAGGAACCATGGGGTGCCTGCCACAATGTGCAGGGTTTTCGGCAACCAACCCATTTTTCAATGGGAGCCTGTGTTGTTGGTCAGAGCACAGGCTCCCATTGAAGTCAATGGCAGTCCGACCGAATGGTGTTCGGAAGCATCATAATCGGTCAGTGGGACTCCCTGAATCTGATTCGGTTGGAAACCATTCCGCCACTGAGTCGGTCGGAAAGCGATATTGTAATGAGGCCCTAAGTTATCAGGCAGGAAACATGAATTTAAATATAACAAAAGTGCACATATTCACTGTTAAGCATAGCAATGAAGATGAGATCACAGTGAAAGACCATTTAGAGGGATGTTTGCATCCTCCACCCCAATAAGCTGCACAGTAGAGCTGCTTTAGCGGTAGTGGATTCAAGTGCGACAATATTTGTGGGTGCCCCTCCCCCCAATTACCCACCTCCCCCACAGTTTCCCTCACTATCACTCTCCAACGGTACCCTTCATCTGGGCTTAATTTGAGCTGGTTGTTCCCAGTTCTCAGCACCGGAACTTTATTGTCAACACTGGCCCTTATGACAGCCTACCACACGGGCGCCAATGGGCGCTCTTTGCCTAATTTTGTGATGATTACAACATGTACTTAATAATTCAATATACATTAAAATGACTAAAATCTGCCACCCAAAGCTATAAGAATTGCTTTGGTAGCAGGTATTAGTATTTTTTAATGTATATCAAAAGTCTAAATCATCACACTTGTAGGAGTGGCATGGTTAGTTGTGATGGATGGCACTGTTAATGGCAGCTATGGCTAGGGCAATAGGTGGTGCAAGCTGCAGGGGAATCCTGACGAGGGCCCTGACACTGATTGTTTTACAATAATGGCACTGTACTTCATCTCTCCATAGCCCCCCTCTTAGATGTATTTAATCTGTTTTATAGCCCCTCTCGTACCAGTGTAGGAGGACAGAGCACTTTACATCACACACACATACAGGGACAATGAATCATACGTTTGTAAATCTGTGTATGGAAAATGTTACATAAAACAAAGGTGATTGCAAGGTGTAGGATTCAAATGCAATCCATACTGGTAGGCATTTTTTTTAAAGTGCTTAGTCTGGAGAAGCGCAAACTCAGGATTCATAAGGTAACACAGTAGTGGTTAGGGTTGGCTTTTCTACTAATAACTTAATTCTACCCAAAGAAACCCATTTTTAGCAACATTAGTATAATGAAAGACTGGGGGAAAAAAAAAATTCTAACACGTGGCATGCAGTTTGAATGCAGCTCTTTGATGGCAGTTCATAGCGTGCTGTGCTATATTACAAATGTAACGTATGAACTGCAACTAACCAAAGGATCTCTATGACGAAAGTAGTAACCCACTGAGCTTTCCACATAACATACAGTTCTGTGATCTGCATGGTACATGTTCTTTGCAGCAGGAATGTTAATCCTCTATGCTACTTTAGATGAATCAAAATACTCACTACACAAAACTCTGATCCTGCTCCAGCAGCAACAGTAATCACCAGTTATCTTGATATTTTTATTGTTGCCTGAAAGCTACCTGATATCTAAGGAACTCTGCAGCGGGTGCTTTTAAACCCAAGCTAATTTGAAAACACAGTGACACCATCTCCCCCCCCCCCCCGATCGGGAATAAACGGGTCTCCAGTAACCAAACAGGCACCCAAGAAAATAACCACCCACCCTCTGCCCCCTCGTCCCCCCCCCCCCCCTTTCCAGTGTCCCAGGAAACGTCTGATGCCCATTACGGACAGTCCAGGCTTGCTACGTATAAATCAATGGTGAAATTGCACTTGGCATATTAGGAAGAACAAAAGGATATGGAGGGGTTGGAAAAAGTCTAAAAAACAATGACCAGCCTAGTCCAGTCTGTCCCAGGAATCTTTGGCAAAGGGATGCAAGTTTATAGATCTCTTTTATCTGGAAGAGAAGTGAAAAACAGAAATATCTCATGGGTAAAAATACAGTAGATGAAGAGTGTAATATAAGAACGTTTGTCACAAGTGTAGTGGCACATTTATGAACTGCCTCCAGCAGGAGTTGGGGACAAAATTAGCAACAGAATAAACAAGCTTTGGCATAGTCAATCGGTCTCAGCAATGGGAGTGCCTATTTACAGACACTACAACAGGGGCATTGCGGCAGTGAATTAACCAATTAGCATGCATGTTGCGGATAAAGGCTGGCAAACATGTTACAATAATTTAAAGAAATTTGCATGCCGAATGGATGAGTGCTGTTTTTTGCTTTAACTCTGGAAGCGTAAGTGGAAGGAAGATCAACTATAATGGAATAAAAGGTATGTTAGAACAAAGAAATTACAAAAATTGGAACTGTGAAGCACAACGCGGAAGAAAGCATATAAGCACAGGGCAGATACACCATGGTTACTGAAAAGGCCAGCATGTCCATGTGAAAAAAACACAATGAGGAGAAACCTGGATCAACCACAGTAGAGAAAGCGTATTGACCGCATTAGAGAGCACTACTAAATGCAGCACACCTGGGGAGTAAAGCAATGCGCATATGAATATGAACGGAGAAGACTATGAGCACCCACATGTGCATGAGGAAAGCTCTCATATGTAAGAGGAAGAATGTGCAAACAAGAGGGATACAATGCAGGCACCTATCCATGCAGTGGGAGGCATATAGGCTAATTGAAAGAGTAACGCATGCCACATACATCAGGGAGCGCATACCTTCCCCAAAAAGCACAACAGAGACAGGCAGAGGTTGAGTTCCACATACAGTGGGGACAGTGGCGGCTGCTTCGCAATGGGGGTGGTAGGGCAGGGGGATTGGATTAAAAAAACGTAACTCTTCTCTGCCTTCACTGTGCAGCACCAGAAGCACCCAGGCTCCCAGCCTCTCCAGCCAATCATGACTCTGCATGAACAGCATCGTGATTGGCCTGAGTGACCTGTTTTGCTGCTCAGGTAGTGCCTGGGAGCCTGGGCATGTTCTCCACCGGGCTGTGCAACACAGCCAGGTGGAGAACATGCTAAGTGGGCCGTCCACAAAATCATGCACACTTTGGGAGTGCAAACACCACTCCTCACTGTGCTCAGCCCTGCCCCGACCTGCCTCCAATCCCTTGCAGAAAAAATAAAATGATAATAACAGCTTATTAACATTTTCATTTTTGCACTGCTCAAATAGCAGTGAGGCAACGCTCCTCCTTCTTAGTGGAGGAGCCGCCACTGAATAGGCAACGCCCTTAACTGTAAAGGGTGAGGGCTACTCTCTTCACAGGAGAGATGGGTGTATAACAGATGCTGTTACAGCTGGCTGCAGCACATGGAGCCCCGGGTACAGAGCCCCTGTGGAAGGAGCAAACAATGGTTGTGCATTGGTTGAGACAGCTGCCAGAGCACCACCTGCCAGCTATGGTAATCATGGGCCCACTTGTCCCTGCTGGCCAAAGCCTTGCGCTCTGCAGCTATCAGGCTGGGGCACTTCTCCTCCTCCCACTCGATGGCTTTTCCCGCCGCCATTTTCTTCCCTTAATCCCACATGACTTCATGGCAGTGCAGCCACGTGGGGCAGCGGCGGAGGACGCTAGTGCGTGGCAGCCAATGAGGGACAGAGCAAATGAAAAGTGGGATGGGCTAAGAAAACAAATTAGAGCAAATGAAAAAACAATCGCTCCTGAGGACGGCTTGTAAACCAAAAAAAAAGACGTTCCTAAAATGGTCATAAAACGAGGGATAGTTGAGAGATTGTATACTTGGTCCCTGCTCTTGGGGAGGGATTAACACTGAAAGAGGCATGGCAAATGCATGCCATGGACAAATGGGGAGAAAGAAAAGGAGAGTGACGATGAAACCAGCAAATGGAAGCCTTATGGACCGGCTGAAGCCCACAAAGTAGATACAGCATGTATCTTCGAGACAGTGCGTATGCTGTCTACAACTGTGACCTAAAAAGGCTTGGACCAGGCTGCAAGATCTTAAAGTAAGGGAATGAATGGCAACTAACTCTTATAAACTAAATGGTGCTCTTGTGAGTGGTGTGCATAGAGGCACAAGGCACATAAAATATTTAGGCAACTCCCTTTGCACTCTGTTATCTCATGTTATTCCCTAATTCACATTATTTTAATTTATAATCATTGTCCTCAAGATCTCCGTCCTGCAGGTTAGGCAGGTTAGAGATCCGATCAGCTGCCCAGTGGCAACTTGGTAGGTCATAAATCTTGGGGAAGCTGTCCTCAGTACCCCATTTCTCTTAGCAACAGTAGCAAATAATATTTGTAATTAAAAAGAAGTAGTGAAATATTTTGCATGTTTATTTCTTTTCTGTATTTGCAGAGAGTGCTGTGCACCTCAGGAGACTTGGCCAAGGAGATCGGCAGAAGGGAGAACTCGCAGAGTCGCACCTGGTTATGCCCAACACATCGAACCTGCTAGTGGTCTCCAGACCAGCGCCATTGTTCCAGCGACCAGGTCTCGCCGTGCACACAAGAAAGGCTCCACACACAGGAGACACAGTGAGGGGCAGGTATTGGAATCAGCTTTGGATAGTGCTTACACGTGCTTATGAGGCCTAGAATGTCTGTTTTATATATGAAGCTAGTTTATGCATTTAGTGCCAAAATAAAATCAAAGCTTTCTTTAAATTCCCCAATTCTTCCACAAAATATTACCTTCATGCATACTTGCATACTGTAAAATTCACAGATGTCTTTAGTTAATAAGAAATGTTACTTTTTTTTCTACATCGTTTCAGTTTCAAATATTCAGGAAACTAAACTTGACCTCTAAATAGTAGGCTGCTCTGGAATTTGGGGGGAGTTCGGTCAGATCAGTGGTCTTAAATCTTTTCAATGCCACTCCCCCAGTAAAACAAATTTACACATCATCAGCCCCTACCCTCAAAACTTTTCAGAATTATTTGAATAAACTGACAATGTTTAAATATGGCTAGACTTGTTTAAATATTGAAGTTAATTTCTGTTACCATTTAAAAAAAATGCAATCAAATATATGATTGGCAAATATACTATTCTGGTTAGGCTAGCCTTACTAACTTGTAAAAGTATTCACAGTGTCATTATTAGAAATAGGGAGTGGGAGTTTTGAAGAATATTTAGAGTCCCTCCCCTTTTGACACCTTCACCCAGCCAGGATATAAATGACAAAAGATGTTAGTGATGACCCATTACAGAGCAGCTTACTGCCGCTCATTTTCTTCACCTGAAAACAAAGCACTGTCATCAGCATAATAATTCTTTTGGCCAAAGCCTGGTGCCTCTCTTGGGATCACTTGAGGCCCCCTCCCCCCAGGGTGGCCTGCCCCCAGGTTGAAGACCCCTATGTAAGATGATGAGCAGCCAGTTGAGAAATTAAACATTGTCCCTGCCACCTTCCTGAAACTTCGGGCGAAAAGGTGTTTATCCTGCAAAATCAGTAAGGATGCACTTCATCCTCCACTTCTGTCCTACAGACATTTTGGAAAAGCAGTACATTGCCAGAAGGTTTCATGAAAAACTAATTTTAGAAGAGCGGCTTTATTAGCTGGTGCAGCTCGTTCATACTGCCCTACGGTCATCTGACCTCCAGCTCTCTTGCAGCAGGTCATCTCCAGCTCTCATGCAGCTGGTCAATGGTGCAAGGCATTGTGACTCACAAGGTGTTGGGTCTGAGTGTTAACCATGAAGACATGCAATGATAACTCCTTATTTTCTTTCTATGCAGGTTATGACTCCGTGTTGTGCCTAATCATGACAGACCTCGGTGACTCCTCAAATCCTTCCCATGTGTCACCTTCTCCCAGGATCCAGCTCTTCAGATCTGCTGCAGTTTTCCAACCCTTGACACTGAATGTAACAACTGCACTTTTTACCATTATCATGGAGCTACTTTCACAACCAGTCAGCAAAAGCATTTAAATAAATAGGCTAAAAAGAGGCCCAAACTGTATTGTTTTTCTTTTTGGCGAAGGCTGCTACGAAAGCTTGTAAGGACTGACTTCAGAGACCTCTGTGTAACCTACAGACCATAGATTTGATCACAGATTGAGCCTACTCAGACTGTCAACTGTGCACGAGCAGTAAAATAGTGCTGTTGCTTTGAGTAACAATAGCATCTATATGATACTTTCCATTATGTGACACGCTGTATGCAAATATATTTTTATGAATGATAAGAGGCCAACAAAAGCCCATAAACATCTCTTTATAGTTGCCTATTTTTGCAAGTTTTCATCATATGCATTGAGTGAGCTCTGCTGCATGCTGTGTCATAACATTGATAGTGAGAAATGACTTCAATAGTGGTGATCCACATAACATTGCTAACCACACACTCATGAACAATTATGTAATGACTGGACGGAGTCAGATGTGTAGAACAGCAAGTCTTTATTCACGAACTCCCACGGGCACGACTCTCTTGCCTGTGGCTATCAACAACGCACGTTATCTCAAACTGTCATTAACCCCCACGTCATAGCGGGCAGCGCGAGACGCTGAATGTACGCTTCGCGCTCAGGCAGCGCGAGGCAGGTCAAGCCACTACATATCTCCTTTTCTTAGAGAACAGAGAAATAGAGAAAGCAGCGAAGGAGAGAGCAAGAGAAAAAGGAAGGAAGAAAGAAAGAACGAACGAGAGAGAGAGAGAGAGAGTGAGAGAAAGAGAAAAAGAAAGCATGTGCAGGAGAAACACAACAGTGGCATAAAGAAACACAGAAAATCATTGGCGGTACCTAACAGGAATATTAACTGTTCTGGTACTCCTCCTGACAGCGGCGTGGCTGGGAGGAGAACTCTGGACATCAAGTTTACCTTGAGAGATCCTATGAGAGACCTCACTTTTCAACATGGGACACTTGACGTCATTGAGCACATTTTTGACTTTCACCACCTTGTTACTATTCCACCAGTCTTTTCCATTGACTCGAACCGCATTTCCACACACTTTATCCACCACCACAATTTCCCCATACTTAGCTTCTCCTTTTCTTACAAAACCTGGTTTCTTAATTCTGATCCTGTCTCCCACCGCAAATTCTCTGATCTTAACACGCTTCCTTTCATCAAAGTACTCTTTTTGTTTGACCTGGACCTCAGCAGACTTGGACCTCACTTTCTCATCCATTTCTTGGGGAGTAGAATTGGATTTATTCCATTTAGACATCCAAGCCGGTCTAAACTCGGTGCATGGTTTCCTACCTCTCAGTAGTTCGAAGGGGGACACACCAGTGGAAGAATGAGGAGTGGTTCTATAAAACCACAACATTGTCCTGACACTTTGGGGTGGGCAAGAGCCCACTTAACACAATCACCTATGACTCTATTAAGTCTCTCTACCAAGCCGTTAGTTTGAGGATGATAGAGAGAACTTCGGTGATGAGTAATGGCAGATTCTCTAAGAAACCCTTCCACTTCAGATGATACAAATTGTACTCCGTTGTCTGATATTATAGATTGGGGGAACCCTTCTCTCATAAATGTTTCCCTTAAGAAGTCGATGATTTCTTGGGAATCGACCTTAGAGACAAACTTGGCCTCGGGCCATTTAGTGTAATAGTCCACCATGACAATTGCGAATCTGCATTGTTGGGGTAGACTGTGAAAGGGTCCTAGAACATCTATGCCAAGTTTCTCCCACGGTCCACCTGGGAGGGGAATGGGTGTAAGAGGGGGACTACTAGTGTGAAGACTTTTGTCACTAGACGAACAAACAGTGCACTCTTGCACCATTTCCTCAATATCTCTATCCATTTTGGGCCACCAAAAGTACTCTCTTACTCTACGCTTGGTTAATGTGGCACCTAGGTGCCCATCATGTGCTTTGGTCAGAAGAGTGGATCTGATGTCCACCGGTGGAACAAGTTTTTCTAACCTGAAAACTAGACCATCCTCAATCGAAAGTTCATCACACACCTTGACATAGGGTTGTAAATTAACATCCACATTCCTTTCCCTGGGCCACCCTTGGGAAATATATTGCATCACTTTTTTGGAAACTTCATCACCAGCCAACGCCTCCCTCCATTTTTGCTGATCAATAGTACAAACGTTATTTAGTTCAACACTTGCTATAATATAATCCTCCTTATCATCAAAACAACATTCATCAATACCTTGTATGTCCTGACTGGTGTTAACCGGTAAACGTGACAGTGCATCCGCTCTTACATTTTTTCCCCCAGCAATATGTACAATATCAAAGTTGAATTGTAAGAGTTTGGAAGCTAGGCGTGCGATGCGGGGAGTGGCCCCGCGGCTGTTGGTACATCCTAAAATCGCAACCAATGGTTTGTGGTCCGTTTGAAGAATACATTTTTGTCCCCACAAATAATTTTTAAATTTTTCAATGCCCCACCAACACGCTAGAAGCTCCTTCTCAATGACAGAATAGTGAGTCTCTGCTTCTCTTAGTACTCTGGATGCAAATCCTACAGTGTGTTCCTTTTGGTCAACAATCTGTGTCAAAACAGCGCCCAGTCCATAACTGCTAGCATCAACAGTCAAGGTACACTGGACCCCTTGTACAAATGGCTTCAAGGCCTTGACAGTGCTAAGTTGCTCCTTGATCCATTCGAAGGCGGTTTTGCATTCATCATCCCACACAAATTCACTTCTGTCTTGGAGCAGCTTGGAAATGGGGCGAATCTTTGTAGCATAGTCTTGAATAAAGCGGGCATAAAATTCTGTGAGACCTAACAGTGATTTAACTCCTGCTTTGTCTTTGGGAGCGGAGGCATCAACAATGGCTTGAACCAAACTCGGTTTGGGCGTGACTCCTTCACTTGAGATTGTGTGACCCAGATAATCCATCTTGTCTTTAGAGAATTCACACTTGTCCCTTTTTAGGACCACCCCATGTTCCTGGAATATAGACAAGATCTTGTTCAGCACTATGTCGTGTTCTTGTTGGTCTTTTGCGAACAGCAGAATGTCATCTTGGAATATGGCCACGTTCTTTATCCCCTTCAGTAAATTGACCATAACTCTCTGAAAGACAGAGGCTGCTGAGGCCAACCCAAAAGGCATTCGACAAAATTGGAACAAACCTGCAGGAGAGTTGAACGCAGTGAAATGGCGTGAATCCTTGTCCAGTTCAATTTGGTGATATGCCGAGGCCAGATCTAATTTGGTGAAGACCTTGGCACCTTCGACTACACCCAGCATTTCTGATATATTCGGTAGAGGATGCGAATCCACCCAAATGACCTTGTTTAGATTGCGCAAATCAATGCAGATTCTGAGATCATTATTTTTCTTCCTTGCCACGACCAAAGCTGAGGACCAATCAGACGATTCTATGGGTTCAATAACCCCTCTTTTTTGCATGGACAAAAGTTCTTTTTCCAAGTCTTCTCTGATGCTGAAAGGAATACTCCTTATTTTGTGTTTTACTGGTTCCGCGTCACTCTTTATCTTGATCTTGTGTTTGAATCCTTTGATTTTTCCCAATTCGCCTGAAAACACTCTAGGATATTTATTGAGTAGTTCCTCAACATGTGTTTGGTCCCGAACAACCAGAATCTGTTCCTTTGCTCCAGGGCACAGCATCATACTGAACAAACCTTAGTGGAACCATCCCAATATGTCTAATCCATTGACAGCGACGTATACTTTTCCATAAATGTGTCTGTTCTTGAAAATCAAGATGTCCTCAAAGTACCCCATCAGTTCTATACTTCTCCCTTCATAGGATACAGGTTCACGGTCAGGCGGTTGCAGAGGTCTGTTACCCCATTTTTTCCTGAACAAAGATTCACTGATCATTGTGATCCTTGCACCAGAGTCTACAAGCAGTCTCAAACTTTCTTCGCCTACTCCAATGATGGCATAGGGATCAATACAGTCATCAGGATTACCACTTCTTATGTTCCCTTCGCTGACAACTACAACCATGTCCTTGAGTTCACAAAGAGTGTCGTCGCTGTCACTACCACTTGCATCCATGGCACATGCTACCTGTTCTTTTTTATATTTTTGACTTTGGCATACTTTGTCAAAATGTCCCAATTTTCCACATTTGCGACAGGATGCATTTCTCGCAGGACACGGTCTACCACTTTTCACATGGGAGGGATATCCACATCTGTAACAGATATCAGTCCTTTTGAAAAAATTACTTGGCTGATAATCTTTTTTCTTCTCATACTTTTTAAAACGGACAGGGGTAACCACTTCAACACTTTTACTTTCCAGTTCCTTGATTGAAGATTGTGAAGTTTCAATACTTTTCGCTATGCGAATAGATTCATCAAGGGAGGGATTTTCCAAGGATAAGAGCTTTTGTCTTATGGTTTTGTCCAGACATTTTCCTATGAACTGGTCACGAATCAATTGTTCACTGAAATTTTCAAATTCACATTCTGCCACCAACTTCCTCAAAGCAGTAATGTATGTGTCTACGTCTTCTTCGGTTTTCTGCACTCTTTTGAAGAATTTATGCCTAGACACCACCACACTGGGTTGCTTATCAAATCTGACTTTTAATTTCTTCACTGTGTCTTTGTATTCATCCGTATCTTCTTCTCCCTCACCCACTACATCAGGTAAATGTTTAAGGGTTTCTCTTCCTTCAAACCCCAGAGAATGAAGTAGTAAAAACTTTTTCCTTTCTGCCCTGAACCTATGTGCTCCTATTGCACCCAGGTAATTTTCAAACGCATCGAACCACTTTCTCCAAGGCACAGGAGGTTCACCAGGTGTGTCCAGGAAAGGAGGTGGAGGAAGAATAGACTGCATCATATAAAGTTTTCTTCAAAGGTGAGAATGAGGAAATATATATATATTTATTGTTCCTACTTATTAGTGGTTAACAGTAGCAATCCCAAGAGTCAGTACGGAATTACATCAAAGCCAGTATTCTTGATGAGCCACAACGTTTGAAACAGCCTCTATTACTCCAACAAGAGAGACTACGAGAAGAATTATATGTTTCTTCCTCTTTTTCTTCAAGATCGTGCCCACGTCATGTCCTATTTGCCAAGTGCAGAGTAAATAACCCTATGTGTCTTAATGGGTTAATCTTCACAGTTGTAGACACTGCCAAAAACACACCAGTCCAATTTTTTTTTATCCAAGCCCCAGCAATATTCGATGATAAGCCTTGCGCAGCAGACAATTTGCACTGAAAGTGACATAAACGAGGCTGCCTCTTTAAGAGCTGGGCGGGGAAGATCGTGTGTCAGAAGGCAGAAAGGGAGGGACAAACAGCAAAGTCTGCGCGCCTACCGCAGGGCGTCACAAGTTTCCTCACCTCAGGCTTGTCCGAACCGATTACCAGGAGACATGCTCCAACATCGGGAAACAGACGCTCGCTTTTCCGTGTAAGGCTGTGGCAGTGGATCGGTACCGATCATTACGTGAGGAATGCGCAGAGCGTCCGATTCCACGATTAATCAGGTACCTTTCGCCGTAGTCTTCTGTGGGTTCTGTGGGAGTCGTCCTCGTCGCCACTTTCCTGTGTAATGACTGGACGGAGTCAGATGTGTAGAACAGCAAGTCTTTATTCACGAACTCCCACGGGCACGACTCTCTTGCCTGTGGCCATCAACAATGCACGTTATCTCAAACTGTCATTAACCCCCACGTCATAGCGGGCAGCGCGAGACGCTGAATGTACGCCTCGCGCTCAGGCAGCGCGAGGCAGGTCAAGCCACTACAAATTACCACCAGCGATTGTACATATCGAAGTCGCAACACCAGAATGTACCTGGAGCGTTTGTAATCACCTCTCTCCCAGTGTCTTGGGCCAATGAGTTGGGATTATATACAAAATTAGGAAGGTCAAACGTACAGCTACGGTCCACCAGCCTCGCCCTCGCAGCCGTACCACGCATCCGAAGAGCCACCGCCGGAGGAAGATCATTCTCTTACCTGGCTGCCAAGACTTGGAACTCCCTCCCCATCCACCTTCAGCTGACCCAGGACCATCTCGCCTTCAGGAAACAACTCAAGACCTGGCTGTTCGAGCAGTAGCATACCCCTCCCCCCATGCGCCTTGAGACCCTCCCGGGTGAGTAGTGCGCTATACAAATGGCATGATTGATTGATTCATTGATTACAGAAAAAGTAGCAAGATGCCATTTTGATTTCTTTGTCTCTTGCTCTGTCATTCAGTCATGCGTTCTCTCCTCGGCGAAGCAATGGGTGGAGCCAGCCCAGAAGAGACGCCACTTTTTGTTCGCACTGTGTATTGCATCCACATTTAGTTGTTGACCTACGGTGAGGCACAGCTACCAACTCTGGATTGCTAATAGCCTTATTGCCCTTAGCTGCTGCTCAGTAACTGCTGTAAATTACACATCAGTTCTTAATGTGCTGTCTCCTGCGTCTCTAGTGCATTATTGGAGGAGGGTAGTTAATAGCCATTGTTTCCCACAGGGCGCGTTAATGCTTGAGTTATCGCCACCACATTTAACATGCATTGGCAAACCCAGTAGGTCAGTACATTAGAGCCAGATATGTGGGAGTGATCTTGCAGGAGTGGAGAAACAGGGCTATAGTTGTAAAGTAGTTCCTAATGCAGAACAATGCAGGGACTTGAGTGCAGGTGGAAGGATACATCTAAACAGTGAATAGCATTAGGTGAGAGTTGAACACCTCACTGGGCTGAGCTAGACACGATTTTTAGAAAATCTCAAGCCAAAGGCAAAAACAAGTTGGTCAAAGAAAGACAGCAGTTGAAAGGAGCAGACCCAAAGCTCTCTTGATGTATATTGTTAAATAATCTGTTTGTTAGTTACGCAGTGAATTGCTTGCAGTATTTTTAGAAAAGCACGCATTAAGGAATATTGTTTAATATTGATGTTTTCCATATGTTTCTGTCGGCATAGAAGCACCTCAGTCTTCTTGTTCTAGACCTTTACGACACCCTGACAGTGAATCTGTACATTTCCACAACACAAACCAGTCTGGAAAGGACTAGAGGATTCTCAAAATGTATATTTGTATAAATAACCGTTGATACGGGAACAAGAATTTCACCTGTTAGGTTTTTGATTTTATGGTGTAGATGTAGCTCAAGTGATCAATGTTTTTTTTTGTTGCAGAGCGCATTTTATGCAGCTGGGGCATTTCAGATCAGAGGTGCTGGAACAGCATGGTGTCTAGGGTCTGATGTAGTCCAGATTACAGAAAGCAGGATGAGATGTGCTGGGTAGGTGGAATAGTGCTTGGTAGCACACCACCTACCCTTGTTATTTAAATCTCATGTATTTTACTAGATGAGACAAAACATTATTTGTCCAGAATCACTTGGTGTTTTTTCTCTAGTGCTGAAGCTGGGAATCAAATTCGGGTCTCCAAGTACCAAAGTCAGTAAATTAGCCAATGCGCCACATCTCTAACATCTACCGATTTGTGAAGTCATTCCATTTGTTTTGGAAGTCTGACTGCTTCATTGCTTACAGTCGTGGGAGATGATGATTAACATGACAATATTAAGAAGTGGATACATATCTTAAACTGAAATACCCTGCCAAAAGGGATTTATGTGAGTGCATGATAGCCCACTCAGGCCCCTACTATCACTTTGTGTCCAGAAGAGTTGGGTTGGTGCATGCATTCATAAAAGAAAGCAAGGTGTTCAAGAGGGATAAAAGAGTGAGCCTGTTTGTAAATTTTACATACATGACACCACAGAGCTGTATTATTGCTGGCAGGGTCAGATATGAGTGCCATTGTGCACATAATGCAAAAACAACAATTGATGGGCAGAATGCAGAACAATGTTATACATTCACCCCAGTACAGAGATCTGGGCCTAAATCCATTGTTATTTTGCTCACCATGCCATTCCAGTTTGAACCCAGCCATAAGCAAATCAGTCTTGACCCCTGTGCCCAATGGGAACAGTCCAGCCCGAACTGCCAGGCCAGTTCCTCCCAGGACTGGAACCAAGCATCCAAGGACCGGTTTCGGGGTTTCACCCCTCATCAGCCAGGATAGCTTGACTCCAGTGGCATGGAGAGCACAGGACCCACGTCTTGTCCCTTGCTTACTTTGCCACTGGATTCAAGCTAGCCTGTCTGATGAGGACTGTTAGCCCGAAACCGGTCCCAGGATGCTTGTTTCTGGTCCCGGGAAGACATGGTTTGGCATTTCGGCTGGACTGTTCCCATGAGGCACAGGGTCAAGACTGATTTGCATATAGCTGTGTCTGAACTGGGGTGGCAAAGTGAGCTAAATAACGATGATGGATTCAACCCAGATCTGTGACTGGGGGTGAGTGTCTGAAAAGATTCAGCGTTCCGTCCATCATCTCCTTGTGTTTGCATTGAGCACAAAATGGCACGAGAGAATCAAATAATTTGAAATAACATGAGATGTCCCCTTGGCATTTCCATCTAATTCCAGGCTCTACTCAGACTGAACCGGGTAAGAGGAATGTGAATAAGACACCTTGTGGCAAGCATAGCAGTAGTGGTCCCACTACATTATTTGTTGCAGCCCAGTGCCTTGTGATGAGGGAGATCTATCGAGGCACACTTGTAGCGGGTTTCCCTGTTCATAGCACTGGTTTCTGATTCTTATTCTCTCCGCTGACTTCAGAGGTACCTGCCATAATGGGCAGCTCTGGGTATCCTAGTTCTGAGTAGTAGTAGTACTGAACAGCTTTGTGGAGGATCTCCAGCCCTGCAGATTGGTTGATTGTCTTGGAACAGGAGGAGAGGGTCTTAAGTATGACTGGTGCAGAGGGATCCAATGGCAGGATGTCGCAGTGGACGGAGTACAGTCATGTTTACTGAGGTTTATGAAGAGTAGTGTAGCGTAATTTTCAATTCCCTGCAGCTATTTTTGGGAGGGCTCTACATAGAAACTGTTTCAGTATTCCACATAGGATCGAAAAAAGGCTTGTAATTTCTACCCAGAAGTGTGAAGTAGTAGGCATACTGTCCAGAGCATTCTTTTTTCCTAGCTGAGATCCTTGCAAGCTGACGCCATATTGTATCCCGTCCATGTGGGTGACCCGACGACAGTGTGAATGAACATTAGCAATGTGTTCCTATGATAGTTGTGTGTGGGTATGGGCAACCTCATCTACATATAGTTTCATGCAGAACTAAGAATGACCTGTGCTGATAGCTCTCTTCTGCAGTACTCCTGGGTTTTCAGGGAGCTACATTTCCTGCAGCTGGAAAGCTTGCATTTTCAAGCAATCATGGGTTGAGTTTATAATCCATTAAGAGCAGGACTGGGAAGAAGGAATGAGAAACTCTTGCAAAGACATCGGGCTGACTAGGCTATAAGAATCCTGTGGAGATGCGTGTATTTTCCATCAGACTTGTCCCACCTGGCAGGTGAGTCACAGCCGCCTCAGGGTGTTGGCCGGAGCTGCTCTCCGGTCAATTACCAGGGTCAATGAGCAGTGTATGCAGGTTAGTGTCTGAAATGAGCATGGCTGAATTCTTGCATCTCCGTCAGTCAATTCAGGGGCCGGAAGGAACAGTTTGCCATTTCAGATAGTTGAGGTGCTTGGCAATCGGCCAATTGGCTTGCTTCTCCTTTGGATAACCCAGTGGCAACACACACCTTTCTTTTTCTGGCAGGAGAATAGAATTTCATCTAAGACCAAGCAAAAATACATTCTTCAAAGAAGGGCAGCAGAATCACCCAAGACGTGTCTTCTTCAGTCTAGCCAACCAGCAGCAAGCTCATGAGTGCCAAATGGACTGGCTGTCCCAGTGTCAGCAATGGCACAGAGTTGAGATCACTACCCCTTAACAATGACTCTGTGACTTTAGCAAAGCACCACCAGCCACATCAGGATATGAATCTGCTTTTGCATACACGGAATGCACAGACCAGTTTTTGGACGTTACTTTAGTACATAGTATTTTACATGGCAGGTTTTACCATGTATGTATACAATAAATGTTTTAAAACCACTTGCCGAATATGCGAAGAAACAGCGATTGATGTAATGACTCCAGATGTACAGACATCCAGTGTAAAAGCTTACATGGTACTGCATCATGGAACCATCTTCCTTTTCATTTACAGTGTGGATAATTGCTCAGTTGTGCAGCAAGGAAATTAAACTGGAGTGCCTGGTTTCTGAACGTATCTTTAACGTGCTTGTGAAACACTGATACTGAGCTGAAACCCGTAGACCTGTTGACATTTGTAATTTCTTTATGAACTGATCTTGAACTA
This sequence comes from Lissotriton helveticus, assembly GCF_964261635.1. Classification (NCBI taxonomy): domain Eukaryota; kingdom Metazoa; phylum Chordata; class Amphibia; order Caudata; family Salamandridae; genus Lissotriton; species Lissotriton helveticus. Next base: position 1,931,256,234 of record NC_136065.1, read on the forward strand.
TGCACTTTAGTTCCACTATTTTTCTCTTTCTAGGTGCTCCATCACTTTTTGTACTCTTTCTGACTATCTCGGGTATATGATTTTTATCAATAAATTATTTTTATTTGCCAGTCTGGAAATTCAATTATTCCTTGGGAGCAGTCCCACCTTTGTCAACTAATTTTAGGCACCCCCTCCTGGGAGACAAGAATTGAATGGGCAACTCATATATGGAATGAACTACTGACACGACTCAGCTAGCTTCATTCGGTTGTGTATATCAACCATAAAAGAACAATAAAACCAGATAAAAACAAATTCATTGACAGTCATGAAGTGCATATAAACAACTGGATAACAATAAATAATGTCCTAGCATGATAAGACAACATTTCTTAAATGAATAGCCCACTATAAAATATTTGCCACAGCCCAGTACATGTACACCGATGGTAACAATTCTATATAGGCCATGGCTTCCTTACACTGCCTAAGATTTGCATCTTTCAGGATAGGCAGTTGGAAGCTTCATCTATGAGAAAAATAATTTTTACAGAAAAACAAAAAGTGCAATGTCGATTGAAGGGATTGATCATCACAAAAACACAATGATAAAATACATGATATTAAATCGGAGTGCAAAAAGCCACCATAAAGTGCACAATGTTAAATCTCAGATGTGTTAATAAATACCTATGAAAGCTAGTTGAAACCCAAGGGTATGAGTCTATCAATAGGCTAGTGTTATGCAGGGTCCTTCCTAGCTTCCTGGCACATTCCCAGTGGTCGGCATGAATCAAGAAATTTCTCTTTTAAAACATACTTAAAGGAAGCAGGTACACCACAAGGGTTATAAAACAGACTGGGGATACCCAGGCTGCGACTTAATTCCTTGAAAGACACTGCCAAGAGGAGCAGTTTGTAAAATAAATTTTTTTTCATATATATATATATATGTATCACAATTCAACGAATTTGCCCCTATGGAATCGCCACACGCAAGGAGTTTAAATCCATTTATTGTTGCAGGTAAGTTTAGAGAGTCAGCTCCTTCCTCAAATGAAAGTGAATGCCAAACACGTTTCGGGCGGCATCTCCGCCCTTGATCACTGGCTTACAAAAGTCTCGGCTCATGTGGACCTCCTGATAAAGCTGCCAGGTCCCGCCCTTATAGGCGTGCCAAAAGCTTCCTGGACCTCGTAGTTCCAAAGATGTTATTCCCCAAGGGGGTGCCGTGAACAAATGTAAAAATTGAAAAATAGTTCAGTATTACCCGGGTGGGTTATTTGATGGCTGGAGACTGTAATTCTGCAAACAATGCTGGCCCACACAACTCAGGACTCCATGTCCGCTGCAGCTTCGGAATTTTCCGGTGCTGGAGGCCCGCTCAATCGAAAGGCGGGGCGTTTCCGCGGCTGGGCCAGCCGCTATACAACAATTCAACGAGTTTGACCCTATGGAATCGCCACACACAAGGAGTTTAAATCCATTTATTGTTGCAGGTAAGTTTAGAGAGTCCGCTCCTTCCTCAAATGAAAGTGAATGCCAAACGCGTTTCGGGCGGCATCTCCGCCCTTGATCACTGGCTTACAAAAGTCTCGGCTCATGTGGACCTCCTGATAAAGCAGCCAGGTCCCGCCCTTATAGGCGTGCCAAAAGCTTCCTGGACCTCGTAGTTCCACAGATGTTATTCCCCAAGTGGGTGCCGTGAACACATGTAAAAATTGAAAAATAGTTCAGTATTACCCGTGTGGGTTATTTGATGGCTTTTTTTTTAATATATATATTTTTTTTTTAAGTGCGTCCCTTGGCAGTGCTGTGTCTTTATTCCAAGAAACACACTGCCAAGGGGTACACTTTTAAATAAATATATATATATATATATATATACACGACTCTCCTCCAAAAGGAAGACAAAGGCCTCAGCAGGGGAAACGTTTGGAAGCATTTTTTTTTCGAGACAAATGGCAAAGAAGTTCGTAACACCCGCTGTGGCGAATGCATTTCGGCGTCTTCTGCCTTCTTCAGCGCCGTGGGTGTGTCTGTCAAGAAGCAGGTGTGTATCCCAGGTATATGTCCTGCCCCATCCTGCCTCGTGACGGTCTGCTCCGCCCCTTAAGGTAAGTACCAATCGCCTTTGCCTCCTAGTAGACGCTTCATGAACAGCGCCTACAGGTCCCAGCATGCATCAATCATGGCTGGAAGGTAATGCGCGGGGTGGATCAGTGCTGCACAGAACTCAAATGTCCAGTAGTCCACGAAACTGAATGCCTCCTCGTGTCCCCAACCGCATCAACCGCCGAGCCACAGGAGTCCATATGGCGGGGGCTAGGTTACAATGTCACCTCGCCCAGCGTGATGGCAATGACATCAACACCGCCCCATCTTCTCCAAGGTTAAGCGGTGGGCTTTGGTTGTTCCTGTAACCAAGAGTTCAAAAAATCCACCGAAGCGGCAACCAGCGTGTCCAAAGCCTCTTAGTAATGCGGGGACCTTTTTAGCGCGACACTGGAAATCGCGCTGGGTAATATCCACGACTCTCCTCCAAAAGGAAGACAAAGGCCTCAGCAGGGGAAACGTTTGGAAGCATTTTTATTTCGAGACAAATGGCAAAGAAGTTCGTAACACCCGCTGTGGCGAATGCATTTCGGCGTCTTCTGCCTTCTTCAGCGCCGTGGGTGTGTCTGTCAAGAAGCAGGTGTGTATCCCAGATTATATGTCCTGCCCCATCCTGCCTCGTGACGGTCTGCTCCGCCCCTTAAGGTAAGTACCAATCGCCTTTTGCCTCCTAGTAGACGCTTCATGAACAGCGCCTACAGGTCCCAGCATGCATCAATCATGGCTGGAAGGTAATGCGCGGGGTGGATCAGTGCTGCACAGAACTCAAATGTCCAGGAGTCCACGAAACTGAATGCCTCCTCGAGTCCCCAACCGCATCAACCGCCGAGCCACAGGAGTCCATATGGCGGGGGCTAGGTTACAATGTCACCTCGCCCAGCGTGATGGCAATGACATCAACACCGCCCCATCTTCTCCAAGGTTAAGCGGTGGGCTTTGGTTGTTCCTGTAACCAAGAGTTCAAAAAATCCACCGAAGCGGCAACCAGCGTGTCCAAAGCCTCTTAGTAATGCGGGGACCTTTTTAGCGCGACACTGGAAATCGGGGGTATATATATTACCATTATTGTCTCCATGCACACCGCCCTCCAATGTTCAGCGCGTCTTGAGGGCAAGCAGAAAAACAGCACCACCAAATCATTTGCAATGAGGTAACTCATTTTTATTTTTTAAAGTTTTCAAAGAGCCTCCATTACTCACGGGCCATCACAAGCAAAGAGGCTAGAGTGCATATGAACAGAACAAGCATTTGCATTGCAATAGGTCCCGCATTAGGAAAGTTTGAGCTATTGGTATTGTAAATGACACATTTTTTATTTATATGTTGGTTTTGAAAATAACAAAATTAGTAGCTTTGTCATTTACAATGCCAATAGTTATAACTTTCGCAAATGTGACACCTATAGCATTTGTAATGCAATATGTGTTGTATTTACGTGACTTAGATGTATTGATATTACAAATAACTATGGCTTTTATTTATTTTTTTACTAATTAATACTTAAATAAAAGTTATTGTAATTTATAATGGCAATAGCTTAAACTTTTGTAAATAACGTTTGTGAAGATTATGTTGTGTATTTTATTGTGACGAAAATGCAAGAGTGAGTGCGATAGATAGAGTGAGGGTGATAGAGGGAGGGTGATAGATAGATAGAGGGAGGGAGATAGATAGATAGAGTGAGGGCGATAGATAGATAGAGTGAGGGCGATAGATAGACAGTAGAGTGAGGGCGATCGATAGATAGATAGATAGAGTGATGGCGATAGATATAGTGAGTGCAATAGATAGATAGACAAATAGAGTGAGGGCGATAGATAGATAGATAGATAGATAGATAGATAGAGTGAGGGCGATAGATAGAGGGCGATAGATAGAGTGAGGGCGATAGATAGATAGATAGAGTGAGGACGATAGATAGAGTGAGGGTGATAGAGTGAGGGCGAAAGATAGATAGAGAGAGGGCAATAGATAGAGTGAAGGCGATTGCTAGATAGAGTGAGGGCGATAGACAGATAGATAGATAGAGTGAGGGCGATAGATTGATTAATAGAGTGAGGGGCGATAGATAGATAGATAGATAGATAGATAGAGTGAGGGCGATAGATAGAGTGAGGGTGATAGATAGATAGCATATAATTATGTGGCACTGAGTGGTATTTGGCATGTATGTTGCATTGAGTGCAGTGTAATTATGTGGCTCTGAGTGGTATTTGGAGTGTATGTTGCGTTGAGCGCAGTGTAATTATGTAGCATATAATTATGTGGCACTGATTGGTATTCTGTGGAGTGTATGTTGCATTGAGTGCAGTGTAATTATGTAGCATATAATTATGTGGCACTGAGTGGTGTTGTGTGGAGTGTGTGTTGCATTCAGTAGAGTGTAATTATGTGGCGTGTAATTATGTGGCTTTGAGTGGTATTTGGGGTGCATGTTGCATTGAGTGCAGTGTAATCATGTGGCGTGTAATTATGTGGCACTGAGTGGTATTTGGAGTGGTGGTGGGGGTGGTGGTTGTGGACGTGGTGGTGGTGGTGGGTGTGGTGGTTGACATGGTGGTGGTGGACGCGGTGCTGGTGGACGTGGTGGTTGTGGACGTGGTGGTGGATGTGGTGGATGTGGTGGTGGGCGTGGTGGGCGTGGTGGTGGTGTACATGGTGGTGGATGTGGTGGTGTTGGTGGACATGGTGGTGGAAGTTCTGGTGGACATGGTGGTGGTGGACATGAAGGTGGACATGGTGGTGGTGGACATGGTGGTGGACGTGGTGGTGATGGGCATGGTGGTGGTGGATGTGGTGGTGGACGTGGTGGTGGTAGTGGATGTGGTGGTGCTGGAGGTAGATGTGGTGGATGTGGTAGTGGCATTGTGGTGGATGTGGTGGTGGTGGTGGACGTGGTGGTGGTGGACGTATTGATGGTGGACATGGGTGTGGTGGTGGTGGTGGACGTGCTGGTGGTGGACATGGTGTTGGTGGGAATAGTGGTGGTGGACTTACTGGTGGTGGATGTGGTGGTGGTGGACGTGGTGGTGGACGTGGTGGTGGTGGATGTGGTGGTGGTGGTGGACATGGTGGTGGTGGACATGGTCGGGGTGGTATTGGTGTTGGACATGGTGGTGGTAGAGGGGGTGGTGGTGGATGTGGTGGTGTTGGTGGACGTGGTGGTGGTGGTGGTGGTGGAGGTGGTAGTGGCGGACATGGTGGACGTAGTGGTGGTGGATGTGGTGGTGGTTGTGGATGTGGTGGTGGTGGACGTGGTGGTGGTGGTGGATGTGGTGGTGTTGGTGGTGGACATGGTGGTGGTGGTATTGGACGTGGTGGTGGTGGACGTGGTGGTGGTGGATGTGGTGATGGTGGTGGATGTGGTGGTGTTGGTGGTGGACATGGTGGTGGTCATGGTGGTGGTGGATGTGGTGTTGGTGGACATGGTGGTGGACGTGGTGGTGGTGGAGGTGGGTGTGGTGGTGGACGTGGTAGTTGTTAGAATTGGGGGTCTCTGGTTGGCGCAAGCATGCACTTGTGACAAGCAGGGACCCTCTCCTCAAAGTCAGGGCAAAGGATGACCCCCTTAGAATTACCCTTGCTCACCCTCTAGGTGCATGGCGTGAGCAGCCAAGGCTATTCTTCAGGCGTTATTAGTTAAGCATTTGTAGCAGCACACATAGTAAAAGGTACCAATCCCCCCACAAATGGACACCAGGCAGGTATTATATCAAAATACTTCCTTTATGTAAAAATATATATATATGTAGGAGACTTATCACAAGACCAATAAACTTTTTTGTAGGCCAACAGATGGTAATTAGGCAAGCTCTTCTTTCTATTCAAGTTCCCAGGTGATTTTCTCTGTAAAATCACTTCGTCTCACAATTACAGTCAAAAGGTGATCCTTTCAGTGTCTCTTGACTCTTAGAACCGGTCTGGGTTCTCTTCGTTGTGATTAAGCTATACTTCAGTTCTTGATAGGCCACAGTTCTCCCAATATTCTCTTTTGGGCTCCTTTACACAGTTCTGAGTTATCCGGGCGCTTCCTAGCGCTCCTGTCCGTTCCCGGCTTGAACTACGGGCCCGACCTACCAACACTCACGCTTCTCGCGGACGGCGCGGTCGGGTCGGGCTCAGCGTACGAGGCGTTCCTCGGGGTGCACCTCGTACGGGAGGGAGCGCAGGGTCACGGAACTCTCTGGGTCCCTGGTGGCACTGGGCGGTGCGAGCCTCGATGGAGGGACATCTCGTACCGCAGGGGGAAGCACGCGCTGCGAGGCTCACGGGCGCTGCAGCGGGACACAGAGCGGTGCGAGCCTGTCAGGAAGGGCGGCTCGTACCGCGGTTGGTTGATTTACCTCAGAGCTGATGTGAAGGCGGGGAAAACAGAACGTGGCGGGCCCCGATCCTGATGAAGAGGTCTCGGCGGCGGCTTTTCTTCGAAGGCAGATGCGAGGCGCCCAGCGGCTCTCGAACAGAGCGAGGCTGGTGCCCGAGGTGTCCGGGCTTCGGCGATCTGGGTCTGGCAAGGTCCGGTGGGGGTTTTCTTGCGGGAGCACAACAGCGAGCCTCCGTTAGCGGTGGGTTCAGTGGTTTCCCTCGGCGGGGGGGGGAGCGGCTCAGCAGAGCGGGGCTCTCCCTCGGCAGGGACGGGGAAACCTGATGATCACGGCCTCGAGGAGGGGCTGGGGGGGCACCACGACAGCGAGCCTTCCAAGGCGGGGTGACACAGTGATCTCCTCAGCGGGGGAAGAGCGGCTCGGCGGAGCGGGGCTCTTCCTCGGCGGGGACGGGGAGACACGGTCGGTCACGGCCTAGGGGCACCAGGGTCACAGCTCCGGCAGTTGCAGAAATCCCCTCAAAATACCGGCAGACGAGCAGAGAGCAGGTTGAGCCAGATGGTCCTGTGGCTCAGGTCAGGGGGCAAGCTCAACTCAAGCCCTTGGAGAATGTTTAAAGCACAAAGCAGCAAAGTCTTTTCTCATCAAGTCTTTTACTCTCCTTTCTCAGCAAGGCAAGCAGAAGGCCAGTCCTTCCAGCGTCTTCTTCTCCTTCTAGTCGGGCAGAGGTCCTTCGTGGTAAAACAGGATTCTCATTTACAAGGAGCAGGGCAGGGATCCTACTTTTATACAGAGTTTCTTTTGTTCTCACAGGCCAGGGGGGCCTTTGCATAACTGCTCTCAGTCTCTGAGCACTTGTTGGGTGTACTTCTGGCTTCTGCTTTCAGTGTGTGGGCAGGCACATCAGACGCTCCCCAGGGGGGCAGAGCCAGCATTGTGGGGACAGGGGCTGCCAGGAGTACCTTGTTGACAGTGCTTCACCCTTCCTGGGCCAGGTGCAGGCTGAGTCATCAGTCGCTCCCCAGGGGGGCGGAGACAGCATTGTGGTGGCAGAGCACAACCTGATGAAGAGTCCAAGGAAACTCCTACCTCCCACTAAGGTGTAATCCTTCCGTTCACCACCTGTCATCCCCCAGCCCTGTCACTCACACAACCCAGACAGTCAGATACACATCCAAGCAGAGGCGGGCTGAAATGGTTAGGCAAGCAAATGCTAACTTTCTAAAAGTAGCATTTGCAAACACAGGATATTAAAATAAACTTTACTAAAAGAAGTATTTTATTATTCTGAGTTCAGGCATACTAAACATTATTTTCTACCATGTTCCCTGAGCCTGCTGGGATTATAGAGTGTAATAATTCCAGCAGCCCATCTGGCCTAAAGGGAACAGGTAGCCTTACAATAGTGAAAAACGAACTTGGCAGTAATTCACTATTAGGACATGCCACACACATCAGAGCATGTCCTACCTTACACTTACAATGCACCCTGCCATTGGGCCTACCATAGGGGTGATTAATATGAAGTCAAGGGAAGGTTTAGGGGCTGGCAAGTGTGTGCACTTGCCCAGCCAGCATGACAGTACCAGACTGCACGCAGGTTCTGCAATGGCAGACCCTAGACACATTTTAAAAGGCTGCTTCTGTGGGTGGCGCAACCAGCACTGCAGGCCCACTAGCAGTATTGGTATTTACAAGCCCTGGCACTCCTGGTGCACTTTACTGGGGACTGACAGTAAATCCAATGAACCAATCATGGACATCAATCATATATATACTTTACAGTAGGGAGCACTTGCACTGCGGCACGGGTTGGCCGTGGCGCGGTGCCCTGAGCAGCGGACACCAGCAAAAACATCTGAGGCACATCAGCAAAAAGTGGAAGGGAAACTCACGCCAAGGTGCCAGGTCTAACACGTGTCCCCTCCAGCTGAAATGTGGGGGGAACTACCCTTCCCCAGGGAGTTCCTCATCACTAAGGCGGAAAAACCTGGACAGACCGTCAGCATTGGCGTGATCTGTGCCAGGGCGATGTTCCACAGTGAAGTCCATACCCTGTAGGGAGATGGACCACCTCAACAGCAAATGCTTCTCGCTCTATTGCACTCCACCTACTTTCCCGTGGAAGTAACCTCCTACTGATGAAGGCTACAGGTTGGTCCCAGCCCTCCTCAGTCATCTGTGAGAGAACAGCCCCTACACCATGCTCTGAAGCGTCTGTCTGCACTAGGAACTCCTTGGAGAAATCAGGAGCCAGGAGCACGGGCGTCGTGCACATGGCAGTCTTCAGGGTGTCAAAAGCCTTCTGACAGGTGTCAGTCCAAATCACATTCCTGGGCTGCTTCTTAGAAGTCAGCTCTGTCAAGGGGGTCACAATAGTGCCATAGCCCTTGACAAACCTCCTGTAGTACCCAGTGAGCCCCAGGAAGGCTCTCACTGCAGTCTGGGTCTTGGGGGGCTCCCAAGCCAGGATGGTCTCAATTTTGGGTTGCAAGGGTGCCACCTTGCCACTCCCCACTTGGTGTCCCAAGTACACCACTGAACCCTGCCCAATCTAGCACTTGCTTGCCTTGATTGTGAGGCCTGCCTTGCGCAGGGCCGTCAACACTTCCCAGAGGTGTCGCAGGTGTTCTGGCCAGGTACCACTGAACACTGCGATGTCATCCAGGTAGGCGGCACTGAACTCATCCAGCCCAGCCAACACCTGGTTGACCAACCTCTGAAAGGTGGCAGGGGCATTCTTCATTCCAAATGGCATGACCTGGAACTGGAAATGCCCATCTGGTGTAGAGAATGCGGACCTCTCCTTTGCCCCATCGGTCAAGGCGATCTGCCAGTACCCAGACGTTAAATCAAACGTGCTGAGGAACCGGGCAGCCCCTAGCCGATCAATGAGCTCATCAGCTCTGGGGAGATAGGGTGCGCGTCAGTCTTGGTGACTGAATTGAGTCCTCTGTAGTCCACACAGAACCGGAGTTCAGGTGTGGCTCCCGGCGCAGCAGCCTTTGGGACCAAGACCACGGGGCTGGACCAAGGACTGCTGGAGGACTCAACCACCCTAAGAGCAAGCATCTTGGAGACCTCCTCCTTGATGCAGGCCCTGACCCTGTCAGTTACTCGGTAGGCCTTATGCTTCACCGGTAAGCTGTCTCCTGTGTCCACATCATGGACGCACCAATCTGTGACACCAGGAACCAGGGAGAACAGACTAGGAAACTGCCCCAGCAATTGGCGGCAGTCTTCCTGTTGCTCAGGTGTCAGGGTGGGTGAGAGGTTAACTCCATCCACTGACCCATCTTTCTCAGAGGCTACCAAGAGGTCAGGAAGAGGCTCAGACTCCTCCTCTGTTCCATCATCAGTTGCCAACAACATGCCCACTTCGGACCTCTGCAAGTGGGGCTTAAGGCGGTTAACATGTAGGACCCTCAAAGGGTTCCTGGGAGACTGCATGTCCACCAAGTAGGTTACCGGACTCTTGCGCTCCACAACCTCAAATGGACCTGTCCACTTATCCTGAAGTGCACAAGGCTCCACTGGGGCCAAGACCCACACCTGTTGCCCAGGCTGAAGCTCTACCAGAGTGGCATTCTGGTCGTACCACCGCTTCATCTCTTCCTGGCTGGCTTCCAGATTTGCCTCAGCAAGTTGTCTGAAGCGCCTGGTCTGGTTTCTGAAGGCCAGCATGTAACTGTATACATTCTGGGGAGGTTTCCTGGGAGATTGCTCCCAGCCTTCCTTTACCAAACTCAGAGGTCCTCTCACGGGGTGACCATACAGCAGTTCAAAGGGGCTGAACCCTAGGGACTTCTGTGGCACCTCACGGTATGCAAAGAGAAGGCATGGCAAGAGGACGTCCCACTTACGCCTCATTGGACCTTCCAGGCCCATGATCATGCCTTTCAGGGTTCGGTTGAATCTCTCAACCAACCCGTTTCCTTGGGGATGGTAAGGGGTGGTGAACTTGTAGGTTACACCACACTCTTGCCTAAGGGACTTCATATATTTGGATATGAAGTTGGTCCCCCTGTCACTCACCACCTCCAGAGGGAATCCCACTCGTGAGAAAATTCCCATCAGTGCACGTCCCACCACGGGGGCCGTCACTGTCCTCAGAGGGATGGCTTCAGGGTACCGGGTGGCATGGTCCACCAAGACCAGGATGAACCTGTTGCCCATGGCTGTCTTGGGGTCCAGAGGCCCAACAATGTCAATACCCACTCGTTGGAATGGAGTACTGACCACTGGGAAAGGTTGCAGAGGAGCCTTGTGCTTCCCTCCACTCTTACCACTTGCCTGGCAAGTCTGACAGGTCCTACAATGAGCATCTGAGCTCTTGTGCATTTGGGGCCAGTAGAAGTGGGTGACAAGCCTGTCATAGGTCTTGTCCACCCCCAAATGTCCTGCTAACGGCACATCATGAGCCAGCCCCAGTAGGAAGGCTCTGAACTTCTGGGGTACCACCAGCACACGGGCTGACCCAGGTTCAGCAGCCTTAGGCTCTGAATACAGGAGGTCATTCTCCCAGTACACATAATGTGTTTTGGCCTGAACACCATTGGCCTGGTCTGCAGCCTGCTGCCGCATACCCACGAGAGAAGGGCATTCCTTCTGCTCCCTGCAGAATTCCTCCCTGGAGGGGCCTCCTTCTTGCTGCCAATGGGTCAGCTCAGGCAGGTCCCCCCAGTTCAGCAATCTGTTCCCTAGTAGGCTCCAGGGCATCCCCCTCAAGGTCTGCTTCCTCCTGGACCGTGGGAACAACAGGGGCCGGTTTCCCGCGCCCCCTGCGCCTTCTCTCTAAGGCCGGTTCCTGGGCCTCTCCTTCAGGCCCCAGGATCTCTTGAGCACCCCTACCGGCTGCTATTGACCGGGTGGTCACGCACGCCCAGTCAGGCAGACCCACCATCTTCAGGTGAGTCGTCTTCTCCACCTTTTCCCAAGGGGAGTCCTCCAAGTCATTCCCTAGCAAACAGTCCACAGGCATGGTTTTCCTCACACAGACCTGCAGAGTACCAGAGACCCCCCCCCCCCACTCGAAGGGAACTTGAGCCATCGGACACTGACTCTCTGAATTATCAGCATTGATAACCCTACAGTAGGCATGGGGTACAACCTGCTCTTGAGACACCAGGTGCTGCCTCACTGCAGTCACACTGGCCCCTGTGTCTCTAAGAGCCTCAGCTTTCCTACCATTGATGGTCACCACCTGCCCATATTTTTTAGTGTTAGAGGGCAGGTAGTTCTCAGGGACCATCTCACTGTCTCCTAGCGAGACTAGGGTCATCTGGACGGCATCTCCACCCTCTGGGACCATTACTTCTTCTCCCAAGTGAACACTAGTCACTTGCCGGGGTGGAGCACCAGTGGGTGCTGGTTTACCAAACAGGCGACACTTGGGGTCACTGGCTATGTGCCCCGGGTCACCACATTTGTAACAATTGAAGGGCCCCTTTGGAACAGGTCTACCTGTCGGGGCCCCGTTCTGCTTTGGGGGTGGGGGAGGCTGAGAACCTCGCTGCTGGTTCCCTTGGGGATTACTTTGGGGGCCTTTAGGGAACCCTTTCTGTTTATCCCTGTCCCCCCCACTCTTCTGCTGGGGACCCTGCCCACCCTTGGCGGAGTCTCCCACTGGACCCTTGTGGACCCTGGTGCTGAGCCAGTGGTCCGCCCCCTCAGCAAGCTTCCTCGGGTTGGACAGCTTGCTATCAATCAGGTGCTGGCGTAGCTCAGGAAAACAGTTTTCAGACAAGTGCTCCCATGCAATTAAATCAAAGAGACTTTGAAAATCATTCACCTTATTACCCTTCACCCAACCATCCAGGGCTCTGCAAAAAAAAAGTCACATACTCCACATATGTACTCCCAGGACGCTTCGCACACCCCCTGAACCTCTGTCTATACATTTCAGGGGTAAGCCCATACCTGGTCATTAAGGCCTCTTTCATGCGGGGTAGGAACTCTGTTCTTCAGTGGGCAAATCTAGCAGGGTGTCCCGCCCTTCACTAAGGAACCTCCCCCACAACCCCGCTCCCCAATCCTTGTCAGGGACCCGGTGGGAGGACATGGCTACCTCATATGCCCTAAACCACTGTCCTATGTCATCCCCCCTAAAGAACTCCTTAACTACATCTTTGGGGATGTACACCCTGGACTCTACCTGCACCGGCGTTGTGCTGCCACCAGAAGGAGTTGTTCCCAAACCTCTCAGCTCCAACTCCTTCAATCTCAGGTCATGTTCCATTTGGCGTTGCTGCGCCTCCATGGCAAATCTTTGCTTGTCCATCTCCATTTGTCCAGCTAACTTTGCCATCTCCATTGCATGTGCCCTGTCTGCTGCCCTCTCTGCCAGCTCCTCTGGTGACAGGCCTCTGTTGGGCTCTACAGCGCCATCTGGTGGAATGATATCTACCGGAGTCTGTGGATCTCTTGACTCCTTCCAGGCTCTCAGCGCCTTCACGAGTTGGGCCTTGTTGTTCAATCCATGTTTGGAAATTCTGCACTTCCCGCAGAGTTCTTTCAGCCGCTCATTGGTTAAGCCCCTCAAGGCTTCCTCTCCCCAATCTATGTCATCTTCTCCAGAGAAGGTAGAGAGCGCTCTTCCAGCAGGGAGTGAGCCAGGCATGGTTTCAGTAATGGTAGATGTCTCACAAAATTAAAATCAAATGGAATCTGTGGCTGCGTTATAGGTCTGCTCTCTCTATGTGGTGTTTTTACCAAGAAGGGGTAACCCTGTGTCCCTCAGAACCTGGGTATGTATGGTTAAAGACAAAAATGGTTCTGTCGGGTGAATAAATTGCTTTTGCGTGAAGGCTAGGTTAGCTCATAACAAAATATAACCAATAAAAATGAGAGGACCTCTCTGACAACAAATATAGTTCAAAACTTTTATATGAAAAAGCAAAGTCACATTAAAACACCGGAATTACTTCATTCCATTTCAGTTTCAATTATAAGTGAAAGGTGACTATTAGTGAGCAAAGTGAATAGTGCAACAAATTTAGTGACACATATTTACAAATATATACAAAGTTTATACAAGGAAGAGTGGGCGGGGGGAAAGATTTTTGGCGGTCAGAGTTCTAAGTTAGTACTCCAAGGAGACAGATGGTGACTGTGCCCGTTCCCGGAGGGTTCTTGACCAGTATTGTGCGTCGACGTTTCGATCCTGATGTGCCCCGATTGGTGGTCACGCTGATCTTTATCAAGACAGGGGGGGAGGGGGGGTACGAGGGAGGGGGGCGGGGTTGTGTTGATTTTCGGATACACAGGAGGCAATTGTCACACACTGTGAGAAGGCCAATAGGTCAATCTAACGTGGAGGAACACTTTCCAAAGGAGCAGGGTACCGGCTTTCATTGCTCGCGGTCGCTCAAATCGTCTCCTTGGAGTAATAACTTAGAACTCTGACCGCCAAAAATCTTTCCCCCCGCCCACTCTTCCTTGTATAAACTTTGTATATATTTGTAAATATGTGTCACTAAATTTGTTGCACTATTCACTTTGCTCACTAATAGTCACCTTTCACTTATAATTGAAACTGAAATGGAATGAAGTAATTCCGGTGTTTTAATGTGACTTTGCTTTTTCATATAAAAGTTTTGAACTATATTTGTTGTCAGAGAGGTCCTCTCATTTTTATTGGTTATATTTTGTTATGAGCTAACCTAGCCTTCACGCAAAAGCAATTTATTCACCCGACAGAACCATTTTTGTCTTTAACTCTCTATGTGGTGATCAGTAATTCACTGTATGTCAACTACAAATTCGCAAATCCTCACCGCTGCGTCCAATGTTAGAATTGGGGGTCTCTGGTTGGCGCAAGCATGCACTTGTGACAAGCAGGGACCCTCTCCTCTAAGTCAGGGCAAAGGATGACCCCCTTAGAATTACCCTTGCTCACCCTCTAGGTGCGTGGCATGAGCAGCCAAGGCTATTCTTCAGGCGTTATTAGTTAAGCATTTGTAGCAGCACACACAGTAAAAGGTACCCCCCGATGAAGAGGTCTCGGCGGCGGCTTTTCTTCTAAGGCAGATGCGAGGCGCCCAGCGGCTCTCAAACGGAGCGAGGCTGGCTGGCGCCCGAGGCGTCCGGGCTTCGGCGATCTGTCCTCTGGGTCTGGCAAGGTCCGGTGGGGGTTTTCTTGCGGGAGCGTGGGGGCACAACAGCGAGCCTCCGTTAGCGGTGGGTTCAGTGGTTTCAATCGGCGGGGGGGAGCGGCTCAGCAGAGCGGGGCTCTCCCTCGGCAGTGACGGGGAAACCTGATGATCACGGCCTCGAGGAGGGGCTGGGGGGCCACCACGACAGCGAGCCTTCCAAGGCGGGGTGACACAGTGATCTCCTCAGCGGGGGAAGAGCGGCTCGGCGGAGCCGGGCTCTTCCTCGGCGGGGACGGGGAGACACGGTCGGTCACGGCCTCAGGAAGGGGCTAGGGGCACCAGGGTCACAGCTCCGGCAGTTGCAGAAATCCCCTCAAAATACCGGCAGACGAGCAGAGAGCCGGTTGAGCCAAATGGTCCTGTGGCTCAGGTCAGGGGGCAAGCTCAACTCAAGCCCTTGGAGAATGTTTAAAGCACAAAGCAGCAAAGTCTTTTCTCATCAAGTCTTTTCCTCTCCTTTCTCAGCAAGGCAAGCAGCAGGCCAGTCCTTCCAGCGTCTTCTTCTCCTTCTAGTCGGGCAGAGGTCCTTCGTGGTAAAACAGGATTCTCATTTACAAGGAGCAGGGCTCCTACTTTTATACAGAGTTTCTTTTGTTCTCACAGGCCAGGGGGGCCTTTGCATAACTGCTCTCAGTCTCTGAGCACTTGTTGGGTGTACTTCTGGCTTCTGCTTTCAGTGTGTGGGCAGGCACATCAGATGCTCCCCAGGGGGGCGGAGCCAGCATTGTGGGGATAGGGGCTGCCAGGAGTACCTTGTTGACAGTGCTTCGCCCTTCCTGGGCCATGTGCAGGCTGAGTCATCAGTCGCTCCCCAGGGGGGCGGAGCCAGCATTGTGGTGGCAGAGCACAGCCTGATGAAGAGTCCAGGGAAACTCCTACCTCCCACTAAGGTGTAATCCTTCCGTTCACCACCTGTCATCCCCCAGCCCTGTCACTCACACAACCCAGACAGTCAGATACACATCCAAGCAGAGGCGGGCTGAAATGGTTAGGCAAGCAAATGCTAACTTTCTAAAAGTAGCATTTGCAAACACAGGATATTAAAATAAACTTTACTAAAAGAAGTATTTTATTATTCTGAGTTCAGGCATACTAAACATTATTTTCTACCATGTTCCCTGAGCCTGCTGGGATTGTAGCGTGTAATAATTCCAGCAGCCCATCTGGTCTAAAGGGAACAGGTAGCCTTACAATAGTGAAAAACGAACTTGGCAGTAATTCACTATTAGGACATGCCACACACATCAGAGCATGTCCTACCTTACACTTACAATGCACCCTGCCCTTGGGCCTACCATAGGGGTGACTAATATGAAGTCAAGGGAAGGTTTAGGGGCTGGCAAGTGTGTGCACTTGCCCAGCCAGCATGACAGTACCAGACTACACGCAGGTTCTGCAATGGCAGACCCTAGACACATTTTAAAAGGCTGCTACTGTGGGTGGCGCAACCAGCACTGCAGGCCCACTAGCAGTATTGCTATTTACAAGCCCTGGCACTCCTGGTGCACTTTACTGGGGACTGACAGTAAATCCAATGAACCAATCATGGACATCAATCATATATATACTTTACAGTAGGGAGCACTTGCACTGCGGCACGGGTTGGCCGTGGCGCGGTGCCCTGAGCAGCGGACACCAGCAAAAACATCTGAGGCACATCAGCAAAAAGTGGAAGGGAAACTCACGCCAAGGTGCCAGGTCTAACAGTAGTGGTGGACATGGTGGTGGGGGACGTAGTGGTGGTGGATGTGGTGGATGTGATGGTGGTGGTTGTGGACGTGGTGGTTGTGGACGTGGTGGTTGACTAGTGGTGGACATGGTGGTGGTGGTGTTGGTGGTGGACTTGGTGGTGGTGGACATGGTGGTGGTGGATGTAGTGGTGGTGGAGGTGGTGGTTGTGGATGTGGTGGTTGTGGACATGGTGGTTGTGGATGTGGTGGTTGTGGACATGGTGGTGGTGGTTGTGGTGGTGGTGGACATGGTGGTGGTGGTGGATGTGGTGGTGGTGGATGTGGTGGACATGGGGGTGGACATGGTGGTGGACGTAGTTGTGGTGGATTTGGTGGTGGAGGTGGTGGTTGTGGATGTGGTGGTTGTGGACATGGTGGTGGTGGATGTGGTGGTGTTGGTGGTGGACATGGTGGTGGTGGACATGGTGGTGGTGGACGTAGTGGTGGTGGATGTGGTGGTTGTGGACATGGTGGTTGTGGATGTGGTGGTTGTGGACATGGTGGTGGTGGATGTGGTGGTGGTGGACATGGTGGTGGTGGTGGATGTGGTGGTGGTGGTGGATGTGGTGGACATGGTGGTGGACATGGTGGTGGACGTAGTGGTGGTGGACGTAGTTGTGGTGGATTTGGTGGTGGAGGTGGTAGTTGTGGATGTGGTGGTTGTGGACATGGTGGTGGTGGATGTGGTGGTGTTGGTGGACACGGTGGTGGTGGACATGGTGGTTTTGGACGTGGTGGTGGTGGTGGAGGTGGGTGTGGTGGTGGACTTGGTGGTGGTGGACATGGTGCTGGTGGACATGGTGGTGGTGTACATAGTGGTGGTGGATGTGATGATGGTGGACATGGTGGTGGTGGACATGGTGGTGGACGTGGTGGTGATGGGCATGGTGGTGGTGGACGTGGTGGTGTTGGTGGTGGACATGTTGGTGATGGACATAGTGGTGGTGGATGTGGTGGTGGACGTAGTGGTGGTGGATGTGGTGGTGGACGTGGTGGTGGTGGTGGTGAATGTGGTGGTGTTAGAGGTGTACATGGTGGTGGTGGTGGATGTGGTGGTGGTGGACGTGGTGGCGGTGGACATGGTAGTTGTGGTGGACGTGGTAGTGGTGGATGTGGTATTGGTGGACATGGTGGTGGACATCGTGGTGGTGGACGTGGTGGTGGTGGATGTGTTGGTGGATGTGGTGGACATGGTAGTTGTGGACATTGTGGTGGACATGGTGGTGGTCGATGTCATAATGGTGGTGGTGGTGGAGGTGGGTGTGATGGTGGTTGACGTGGTGGTGGACATGGTGGTGGTGGAAGTAGTGGTGGTGGAAGTGGTGGTGGACGTGGGGAGGTGGGTGTGGTGGTGGACGTGGTAGTGGTGGGCATGGTGGTGGTGGACGTGGTGGTGGTGGACGTAGTGGTGGTGGATGTGGTGGATGTGATGGTGGTGGTTGTGGACGTGGTGGTTGATGTGGTGGTGGTGGACATGGTGGTGGTGGATGTGGTGGTGTTGGTGGTGGACATGGTGGTGTTGAACATGGTGGTGGACGTAGTTGTGGTGGATGTGGTGGTTGTGGACGTGGTGGTCGTGGAGGTGGTGGATGTGGTGGTGGTAGATGTGGTGGTGAATGTGGTGGTGGTGGTGGATGTGGTGGTGTTGGTGGTGGACATGGTGGTGGTAGACATAGTCGTGGTGGACGTAGTCGTGGTGGTGGAGGTGGTTGTGGATGTGGTGGTTGTGGACGTGGTGGTGGTGGTGGACATCGTGGTGGTGGACGTGGTGGTGGTAGATGTGGTGAATGTGGTGGTGGTGGATGTGGTGGTGTTGGTGGTGGACATGGTGGTGGTGGTCATGGTGGTGGTGGACATGGTGGTGGTGGATCTGGTGGTGGTGGATCTGGTGGTGGAGGTGCGTGTGGTGGTGGACGTGATGGTGGTGGACAAGGTGGTGGTGGACATGGTGGTGGATGTGGTGGATGTGATGGTGGTGGTTGTTGATGGTGGTGGTTGTGGATGTGGTGGTGGTGGACATGGTGGTGAATGTGGTGGATGTGATGGTGGTGGTTGTGGACGTGGTGGTTGTGGACATGGTGGTGGTGGACTTGGTGGTGGTGGATTTGGTGGTGTTGGTGGTGGACATGGTGGTGGACGTAGTGGTGGTGGGCGTAGTGGTGGTGGAGGTGGTGGTTTTGGACATGGTGGCTGTGGACGTGGTGGTTGTGGACGTGGTGGTGGTGGTAGACATGGTGGTGGATGTGGTGGTGGTGGATGTGGTGGTGGTGTTGGTGGTGGACGTGGTGGTGGTGGACATGGTGGTGGTGCACATGGTGGTGGTGGACGTAGTAGTGGTGGTGGATGTGATGGTGGTTGTGGACGTGGTGGTGGATGTGGTGGTGTTGGTGGTGGTGGGGGGGGGAACATCCATGACAACGTGGTCAAAACACCGCGCTGCCATTACCACGTGTCTTTTACAACGCAAGTCGTTACCACCACTTGTGCTGGAGGGCGCTCTAGACTAAGGAATAGTAGATTTACTATTCCAACACCTTCCCTACTGTACGTAGGCTGGAGTTGGAATAGTAAATCTTCCTATTCCTAAGTCCAGCACCCTACAGCGCAAGTCGTGGTAACGACCTCTGTTGTAAAAGATGCGTTGTGATGTACCGCGATCCAAAAGATTGCGTTGTAACATCATACAACCGGTGGTGGGTGGTAGATGTGGTGGTGGTGAAGGTGGGTGTGATGGCGGTGGATGTGGTGGTGGTGGACGTGGTGGTGATGGATATAGTGGTGGTGGATGTGGTGGTGGTGGAGGTGGTGATTGTGGTTGTGGTGGTGGTGAACGTTGTGGTGGTGGACGTGGTGGTGGGGAATGTGGTGGTGGTGGATGTGGTGGTGGACATGGTGGTGGTGGTGGTGGACATGGTGGTGATGGACATGGTAGTGGTGGTAAATGTGATGGTGGTGGTGGTGGACTTGGTGGTGGTGGATGTGGTGGTGTTGGTGGACATGGTGGTGGATGTGGTGGTGTTGGTAGTGGTGGTGGACGTGGTGGTGGTGGACGTGGGTGTGGTGGTGGACATAGTGGTGGTGGACGTAGTGGTGGTGGATGTGATGGCGGTGGTTGTGGACATGGTGGTTGTGGGCATGGTGGTTGACGTGGTGGTGGTGGACATGGTGGTGGCGGACATATTGGAGGTAGACGTAGTGGTGGTGGACGTAGTGGTGGTGGTGGATGTGGAGGTGGTGGTGGTGGTTGTGGACGTGGTGGTGGTGGACGTGGTGGTGGTGGATGTGGTGGTGATGGATGTAGTGGTGGAGGGGGTGATTAAGACGTGGTGGTGGTGGATGTGTTGGTGGGTGTTGTGGTGGTGGTGAGTGTGGTGGTGGTGGATGTGGGTGTGGTGGTGGTGGCAGATGTGCTGGTGGTGGAGGACGTACTGGTGGTGGATGTAGTTGTTGTGGACATGGTGGTTGTGGACATGGTGGTGGATGTGGTGGTGGTGGACATGGTGGTGGTGGATGTGGTGGTGGTGCTGGTGGTTGACATGGTGGTGTACATGGTGGTGGTGGACATGGTGGTGTACGTGGTGGTGGTGGTATTGGTGTTGGATGTGGTGGTGGTGGTGGATGTGGTGCTAATGGTATTGGTGTTGGACGTGGTGGTGGACGTGGTGGTGGTGGACATAGTGGTGGTGGACATAGTGGTGGTGGATGTGATGGCGGTGGTTGTGGACATGGTGGTTGTGGGCATGGTGGTTGACGTGGTGGTGGTGGACATGGTGGTGGTGGATGTCGTGGTGTTGGACATGGTGGTGGTGGACATGGTGGTGGTGGACGTAGTGGTGGTGGACGTAGTGGTGGTGGATGTAGTGGTGGTGAATGTGGTGGTGGTGGTCATGGACGTGGCGGTGGATGTGGTGGTGGATGTGGTGGTGGTAGTGGATGTGGTGGTGGTGGATGTGGCGGTGGTGGATGTGGTGGTGGACATGGTGGTGGATGTAGTGGTGGTGGATGTGGTGGTTGTGGACATGGTGGTGGTGGTGGTCGTGGACGTGGTAGTGGTGGATGTGGTGGTGGTGGTGGTGGATGTCATGGTGGACGTGGTGGTGGATGTGGTGGTGGTGTTGGAGGTGGGTGTGGTGGTGGTGGACATAGTGGTGGTGGATGTAGTGTTGGTGAATGTGGTGGTCGTGGAGGTGGTGGTGGAGGTGGTGATTGTGGATGTAGTGGTGATGGACGTGGTGGTGGGGACGTGGTGGTGATAGAGGTGGTGGTGGTAGAGGTGGTGGAGGTGATGGTGGTGGCTGTGGACATGGTGGTAGTGGACGTGGTGGTGGTGGATGTGTTGGTGGTGGATGTGGTGGTGGTGGTGGACATGGTGGTGGTGGTGGACATGGTAGTGGTGGTGGTGGAGGTAGGTGATGGTGGTGGACGTGGTGATGGTGGACATGGTGCTGGTAGACATGGTGGTGGTGGACGTAGTGGTGGTGGATATGATGGTGGTGGATGTGGTGGTGGTGGATGTGGTGGTGTTGGTGGTGGACATGGTGGTGGAGATAGTGGTGGTGGGTGTGGTGGTGGACGTAGTGGTGGTGGATGTGGTGGTGGTGGACGTGGTGGTTGTGGACATGGTGGTGGACATGGTGGTGGTGGATGTGGTGGTGGTGGTAGTGGTGGTGGATGTGGTGGAGGTGGAAGTAGTGATGGTGAATGTGGTGGTGGTGGACGTGGTGGTGGTAGACATGGTGGTGGTGGACATGGTGGTGGTGGACGTAGTGGTGGTGGATGTGATGGCAATAGTTGTGGATGTGGTGGTTGTGGACATGGTGGTTGACGTGGTGGTGGTGGATGTGGTGGTGTTGGTGTTGGACATGGTGGTGGTGGACGTAGTGGTGGATGTAGTGGTGGTGGACCTAGTGGTGGTGGATGTGGTGGTGGTGGAGGTGGTGGTTGTGGACGTGGTGGTTGTGGACGTGGTGGTGAATGTGGTGGTGGTGGTGGATGTGGTGGTGGACATGGTGGTGATGGATGTAGTGGTGGTGGATGTGGTGGATGTGATGGTGGTGGCTGTGGACTTAGTGGTGGATGTGGTGGTGGACGTAGTGGTGGTGGTGGACGTGGTGGTGGACGTGGTGGTTGTGAACATGGTGGTGGTGGATGTGGTGGTGGTGGTAGTGGTGGTGGACGTGGTGGAGGTGGGTGTGTTGGTGGTCGACATGGTGGTGGTGGAAGTAGTGGTGGTGAATGTGGTGGTGGTGGATGTGGTGGTGGTGGTTGGTGTGGTGGACGTGGTGGTGGACGTGGTGGTTGTGGACATGGTGGTGATGGACATTGTTGGTGGTGGACATTGTTGGTGGTGGACATGGTGGTGGATGTGGTGGACATGGTGGTGGTGGACGTGGTGGTGGTGGACGTGTTGGTGGTGGACATGGTGGTGGTGGATGTGGTGGGAGTGGTGGTGGACATGGTGGTGAGGGTGGGTATGTTAGTGGTGGTGGGTGTGGTGGTGGAGGTGGGTGTGGTGGTGGTGGACGTGGTGGTGCTGGACATGGTGGTAGTGGACATAGTGGTGGTGGAAGTAGTGGTGATGGTGGGGCTGGATGTGGTGGTGGTGGAGGTGCTGGTGGATGTGGTGCTGGTGGATGTGGTGCTGGTGGATGTGGTGGTGGTGGATGTGGATGTGGTGGTGGATGTGGTGGTGGTGGATGCGGTGGTGGTGGGTGGTGGATGTGGTGGTGGTGGAGGTGGATGTGGTGGTGGTGGACATGGTGGTGGACGTAGTGGTGGTGGTTGTAGTGCTGGTGGATGTGGTGGTGGTGGTGATTGTGGATGTGGTGGTGGTGGACATCGTGGTGGTGGACATGGTGGTGGTGGATGTGGTGGTGGATGTTGTGGTGGTGGTGGTGGGTGTGGTGGTGGTGGGCGTGGTGGTGGTGGACATGGTGGTGGTGGACCTAGTGGTGTTGGATGTGGTGGATGTGATGGTGATGGTGGTGGTTGTGGACATGGTGGTGGTGGACGTGGTGGTGGTGGATGTGGTGGTGTTGGTGGTGGACGTGGTGGTGTTGGTGGACATGGTGGTGGTGGACATGGTGGTTGTGGATGTGGTGGTGGTCGTGGTGGTGGTGGAGGTGGGTGTGGTGTTGGTGGATGTGGTGGTGGTGGGTGTGGTGGATGTGGTGGTGGATGTGGTGGTGGATGTGGTGGTGGTAGTGGTGGTGGTGGGTGGTGGACATAGTGGTGGTGGATGTGGTGGTGGACGTGGTGGTGGTGGACGTGGTGGTGGTGGATGTGGTGGTAGTGGACGTGGTGGTGGATGTGGTGGTGGAGGTGGGTGTGGTGTTGGTGGTGGACGTGGTGGTGGTGGATGTGGTGGTGGTGGACGTGGTGGTGGATGTAGATGTGGTGTTGGTGGAGGTGGTGGTGGAGGTGGTGATTGTGGATGTGGTGGTGGTGGACATGGTGGTGGATGTGGTGGTGGTGGAGGTGATGATTGTGGACGTGGTGGTGGTGGACGTGGTGGTGGTGGATGTGGTGGTGGTGGATGTGGTGGTGGTGGGTGTGGTGGACATGGTGGTGGACATGGTGGTGGTGGACGTAGTGGTGGTGGTGGTGGATGTGGGGGTAGACGTGGTGGTTGTTGACATGGTGGTGATGGACGTGGTGGTGGGGGACGTGGTGGTTGTGGACATGGTGGTGATGGATGTAGTGGTGTGGACGTGGTGGTGGTGGACATGGTGGTGGTGGACATGGAGGTGGTGGATGTGATGGACATGGTGGTGGTGAATGTGGTGGTAGTGGTGGTGGACATGATGGTGGTGGTGCTGGGTGTAGTGGTGGACGTGGTGGTGGATGTGGTGGACAGGGTGGTGGTGGATGTGGTGGTGGACATGGTGGTGGTGCTGGGTGTGGTGGTGGTGGCTGTGGTTGTGGACGTGGTGGTGATGGACATGGTGGTGGTGGACATGGTGGTGGTGGACGTAGTGGTGGTGGACGTAGTGGTGGTGGATGTAGTGGTGGTGAATGTGGTGGTGGTGGTCATGGACGTGGCGGTGGATGTGGTGGTGGATGTGGTGGTGGTAGTGGATGTGGTGGTGGTGGATGTGGTGGTGGTGTATGTGGTGGTGGACATGGTGGTGGATGTAGTGGTGGTGGATGTGGTGGTTGTGGACATGGTGGTGGTGGTCGTGGACTTGGTAGTGGTGGATGTGGTGGTGGTGGATGTCATGGTGGACGTGGTGGTGGATGTGGTGGTGGTGTTGGAGGTGGGTGTGGTGGTGGTGGACATAGTGGTGGTGGATGTAGTGTTGGTGAATGTGGTGGTCGTGGAGGTGGTGGTGGAGGTGGTGATTGTGGATGTAGTGGTGATGGACGTGGTGGTGGTGGTGGGGACGTGGTGGTGATAGAGGTGGTGGTGGTAGAGGTGGTGGAGGTGGTGATTGTGGTGGTGGTGGACGTGGTGGTGATGGACATGGTGGTGGATGTGCTGGTGGACATGGGGGTGGTGGATGTGGTGGTGGACATGGTGTTGGTAGAGGTGGACATGGTGGTGGTGGACTTAATGGTGGTGGATGTAGTGGTGGTGGATGTGGTGGTGGTGCAGGTGGTGGTGGACGTGGTGGTGATGGACGTGGTGGTGGTGGACGTGGTGGTGATGGACGTGGTGGTGAAGGACGTGGTGGTGATGGATGTGGTGGTGGTGGACATGGTGGTGGTGGATGTGGTGGTGAATGTGATGGACATGGTGGTAGTGGACGTGGTAGTGGTGGATGTGGTGGACATGGTTGTGGTGGTGGATGTGGTGGTGGATGTGGTGGTGGTGGTGGGTGTGGTGGTGGACATGGTGGTGGTGGACGTGGTGGACTTGGTGGTTTTGGACATGGTGATGGACGAGGTGGCAATGGGCATGGTGGAGGTGGATGTGGTGGTGGTGGAAATGGTGTTGGACATGGTGGTGGTGGTAGTGGTGGTGGACATGGTTGTGCTGGGTGTGGTGGTGGTGGATGTGGTGGTGGTGGAGGTGGGTGTGGTGATGGTGGGCGCGGTGGTGGTGGACATAGTGGTGGTGGATGTAGTGGTGGTGGATGTGGTGGTGGAGGTGGTGGTGGTTGTGGAGGTGATGGTGGTGGATGTGGTGGTGGTGGACGTGGTGGTAGACATGGTGGTGGTGGACGTGGTGTTGGTTGATGTGGTGGTGGACGTGGTGGTGGGTGTGGTGGTGCTGGATGTGGTGGTTGTGGACATGGTGGTGATGGACGTGGTGGTGCTAGCTGTGGTTGTGGAGGTGGTGATTGGGGAGGTGGTGGTGTTGGATGTGGTGGTGTTGGATGTGGTTGTGGTGGATGTGGTGGTGGATGTTGTGGTGGTGGTAGACATGGTGGTGGTGGACATGGTGGTGGTGAATGTGGTGGTGAGGGATGTGGTGGTGGGTGTGGTAGTGGTGGACGTGGTGGTTGTGGACATGGTGGTGATGGACGTGGTGGTGCTGGATGTGGTGGTGGTGGACGTGGTGGTTGTGGACATGGTGGTGATGGATGTGCTGGTGATGGACGTGGTGGTGGTGGATGTGGTGGACATGGTGGTGGATGTGATGGAGATGGTGGTGGTGGGTGTGGTGGTGGTAGTGGTGTGGGTGGATGTGGTGGTTGTGGTGGACGTGGTGGTGGATGTGGTGGTGGTGGACATGGTGGTGGATGTGATGGAGAGGGTGGTGGTGGTGGTGGTAGATGTGGTGGTGGTAGTGGTGGTGGATGTGGTGTTGGTGGATGTGGTGGTGGTGGATGTGGTGGTGGTGCTGGGTGTGGTGGTGGTGGACGTGGTGGTGAATGTGGTGGACATGGTGGATGTGGTGGTGTTGGTAGTGGTGGTGGACATGGTGGTGGTGGACGTGGTGGTGGTGGATGTGGTGATGTTGGTGGTGGACGTGGTGCTATTGGTGGACATGGTGGTGGTGGACATGGTGGTGGTGGATGTGGTGGGTGTCGGGGTGGTGGTGGAGGTGGGTGTGGTGTTGGTGGATGTGGTGGTGGTGGGTGTGGTGGATGTGGTGGTGGATGTGGTGGTGGTAGTGGTGGTGTTGGGTGGTGGATGTAGTGGTGGTGGATGTGGTGGTGGACATGGTGGTGGTGGATGTGGTGGTAGTGGACGTGGTGGTGGATGTGGTGGTGGAGGTGGGTGTGGTGGTGGTGGACGTGGTGGTGGTGGATGTGGTGGTGGTGGACGTGGTGGTGGATGTAGATGTGGTGTTGGTGGAGGTGGTGGTGGAGGTGGTGATTGTGGTTGTGGTGGACATGGTGGTGGATGTGGTGGTGGTGGTGGAGGTGGTGATTGTGGACATGGTGGTGGTGGACGTGGTGGTGGTGGATGTGGTGGTGGATGTTGTGGTGGATGTTGTGGTGGTGGGTGTGGTGGACATGGTGGTGGTGGACATGGTGGTGGTGGACGTAGTGGTGGTGGTGGAAGTGGTGGTGGTGGTGGATGTGGGGGTAGACGTGGTGGTTGTTGACATGGTGGTGATGGACGTGGTGGTGGGGGACGTGGTGGTTGTGGACATGGTGGTGATGGATGTAGTGGTGTGGACGTGGTGGTGGTGGACATGGTGGTGGTGGACATGGAGGTGGTGGATGTGATGGACATGGTGGTAGTGAATGTGGTGGTGGTGGTAGTGGTGGTGGACATGATGGTGGTGGTGCTGGGTGTAGTGGTGGACGTGGTGGTGGATGTGGTGGACAGGGTGGTGGTGGATGTGGTGGTGGACATGGTGGTGGTGCTGGGTGTGGAGGTGGTGGCTGTGGTTGTGGTCGTGGTGGTGATGGACATGGTGGTGGTGGACATGGTGGTGGTGGACGTAGTGGTGGTGGACGTAGTGGTGGTGGATGTAGTGGTGGTGAATGTGGTGGTGGTGGTCATGGACATGGCTGTGGATGTGGTGGTGGATGTGGTGGTGGTAGTGGATGTGGTGGTGGTGGATGTGGTGGTGGTGGATGTGGTGGTGGACATGGTGGTGGATGTAGTGGTGGTGGATGTGGTGGTTGTGGACATGGTGGTGGTCGTGGACGTGGTAGTGGTGGATGTGGTGGTGGTGGTAGTGGTGGATGTCATGGTGGACGTGGTGGTGGATGTGGTGGTGGTGGTGTTGGAGGTGGGTGTGGTGGTGGTGGACATAGTGGTGGTGGATGTAGTGTTGGTGAATGTGGTGGTCGTGGAGGTGGTGGTGGAGGTGGTGATTGTGGATGTAGTGGTGATGCACGTGGTGGTGGTGGACGTGGAGGTGGGGACGTGGTGGTGATAGAGGTGGTGGTGGTAGAGGTGGTGGAGGTGGTGATTGTGGTGGACGTGGTGGTGATGGACATGGTGGTGGATGTGCTGGTGGACATGGGGGTGGTGGATGTGGTGGTGGACATGGTGTTGGTAGAGGTGGACATGGTGGTGGACTTAATGGTGGATGTAGTGGTGGTGGATGTGGTGGTGGTGCAGGTGGTGGTGGACGTGGTGGTGATGGACGTGGTGGTGGTGGACGTGGTGGTGATGGACGTGGTGGTGAAGGACGTGGTGGTGATGGACGTGGTGGTGGTGGACATGGTGGTGGTGGACATGGTGGTGGTGGATGTGGTGGTGAATGTGATGGACATGGTGGTAGTGGACGTGGTAGTGGTGGATGTGGTGGACATGGTTGTGGTGGTGGATGTGGTGGTGGTGGTGGGTGTGGTGGTGGACATGGTGGTGGACGTGGTGGACTTGGTGGTTTTGGACATGGTGATGGACGTGGTGGCAATGGGCATGGTGGAGGTGGATGTGGTGGTGGTGGAAATGGTGTTGGACATGGTGGTGGTGGTAGTGGTGGTGGACATGGTGGTGCTGGGTGTGGTGGTGGTGGATGTGGTGGTGGTGGAGGTGGGTGTGGTGGTGGATGTAGTGGTGGTGGACATAGTGGTGGTGGATGTAGTGGTGGTGGATGTGGTGGTGGAGGTGGTGGTGGTTGTGGAGGTGATGGTGGTGGATGTGGTGGTGGTGGACGTGGTGGTAGACATGGTGGTGGTGGACGTGGTGTTGGTTGATGTGGTGGTGGACGTGGTGGTGGGTGTGGTGATGCTGGATGTGGTGGTTGTGGACATGGTGGTGATGGACGTGGTGGTGCTAGATGTGGTTGTGGAGGTGGTGATTGTGGAGGTGGTGGTGTTGGATGTGGTGGTGTTGGATGTGGTTGTGGTGGATGTGGTGGTGGATGTTGTGGTGGTGGTAGACATGGTGGTGGTGGACATGGTGGTAGTGAATGTGGTGGTGAGGGATGTGGTGGTGGGTGTGGTGGTGGTGGACGTGGTGGTTGTGGACATGGTGGTGATGGACGTGGTGGTGCTGGATGTGGTGGTGGTGGACGTGGTGGTTGTGGACATGGTGGTGGATGTGATGGAGATGGTGGTGGTGGTGGTGGGTGTGGTGGTGGTAGTGGTGGACGTGGTGGTGGATGTGGTGGTGGTGGACATGGTGGTGGATGTGATGGAGAGGGTGGTGGTGGTGGTGGTAGATGTGGTGGTGGTAGTAGTGGTGGTGGATGTGGTGTTGGTGGATGTGGTGGTGGTGCTGGGTGTGGTGGTGGTGGACGTGGTGGTGAATGTGGTGGACATGGTGGATGTGGTGGTGTTGGTAGTGGTGGTGGACGTGGTGGTGGTGCTGGGTGCGGTGGTGGTGGCCGTGGTGGATGTGGTGGTGGTGGACATGGTGGTGGTGGACATAGTGGTGGTGGACGTAGTGGTGGTGGATGTGGTGGTGGTCGTGGACGTGGTGGTAGTGGATGTGGAGGTGTTGGTGGATGTGGTGGTGGTGGATGTGGTGGTGGTGCGTGTGGTGGGGGTGGATGTGGTAGTGGATGTGGTGGTAGATGTGGTGGTGGTGGGTGGTGGACGTAGTGGTGGTGGATGTGGTGGTGGTGGACGTGGTGGTGGTGGATGTGGATGTGGTGGTGGTGGATGTGGTGGTGGTGGATGTGGTGGTGGAGGTGGGTGTGGTGTTGGTGGTGGACATGGTGGTGGATGTGGTGGTAGTGGACATAGTGGTGGATGTAGATGTGGTGGATGTGGTGTTGGTGGAGGTGGTGGTGGAGGTGGTGATTGTGGATGTGGTGGTGGTGGACATGGTGGTGGTACGTGGTGGTGGATGTGGTGCTGGTGGAGGTGGTGATTGTGGACGTGGTGGTGGTGGATGTGGTGGTGGACGTGGTGGTGGACGTGGTGGTGGTGGATGTTGTAGTGGTGTCTGTGGTGGTGGATGTTGTGGTGGTGGTGGGTGTGGTGGTGGTGGACGTGGTGGTTGTGGACATGGTGGTGGTTGACATAGTCGTGGTGGTGGTGGATGCGGTGGTGGACTTGGTGGTGGTGGTGGATGTGGTGGTGGTCGACATGGTGGTAGACGTGGTGGTTGTTGACATGGTGTTGATGGACGTGGTGGTGATGGACGTGGTGGTGGGGACGTGGTGGTTGTGGACATGGTGGTGATGGACGTGGTGGTGATGGATGTGGTGGTGATGGACGTGGTGGTGGTAGACATGGTGGTGGTGGACGTGGTGGTGGTAGATGTGGTAGTGAATGTGATGGACATGGTGGTGGTGAACGTAGTGGTGGTGGATGTGGTGGTGGTGGTAGTGGTGGTGGACATGGTGGTGGTGCTGGGTGTAGTGGTGGACGTGGTGGTGGATGTGGTGGAAAGGGCGGTGGTGGATGTGGTGGTGTTGGTAGTGGTGGTGGACATGGTGGTGGTGCATGGTGTGGTGGTGGTGGCTGTGGTGGTGGTTGTGGACCTGGTGGTGGTGGTGGACATGGTGGTGGTGGACATAGTGGTGGTGGACGTAGTGGTGGGGGACCTAGTGGTGGTGGACGTGGTGGTCATGGACGTGGTGGTGGATGTGGTGGTGGATGCGGTGGTGGTGGTGGATGTGGTGGTGGTGGTGGATGTGGTGGTGGTGGATGTGGTGGTGTTGGTAGTGGTGGTGGACGTGGTGGTGGACGTGGTGGTGGTGGACGTGGGTGTGGTGGTGGACGTAGTGGTGGTGGACATTGTGGTGGCGGACATATTGGTGGTGGACGTAGTGGTGGTGGACGTAGTGGCGGTGGTGGACGTGGAGGTGGTGGTGGTGGTTGTGGATGTGGTGGTGGTGGACGTGGGTGTGGTGGACGTGGTGGTGATGGATGTAGTGGTGGCGGACATATTGGTGGTGGACATAGCGGTGGTGGACGTAGTGGTGGTGGTGGACGTGGAGGTGGTGGTTGTGGACGTGGTGGTGGTGGACGTGGTGGTGGTGGATGTGGTGGTGATGGATGTAGTGGTGGAGGGGGTGATTAAAGACGTGGTGGTGGTGGATGTGGTGGTGGTGCTGGGTGTGGTGGTGGTGGAGATGGTGGTGAATGTGGTGGACATGGTGGATGTCGTGGTGTTGGTAGTGGTGGTGGACGTGGTGGTGGTGCTGGGTATGGTGGTGGTGGCCGTGGTGGACGTGGTGGTGGTGGACATGGTGGTGGTGGACATAGTGGTGGTGGATGTAGTGGTGGTGGATGTGGTGGTGGTCGTGGACGTGGTGGTAGTGGATGTGGAGGTGTTGGTGGATGTGGTGGTGGTGGATGTGGTGGTGGTGCGTGTGGTGGGGGTGGATGTGGTAGTGAATGTGGTGGTGAGGGATGTGGTGGTGGACGTGGTGTTGGTTGATGTGGTGGTGGACGTGGTGGTGGGTGTGGTGATGCTGGATGTGGTGGTTTTGGACATGGTGGTGATGGACGTGGTGGTGCTAGATGTGGTTGTGGAGGTGGTGATTGTGGAGGTGGTGGTGTTGGATGTGGTGGTGTTGGATGTGGTTGTGGTGGATGTGGTGGTGGATGTTGTGGTGGTGGTAGACATGGTGGTGGTGGACATGGTGGTAGTGAATGTGGTGGTGAGGGATGTGGTGGTGGGTGTGGTGGTGGTGGACGTGGTGGTTGTGGACATGGTGGTGATGGACGTGGTGGTGCTGGATGTGGTGGTGGTGGACGTGGTGGTTGTGGACATGGTGGTGGATGTGATGGAGATGGTGGTGGTGGTGGTGGGTGTGGTGGTGGTAGTGGTGTGGGTGGATGTGGTGGTGGTGGTGGTGGACGTGGTGGTGGATGTGGTGGTGGTGGACATGGTGGTGGATGTGATGGAGAGGGTGGTGGTGGTGGTGGTAGATGTGGTGGTGGTAGTAGTGGTGGTGGATGTGGTGTTGGTGGATGTGGTGGTGGTGCTGGGTGTGGTGGTGGTGGACGTGGTGGTGAATGTGGTGGACATGGTGGATGTGGTGGTGTTGGTAGTGGTGGTGGACGTGGTGGTGGTGCTGGGTGTGGTGGTGGTGGCCGTGGTGGATGTGGTGGTGGTGGACATGGTGGTGGTGGACATAGTGGTGGTGGACGTAGTGGTGGTGGATGTGGTGGTGGTCATGGACGTGGTGGTAGTGGATGTGGAGGTGTTGGTGGATGTGGTGGTGGTGCATGTGGTGGGGGTGGATGTGGTAGTGGATGTGGTGGTAGATGTGGTGGTGGTGGGTGGTGGACGTAGTGGTGGTGGACGTGGTGGTGGTGGACGTGGTGGTGGTGGATGTGGATGTGGTGGTGGTGGATGTGGTGGTGGTGGATGTGGTGGTGGAGGTGGGTGTGGTGTTGGTGGTGGACATGGTGGTGGATGTGGTGGTGGTGGACATAGTGGTGGATGTGGATGTGGTGTTGGTGGAGGTGGTGGTGGAGGTGGTGATTGTGGATGTGGTGGTGGTGGACATGGTGGTGGTACGTGGTGGTGGATGTGGTGCTGGTGGAGGTGGTGATTGTGGACGTGGTGGTGGTTGATGTGGTGGTGGACGTGGTGGTGGACGTGGTGGTGGTGGATGTTGTAGTGGTGTCTGTGGTGGTGGATGTTGTGGTGGTGGTGGGTGTTTGGTGTGGTGGACGTGGTGGTTGTGGACATGGTGGTGGTTGACATAGTCGTGGTGGTGGTGGATGCGGTGGTGGACTTGGTGGTGGTGGTGGATGTGGTGGTGGTCGACATGGTGGTAGACGTGGTGGTTGTTGACATGGTGTTGATGGACGTGGTGGTGATGGACGTGGTGGTGGGGACGTGGTGGTTGTGGACATGGTGGTGATGGACGTGGTGGTGATGGATGTGGTGGTGATGGACGTGGTGGTGGTAGACATGGTGGTGGTGGACGTGGTGGTGGTAGATGTGGTAGTGAATGTGATGGACATGGTGGTGGTGAACGTAGTGGTGGTGGATGTGGTGGTGGTGGTAGTGGTGGTGGACATGGTGGTGGTGCTGGGTGTAGTGGTGGACGTGGTGGTGGATGTGGTGGAAAGGGCGGTGGTGGATGTGGTGGTGTTGGTAGTGGTGGTGGACATGGTGGTGGTGCATGGTGTGGTGGTGGTGGCTGTGGTGGTGGTTGTGGACCTGGTGGTGGTGGTGGACATGGTGGTGGTGGACATAGTGGTGGTGGACGTAGTGGTGGGGGACCTAGTGGTGGTGGACGTGGTGGTCATGGACGTGGTGGTGGATGTGGTGGTGGATGCGGTGGTGGTGGTGGATGTGGTGGTGGTGGTGGATGTGGTGGTGGTGGATGTGGTGGTGTTGGTAGTGGTGGTGGACGTGGTGGTGGACATGGTGGTGGTGGACGTGGGTGTGGTGGTGGACGTAGTGGTGGTGGACATTGTGGTGGGGGACATATTGGTGGTGGACGTAGTGGTGGTGGACGTAGTGGCGGTGGTGGACGTGGAGGTGGTGGTGGTGGTTGTGGATGTGGTGGTGGTGGACGTGGGTGTGGTGGACGTGGTGGTGATGGATGTAGTGGTGGCGGACATATTGGTGGTGGACATAGCGGTGGTGGACGTAGTGGTGGTGGTGGACGTGGAGGTGGTGGTTGTGGACGTGGTGGTGGTGGATGTGGTGGTGATGGATGTAGTGGTGGAGGGGGTGATTAAAGACGTGGTGGTGGTGGATGTGGTGGTGGTGCTGGGTGTGGTGGTGGTGGACGTGGTGGTGAATGTGGTGGACATGGTGGATGTGGTGGTGTTGGTAGTGGTGGTGGACGTGGTGGTGGTGCTGGGTGTGGTGGTGGTGGCCGTGGTGGACGTGGTGGTGGTGGACATGGTGGTGGTGGACATAGTGGTGGTGGATGTAGTGGTGGTGGATGTGGTGGTGGTCGTGGACGTGGTGGTAGTGGATGTGGAGGTGTTGGTGGATGTGGTGGTGGTGGATGTGGTGGTGGTGCGTGTGGTGGGGGTGGATGTGGTAGTGGATGTGGTGGTAGATGTGGTGGTGGTGGGTGGTGGACGTAGTGGTGGTGGACGTGGTGGTGGTGGACGTGGTGGTGGTGGATGTGGATGTGGTGGTGGTGGATGTGGTGGTGGTGGATGTGGTGGTGGAGGTGGGTTTGGTGTTGGTGGTGGACATGGTGGTGGATGTGGTGGTGGTGGACATAGTGGTGGATGTAGATGTGGTGGATGTGGTGTTGGTGGAGGTGGTGGTGGAGGTGGTGATTGTGGATGTGGTGGTGGTGGACATGGTGGTGGTACGTGGTGGTGGATGTGGTGCTGGTGGAGGTGGTGATTGTGGACGTGGTGGTGGTGGATGTGGTGGTGGACGTGGTGGTGGACTTGGTGGTGGTGGATGTTGTAGTGGTGTCTGTGGTGGTGGATGTTGTGGTGGTGGTGGGTGTGGTGGTGGTGGACGTGGTGGTTGTGGACATGGTGGTGGTTGACATAGTCGTGGTGGTGGTGGATGCGGTGGTGGACTTGGTGGTGGTGGTGGATGTGGTGGTGGTCGACATGGTGGTAGACGTGGTGGTTGTTGACATGGTGTTGATGGACGTGGTGGTGATGGACGTGGTGGTGGGGATGTGGTGGTTGTGGACATGGTGGTGATGGACGTGGTGGTGATGGATGTGGTGGTGATGGACGTGGTGGTGGTAGACATGGTGGTGGTGGACGTGGTGGTGGTAGATGTGGTAGTGAATGTGATGGACATGGTGGTGGTGAACGTAGTGGTGGTGGATGTGGTGGTGGTGGTAGTGGTGGTGGACATGGTGGTGGTGCTGGGTGTAGTGGTGGACGTGGTGGTGGATGTGGTGGAAAGGGCGGTGGTGGATGTGGTGGTGTTGGTAGTGGTGGTGGACATGGTGGTGGTGCATGGTGTGGTGGTGGTGGCTGTGGTGGTGGTTGTGGACCTGTTGGTGGTGGTGGACATGGTGGTGGTGGACATAGTGGTGGTGGACGTAGTGGTGGGGGACCTAGTGGTGGTGGACGTGGTGGTCATGGACGTGGTGGTGGATGTGGTGGTGGATGCGGTGGTGGTGGTGGATGTGGTGGTGGTGGTGGATGTGGTGGTGGTGGATGTGGTGGTGTTGGTAGTGGTGGTGGACGTGGTGGTGGACGTGGTGGTGGTGGACGTGGGTGTGGTGGTGGACGTAGTGGTGGTGGACATTGTGGTTGCGGACATATTGGTGGTGGACGTAGTGGTGGTGGACGTAGTGGCGGTGGTGGACGTGGAGGTGGTGGTGGTGGTTGTGGATGTGGTGGTGGTGGACGTGGGTGTGGTGGACGTGGTGGTGATGGATGTAGTGGTGGCGAACATATTGGTGGTGGACATAGTGGTGGTGGACGTAGTGGTGGTGGTGGACGTGGAGGTGGTGGTTGTGGACGTGGTGGTGGTGGACGTGGTGGTGGTGGATGTGGTGGTGATGGATGTAGTGGTGGAGGGGGTGATTAAAGACGTGGTGGTGGTGGATGTGGTGGTGGGTGTTGTGGTGGTGGTGAGTGTGGTGGTGGTGGATGTGGTGGTGGTGGTGGATGTGGGTGTGGTGGTGGTGGCAGATGTGCTGGTGGTGGACATGGTGATGGTGGACATAGTGGTGGTGGACGTACTGGTGGTGGATGTAGTGGTTGTGGACATGGTGGTTGTGGACATAGTGGTGGTGGATGTGGTGGTGGTGGACATGGTGGTGGTGGTGGACATGGTGGGGGTGGATGTGGTGGTGGTGCTGGTGGTGGACATGGTGGTGGTGGACATGGTGGTGTACGTGGTGGTGGTGGTATTAGTGTTGGACGTGGTGGTGGTGGTGGACATGGTGGTGGTGGTGGACGTGGTGGTGGATGTGGTGGTAATGGTATTGGTGTTGGACGAGGTGGTGGACGTGGTGGTGGTGGACATAGTGGTGGTGGACGTAGTGGTGGTGGATGTGATGGCGGTGGCTGTGGATGTGGTGGTTGTGGACACAGTGGTTGATGTGGTGGTGGTGGACATGGTGGTGGTGGATGTCGTGGTGTTGGACATGGTGGTGGTGGACATGGTGGTGGTGGACGTAGTGGTGGTGGACATAGTGGTTGTGAATGTGGTGGTGGTGCTGGTTTTGGACGTGGTGGTGGTGAACGTGGTGGTGGTGGATGTGGTGGTGTTGGTGGTAGACGTGGTGGTGTTGAATGTGGTGGTGGTCGTGGTGGTGGTGGAGGTGGGTGTGGTGGTGGACGTGGTGGTGGTGGACATGGTGCTGGTGGACGTAGTGGTGGTGGATGTGATGATGGTGGTGGACGTGGTGGCTGTGGATGTAGTGATGGTGGACATGGTGGTGGTGGACGTGGTAGTGGTAGATGTGGTGGTGGTGTTGGTGGTGGACATGGTGGTGGACATGGTGGTGGACGTGGTGGTGGATGAGGTGGTGGTGGTGGACGTGGTGGTGGTGGACATGGTGGTGGACATGGTGGTTGTGAACATGGTGGTGGACATGGTGGTGGTGGATGTGGTGGTGGTGGTAGTGGTGGTGGACGTGGTAGAGGTGGGTGTGTTGGTGGTCGACATGGTGGTGGTGGAAGTAGTGGTGGTGGTTGGTGTGGTGGACGTGGTGGTGGACGTGGTGGTTGTGGACATGGTGGTGAGGGTGGGTATGTTAGTGGTGGTGGGTGTGGTGGTGGAGGTGGGTGTGGTGGTGGACGTGGTGGTGCTGGACATGGTGGTAGTGGACATAGTGGTGGTGGAAGTAGTGGTGATGGTGGGGCTGGATGTGGTGGTGGTGGTGGTGGTGGATGTGGTGGATGTGGATGTGGTGGTGGATGTGGTGGTGGTGGTAGTGGTGGTGGACGTGGTAGAGGTGGGTGTGTTGGTGGTCGACATGGTGGTGGTGGAAGTAGTGGTGGTGGTTGGTGTGGTGGACGTGGTGGTGGACGTGGTGGTTGTGGACATGGTGGTGAGGGTGGGTATGTTAGTGGTGGTGGGTGTGGTGGTGGAGGTGGGTGTGGTGGTGGACGTGGTGGTGCTGGACATGGTGGTAGTGGACATAGTGGTGGTGGAAGTAGTGGTGATGGTGGGGCTGGATGTGGTGGTGGTGGTGGTGGATGTGGTGGATGTGGATGTGGGGTGGATGTGGTGGTGGTGGATGCGGTGGTGGTGAGTGGTGGACGTGGTGGTGGTGGAGGTGGATTTGGTGGTGGTGGATGTGGTGGTGGTGGACATGGTGGTGGATGTAGTGGTGGTGGTTGTAGTGCTGGTGGATGTGGTGGTGGTGGTGATTGTGGATGAGGTGGTGGTGGATATGGTGGTGGTGGACATGGTGGTGGTGGATGTGGTGGTGGTGGATGTGGTGGTGGATGTTGTGGTGGTGGTGGACGTGGTGGTTGTGGACATGGTGGTGATGGACCTGGTGGTGCTGGATGTGGTGGTGGTGGACGTGGTGGTTGTGGACATGGTGGTGATGGATGTGCTGGTGATGGACGTGGTGGTGGTGGATGTGGTGGACATGGTGGTGGATGTGATGGAGGTGGTGGTGGTGGATGTGGTGGTGGTAGTGGTGATGGTGGCCGTGGTGGACGTGGTGGTGGTGGACATGGTGGTGGTGGACATAGTGGTGGTGGACGTAGTGGTGGTGGATGTGGTTGTGGTCGTGGACGTGGTGGTGGTGGATGTTGTAGTGGTGTCTGTGGTGGTGGATGTTGTGGTGGTGGTGGACGTGGTGGTTGTGGACATGGTGGTGGTTGACATAGTGGTGGTGGTGGTGGATGCGGTGGTGGACTTGGTGGTGGGTGTGGTGGTGGTCGACATGGTGGTAGACGTGGTGGTTGTTGACATGGTGTTGATGGACGTGGTGGTGATGGACATGGTGGTGGGGACGTGGTGGTTGTGGACATGGTGGTGATGGACGTGGTGGTGATGGATGTGGTGGTGATGGACGTGGTGGTGGTGGACATGGTGGTGGTGGACATGGTGGTGGGGGATGTGGTAGTGAATGTGATGGACATGGTGGTGGTGAACGTAGTGGTGGTGGATGTGGTGGTGGTGGTAGTGGTGGTGGACATGGTGGTGGTGCTGGGTGTAGTGGTGGACGTGGTGGTGGATGTGGTGGACAGGGCGGTGGTGGATGTGGTGGTGTTGGTAGTGGTGGTGGATATGGTGGTGGTGCATGGTGTGGTGGTGGCGGCCGTGGTGGTGGTTGTGGACGTGGTGGTGGTGGTGGACATGGTGGTGGTGGACATGGTGGTGGACGTAGTGGTGGTGGACGTAGTGGTGGGGGACGTAGTGGTGGTGGATGCGGTGGTGGTGGTGGATGTGGTGGTGGTGGTGGTCAGTGGTGGATGTGGTGGTGGTGGACTTGGTAGTGGTGGATGTGGTGGTGGTTGATGTGGTGGTAGTGGATATCATAGTGGTGGACGTGGTGGTGGTGTTGGAGGTGATGGTGGTGGTGGTGGACGTAGTGGTGATGGATGTAGTGTTGGTGAATGTGGTGGTGTTGGTAGTGGTGGTGATTGTGGCCGTAGTGGTGGTGGACATGGTGGTGGTGGACGTGGTGGTGGCAAAGCACTCTGGTTTAGACTGCTCTAGTGGGGTCTGTGGCGTACAGGACTTAGAAGGGAAATGCCGAGTGTACACAGCTCGACCAGGCAACGGAAGGCGCACTCCTCTACTCTGCACGGTTTGAAATGGGGAAATAAAACGTTGCGGGCCCCAAGCCCAGTGAGAGTCATAGACTCGCTGTGCAGAGGGTCGGTGCGCTGGTCAGAGGGCGCGCTGGGCACTGCAGGCGTATGCTGGCTCAGAGAGGGGCGCACGGCGATCGTCGGTGCCCCGAAGGTGAGAGGCAGGCGTACTTCTTGTGATAGTCGTCACTCGTGCAGGGGGGTGGCTCGTAGGAGTCTGGTGCGCCTGGGGCACCAGTGTAGCTTTGGACCTTTACTTCAGCAGGTGTGTGCGCACAGGCAGGCGGCCCACGACCTCAGTACGGATGGTACTGGGGTCTCCCAAAGGGAGTAGCGCGGCCTGTAAAAGTCTCTTAGAGCACACAGGTTCTGTAATGGCAGACCTAGACACATTTTGGACGTGGACGTGGTGGTGGTGGATGTGGTGGTGGTGGACGTGGTGGTGGACTTGGTGGTGGTGGATGTTGTAGTGGTGGCTGTGGTGGTGGAT
This sequence comes from Lissotriton helveticus, assembly GCF_964261635.1. Classification (NCBI taxonomy): domain Eukaryota; kingdom Metazoa; phylum Chordata; class Amphibia; order Caudata; family Salamandridae; genus Lissotriton; species Lissotriton helveticus. Next base: position 1,931,293,962 of record NC_136065.1, read on the forward strand.
GTTGTGGTGGTGGTGGTGGGTGTGGTGGTGGTGGACGTGGTGGTTGTGGACATGGTGGTGGTTGACATAGTGGTGGTGGAGGTGGATGTGGTGGTGGACTTGGTGGTGGTGGTGGTGGACGTGGTGGTAGACATGGTGGTTGTTGACATGGTGTTGATGGACGTGGTGGTGATGGACGTGGTGGTGGGGACGTGGTGGTTGTGGACATGCTGGTGATGGACGTGGTGGTGATGGATGTGGTAGTGATGGACGTGGTGGTGGTGGACATGGTGGTGGTGGACATGGTGGTGGTGGATGTGGTGGTGAATGTGATGGATATGGTGGTGGTGAACGTAGTGGTGGTGGATGTGGTGGTGGTGGTAGTGGTGGTGGACATGGTGGTGGTGGTGGTGCTGGGTGTAGTGGTGGACGTGGTGGTGGATGTGGTGGACAGGGCGGTGGTGGATGTGGTGGTGTTGGTAGTGGTGGTGGACATGGTGGTGGTGCTGGGTGTGGTGGTGGTGGCCGTGGTGGTGGTTGTGGACGTGGTGGTGGTGGTGGACATGGTGGTGGTGGACGTAGTGGTGGTGCACGTAGTGGTGGGGGACGTAGTGGTGGTGGACGTGGTGGTGGTGTTCATGGACGTGGTGGTGGATGTGGTGGTGGTGGTGGATGTGGTGGTGGTGGATGTGGTGGTGGTGGATGTGGTGGTGGACATGGTGGTGGTGATCAGTGGTGGGTGTGGTGGTGGTGGACTTGGTAGTGGTGGATGTGGTGGTGGTTGATGTGGTGGTGGTTGATGTGGTGGTAGTGGATGTCATAGTGGTGGACGTGGTGGTGGATGTGGTGGTGGTGTTGGAGGTGAGTGTGGTGGTGGTGGACGTAGTGGTGATGGATGTAGTGTTGGTGAATGTGGTGGTCGTGGAGGTGGTGGTGGAGGTGGTGATTGTGGACGTAGTGGTGGTGGACGTGGTGGTGGTGGACATGGTGGTGGTGGACGTGGTGGTGGTAGAGGTTGTGGAGGTAGTGATTGTGGACATGGTGGAGGTGGTGTTGGACATGGTGGTGGTAGAGGTGGATGTGGTGGTGGTGGGTGTGGTGGTGTTGACGTGGTGGTGGTGGACTTAATGGTGGTGGATGTAGTGGTGGTGGATGTGGAGGTGGTGCAGGTGGTGGTGGAGGTGGTTATTGTGGACATGGTGGTGGTGAACGTGGTGGTGGTAGACGTGGTGGTGATGAATGTGGTGGTGGTGGACGTGGTGGTTGTGGGTATGGTGGTGATGGACGTGGTGGTGATGGATGTGGTGGTGGACATGGTGTTGGTGGACATTGTGGTGGTGGATGTGGTGGTGAATGTGATGGACATGGTGGTGGTGGATGTGGTGGTGGTGGTGGAATTGGTGGTGGACGTGGTGGTGGTGGTGCTGGGTGTGGTGGTGGTGGACGTGGTGGTGGATGTGGTGGACAGGGTGGTGGATGTGGTGCTGTTGGTAGTGGTGGTGGACGTGGTGATGGTGCTGGGTGTGGTGGTGGTAGCTGTGGTGGTGGTGGTGGACATGGTGGTGGTGGACATGGTGGTGGTGGATGTAGTGATGGTGGACGTAGTGGTGGTGGATGTGGTGGTGGTGGTCATGGACGTAGTGGTGGATGTGGTGGTGGATGTGGTGGTGGTGGTGGTGGATGTGGTGGTGGTGGATGTGGTGGTGGTGGATGTGGTGGTGGTAGTGGTGGTGGACATGGTGGTGGTGGTGGGTGGTGGACGTAGTGGTGGTGGATGTGGTGGTGGTGGACGTGGTGGTGGTGGTGGTTGTGGTAGTGGTGGATGTGGTGGTGGTGGATGTGGTGGTGGTTGATGTGGTGTTGGTGAATGTCATGGTGGACGTGGTGGTGGATTTGGTGGTGGTGTTGGAGGTGGGTGTGGTGGTGGTGGATGTTGTGGTGGTGGACGTAGTGGTGGTGGATGTAGTGGTGGTGGATGTGGTGGAGGTGGTGATTGTGGACGTGGTGGTGGTAGATGTGGTGGTGTTGGACGTGGTGGTGGACGTGGTGGTAGTGGTGGTGGTGGTGAAATTGGTGGTTGACGTGGTGGTGGTGGACGTGGTGGTGGACATGGTGGTGGTGGAGGTGGTGGCGGACATGGTGGTGGTAAAGGTGGTGGTGTATGTGGTAGTGGTGGTGGAGGTGGGTGTGGTGGTGGTGGATGTGGTGGACATGGTGGTGGTGGACATAATGGTGGTGAATGTAGAGGTGGTGGATGTGGTTGTGGTGTAGGTGGTGGTAGACATGGTGGTGGTGGACGTAGTGGTGGTGGTGGTGGATGTAGTGGTGGATGTGGTGATGGTGGTGGGTGTGGTGGTGATGGACGTGGTGGTAAACGTGGTGGTTGTTGACATGGTGGTGATGGACGTGGTGGTGGGGGACGTGATGGTTGTGGACATGGTGGTTGTTAGAAATGGGATTCCTGGCTGGCTGAGGTTGGCACCAAAGCCAGGCAGAAATCACCACTCTACTCAGGGCAAGGGAACTACTCCTCAGAAGGACCCCTGCTCACCCTTTTAGGTAGTGTGGCGCGAGCAGACAAGGCTAAACTTCGGGGCGCTATAGTTAAGCATTCATGACTTTTGACAGTAAAACACACTGATTCCCCCCACAAATGGAAACCAGGCGGTATTTCTATCAAAATACGTTCTTTATGTAAAAATATATCTATATATGCAGTTCAAATGATCACAAGACCTTCTGTAACACAAGGCAAGGCCACAATACTTTAAATATGCCAGAGTTCTTTGGAGATTGTTTAAAACGGTTTTGGTTCACTTGGCAATGGTCTTAGTCTTTTAAGAATTCTGCTTCTAGGGTGTTGAGGGTAAAAATACTTCTTCTTGAGGTTTTAGGTACTCTAGGCCAGTCTTGGGCCAGCTGAATGCTTCGCAGCGCTTCGGTGCGCTTTAAACGGGAGAAATCGGCAGGCCCTACCAATACTGACGCATCTAGCGTGAGCGAGCGTACGTCGCGTACAGTTCTCCCTTCAGTACGACACGCACAGTTTCCAACAGCAATATGACGCGCACAGTGTACGGGTAAGCTGCCAGGCGTACAGTTAGCTTTCCTGCAGCGCACAGTCTCGGAAAGGCGCTCCGACCTCCAAGGCGCTTCGATTCTCACAGGTGCTTCAAGGAGGTACGGGACGTACTGGGCGCACGTACTGGGCGCTTGGGGGGCAACTTGAAGGTCTGGAGAGCGCGGCGTACAGTTTTAAGGCAACTCGACTGGTGGCGAACAGGGAGTCCGGATACGCCTCTTCTTGTCAGCGCACAAGCACCAGCTGGCAGGCAGGAGCGTACGGACCAGGCAAAGAGCTCTGGTTTAGACTGTGCTCTAGTGGGGTCTGTGGCGTACAGGACTTAGAAGGGAAATGCGGAGCGTACACAGCTCGACTAGGCAATGCAAGGCGCACTCCTCTACTCTGCACGGTTTGAAATGGGGAAATAAAACATTGCGGGCCCCAAGCCCGGTGAGAGTCAAAGACTCGTTGTGCAGAAGGTCGGTGCGCTGGTCAGAGGGCGCGCTGAGCACTGCAGGCGTATGCTGGCTCAGAGAGGGGCGCACGGCGATCGTCGGTGACCCAAAGGTGAGAGGCAGGCGTACTTCTTGTGATAGTCGTCACTCGTGCAGGGGGCGGCTCGTAGGAGTCTGGTGCGCCTGGGGCACCAGTGTAGCTTTGGACTTTTACTTCAGCGGGTGTGTGCGCACAGGCAGGCGCGGCCCACGACCTCAGTACGGACGGTACTGGGGTCTCCCAAAGGGGGCGGCGCGGCCTGTAAAAGTCTCTTAGAGCACGCAGGTTCTGTAATGGCAGACCTAGACACATTTTAAAAGGCTGCTTCTGTGGGTGGTGCAACCAGCGCTGCAGGCCCACTAGCAGTATTGGCATTCACAAGCCCTGGCACTCCTGGTGCACTTTACTGGGGACTGACTGTAAATCCAATGAGCCAATTATGGAAATCAATTATAGGTACACTTTACATTGGGAGCACTTGCACTGTGGCACGGATTGGCCGTGGCGCAGTGCCCTGAGCAGCAAACACCAGCAAAAACATCTGAGGCACATCAGCAAAAAGTGGAAGGGAGACTCACGCCAAGGTGCCAGGTCTAACAGTGGTGATGGATGTGGTGGTGATGGACGTAGTGGTGTAGTGTAGCTCCTATTTTCCCAATAGGCTCTGCGCATTGGAATAGTACCTACAGCAGTAAAGGCCTAGGCCAGACGTTAACTAGGTCTACTACTGTCGATACTAGACTTAATTTTTGGGTTTGCCAGCTAAGCTCAGAGTTCGCTAGAAACTTTCTCGAATGTTCAAGGAAGGATTAACTCCCCTGATTAGACAAGAAGGGATTTAGTTTCTGACAACCATAGAACATGACAACTTTGCTCTCCCCTAATCAAGAGTCAATCTCGAGAGTCGTGTGAGCACAAGGCAATTATTTTACTCAGTCAGTACGTGCATTCTTAGTCTCATCAGAATGTAGAGAAAAGGAAGAGACGGGCGTGTTCAATAAAAGATGTTATTTATTGATCAGTCTCTTTTCTCGTACAAGAGAAATGGATCGATATTATTGCAATACTTATTGTTAAGTAAAGTGCATACATTAAAAGCAATAGTATAAAATAATACTGTAAAAACATTGATATGGTTTCTGAGCCATATGATGTTTTAAAATGATTAAAATATATTTACATACACATATACATTTGACTAAACGTACTCAACTGGTGTTTCTAAATACGCCTACCCCGTGTACCTGACCTAAGTCTAATGCGTGGGCGGGAATAGAAAGTTACAGTTTAAGTTAAGTTTGTTTTTGCCAAGTGAATAACTAAAGAATTCTCTAGGAGGGGTTATTCAGTTCTGTACCTGGAATTTAGGATGAATGAGGAATGGTGTCTCTTTCTCTGCTCTCGATATTCCAGGCTGCCTGCGAGGGCTACCCGGAAGCGCCGGTGCTGGGTCTCTCGGCTTGAGATAGCAGCGCGTCTCTCAGCGCGTCAGGAAGGCGGGGCTGCTGCCAGCGGGGTCTGCTTCTGCTCTCGGCTTCGGCAAGTATGGCTGCTCCGTCTTGTCACCACGCGTGTGTTTTGCATAGGGCAAGGTCGGCAATATTTATACCTTAAAGGTGCCGGGATTGACGTAAGGATGGACATAGGTACGTCAATAAAGATGTCATACGACTTGCTCGTTAGCACATTCTTTACTAAAGTTCTCTGTGAAATCAAAACAATGGCCGCACGGATTATCCAGGTTGTCATAGGTTTGATTTGTTATGAGAACGTCGTATGCCTTATCAGGGGCTGGAGGAATGTCGCTTGTCTAATTAGATCTCAAGCGTTATGACCTAATCAGATAACACGTTCCTGTGCCGTAGTGTGACTGCGTCAGATAACGGTATCTGCATCATGGGGGATTTCTTGCCTCATGGGCTGACTGTTAGTTAACTAGCTAGGTAGTTTAACCAGAATAGGGTCAGGAATAGGGGGATCGATTCAGAACCTATAGAAATACACGACACCCACTCCACGCTAACTATGGTCATATCTACTAATCTATGCATAGTATAACATAGTACAACATACTATAGAGTATAGTGTATACCTTACCACCCCAAAATACATAAATGCATTTTGAAATTTTCAAATATACTGAAAAATTGCAGTCATATATATTGTATGCACTTAAGCTATGAATTAAATGCAAAAGTAAACACGCATCGTTATGCATTATTGCTTGTTGGTATATGAGAAATACACATGAAATGGCTCTTAATATGGCTATACAGAAAAAAAGTCGAAACCATTTCATCACATAAAATATATTGTGAACATACCAGCGGGCAGCTAAAGTCTATATAAAGTCTATAAAGTATCTACAAAAATAGAAATCTTAGTTCTCTAGGAATAGTTTCTTACTTTAAGCAGAAGATCAGTGTCCCGGGGCAAAAATATATAGAAAAATATTTTAAGGGCTTGTTGAAAAAAGTTGCTGTCCGTGAACTGGATTGTAATTGTTCATGTGACTTTATTTTCTAAAAGTTGAAGGCCGAATTCAGGGAACGCCGTGTGCGAGTTTACTCAAAAGTCTCTATTTCTGTTCCGGAGAGAACATCATATCATTCAGGCTTTCGAAAAAACTGTCAACAGCTTCATGGGAAAGTTCCACTAAGTCGGAAATAGGGGTAACCATGCATTCATGCGCATGATTGTCTGCATTGACATTCTGATTTGCATTGCTGACAGAAGGTCGTACCTGTTCGATGTTGCTTTCATCTTGAACTTCACTACTCTTCAATCGCAGTGGTGAAGATTCCAGGAATGCCGTCATCAGAATTGGCAGCCTTTGAGGGCAGCACAAAGCGTGAACCTTGGTAGGAACCAGCAGTGTATCTGCATCCACCGGCGCATCCGATTGTAGCGTCAGACAGGTGTCTAACACGCATTCTTCTCCGCATAGCAGACACCTTAGTACAGGTAAAACACACCTTTGCCACATTGGTCGAAATGATAGAAACCAAGTCATGTTTAGGTCTCTAAGCCGGGAGAGTCCCAGGATTTTTGATATCCGGTCCCGGTATCCAATGGCTAGGATCGTATCTTCCATTGTCGTGAGAGTTTGTTCTGTGACATGGGTTGCCATAACGAAAAATAAGGACTAGGAATAGGATTCCTGCAATTAGTCCCAGGATCAAGGGAAGTCCGCCAAAAATCGAATGGACGAAATCTGGAAAAATACCCAGTATGGCTTTGAATGGTGTTAATGCCATCGAAAATACTGTCTTAAATACCTTTGAGACCCCAGTGGTATCAGAAATATTTAAGATTTCGCTCAGGATTTCCGCGAAATGTACGGGGGAATTAGTTGATAATAATGTATGTATCTCTGCAGTCGTCCTTGCGACTTGTAGATCATACGTTTCTTTAGATGACGTGAGCCTTGTAGGCGTCTGAAGAAGCACTGTTTTCATTCTGCTTAAAGTGTCTATTCGAATAGAAGTAATTTTCAAACACATGACCTGGCCTGGTCATTTTGAAACCCTGTGTTTTATTCAGGAATCTATCTTGACAGTTATTTGTATCTGTGGGCCAGATCAACCATTGTTTCCAATCAGGATGTGTTCTGTTTTGGTTAAGTATATGGTTTATGTCTATTTCTTCATCTGTATCAGAGTTATTGCTAAACATTGTTGGCTTTGGAATAGACGGGTTATTTAAATCTTTGATTTTGGCTAAGCCAAGACAGGTGGTTTGTTGAACAGTGTCATTTAAAAATATCATTTGTTCTGGGATCATGCAGGCTCTAAACAAAGCTTCTATACCCTGTACTTGCCATTCTTTTGTACCCCAAACACTTTTCAAATCAACATTTTTGTCCCAATAATCGAATCCAAAAGTATTCATTTTTTCAAAGAATGAATCAGAATAAATCAATTTTGTGTTGGTTATCATGGTTTTGGTCCCTGTCTTGTTTGACAATTTATAATAAAATGTTTCAGCATTACTAGTGTTAAAACCTTGAAAGTATGAATATTTGTCATAAACGGTTCTAGAGCTCCCTTTTGGAGGTGTAGCACAATGTTCCCATTGATTATAATTTAAAACATTTCTAGGTTGTGCAGATTTATGCAAGAAATGGTTACCATAGTGGTTATAGCAATACATACTATCATAATTTGTAGAACCTTGCAAATAATCATGTTTTGTAAATTTAGCAGACATTACTAAGTCAGACATCATATTGTTTATACTTTCAAAGTCCCAATCATCAGCAAATGAGTTTGGTTTTGCAAAGTCACTCAAAGAGATCTTAATTTGGTGTGGATATTTCAGGATCTCGACCGGACCATAAATTTCATAGTCAGTGTTGTCCCAGGCTACCCCACCAGGTATTGGAATTGCTGTGAAGTTGGCTGAAGAAAGTTCTGAAGAAAGTTCTCTTTTCTCGACGTGTGAAGATGTGTGTGGTTTGAGGACCAAGTTGATGTTCTGACTTGCTGTGTCCATTTTAGCATATTTTCCCTCAATGAAGCGTCCCAAAGTAAATACCATGATGAGCCAAAGTATGAGGATAAATGCACCAAAACCCACCCAAAATTCAATCCATGGAGAAATCAGATATGTTTCTTTTAGTTGTTTCAAAAGTTCCTTCGCTTTTTCTTTAAAGGATTTTGATGAAGGCTGTGTCTTTTGTTCGCTGAAACCTTCAGAGGAATCATCGAAGTTGATGAAGTAACCGGATGCAGTTCTGTCAATTGTTCCAATTGGTTCAGGATTTTTGTTTCTTGCATTTTCACTTGGTACTTCAGTATAGATTGGTGTGTCTCTGCTAAATGTCTTTATTTGGGTTTTCAGAGGTCTAAGTTCTATTGCATTGTTGCATAGTCCTTGTTGTTCTTCTGTAGGCGTTTCGAATGTGATGAGCCTCTTTGTTAGGACCTCTGTACTGGTAGCAAACCTTGGTGTTCTGCTACTTATTGGGAGTCCACTTGGCCTACTGTTTGTTATCGGCCACATGTTGTGGTTTTACCAGGTCGATGGATACAACTCGGTTCTCCTTTTTTCCAGCAAGTGGCGGTAGTACAACTGATCTTGTCCCGTTGACAGACAAGACAGGAACTGCTTTTCTGTAAGAAGGCCCAAATTCCTTCTTTACCGCGATCTTCTCCCTGACTAGATCCCCGACTTTTGGAATCCAGACAGGTCTTGCTGGGACAGGTGGTGATTCTTCAGTGGTTGTTGGCTGTTGTTTCAACTGTATGTTGCTCAGGTCTTTTCTTGTTTTGTTTAAGTCCTGCAAAATAGCCAAACGGTCTTTGACATCAAAGGTTTTTTCTATTACCACTGAAGTCTGACTATCAAGGTCAGAGATCAACATCCTAGTTCCGAATAATAATTTGTACGGACTGAATCCCTTCAGAGAATTTCTTGGCAAGTTATTTAGACTACGTTGGACACTTATTAGATGTTTGACCCACCCAGCTCCCGAACCTAATATCCCTTCTATTATAGATTGCTTTCTGTCTTGGTTTTTTCTTTACACCATCCCATACCCTCAGGAAGGAAGTGAGAAGATTCCCGCTGGGCTGTGCTCATTTGGCCATTCTTCCCCCCCCCCAGGCTGGATTGCCTGAGAAAAAGAAAAAAAAAAAATGGTCGAACGTAGCATGCTCTTAGCGTATATGCCATTTAGACTCGCAAATCTTGTATAATAGTCCGGACGTCAGCCGAGTGCTGTGGATCTACATTATAAGTGGGAACTAGCCTGTATATGTTAATCGCAAGCCATTCTTTTTGCTGGTAATGTTATCTGCCTTGATACGACGAGGTATTAAACTGCTTCTCTCCCCACTGCGATCTCTGTTGCAGTTTGGGCAGTTTTTTACAAAGATGGTAAGATGGAGGCTCATGCCTGGCCACCAGTACCGTGATTGTAAATCTTCCAGAGAATCTTTTAATTTAAGGTGTCTGTGACCCTCGCCCATGTGTGCGTCTGCGATTAACAAGTTTCTCCTGTCCATGTTTGGAATCACTCTATCCCCCACTCCAGGGATTCGAGCTGTGGAAAAGTAAATTTTGCCATGTTCTGTGTCCCTACGCGTCCTCCATCATATGTTATCTGTGCATGATTAATATGCATATGTATTCCCCATGTTTGATTAAAGACGCAATTATAGTTGTGTCCACCTCTAGTATGCCAGTTTCCAGTTCTCGTGAATACTACGAATATCAGGCCTATGTAAAGCTACGTTGCCACGTTTCTCAGTGTGCACGTTATTCCATTGTAAAGTCCCCGTTTCTAGGCCTCAAAAGGGCCCGGACACCAGATTCAGCTCCTATCTCCTGAAGCCTCGCTGAGGAGCGATACAGCCCCCACCTGTATCCTCGACCCTTCACTTACTTCCTGCCTCGCAGTGCCCGGTTCAGCCTGGCTCTGCCTCTGAGTCTGCCAAGAGTATGTTATGATTCCAGTTATCAGTTCAGCCCTCCTTCTCTGCATTCCTAAGCTACTGAACTGCATCAATAGTTTCCGTCATTGTCTAGCCTTTACGGCCCCATGTTAGAGAAATACTGTATTAATGGTCATTTAATATTCTTCATCACGCACTACATGTAGAATAATGCATGCTCCAGTCTTAGAGTCTGTTAGCCTTTCCCCTCCTGATTTCTAGTTTATATCAACATGTTCTCTAAACATCAGATACTAGATACTGTTTAGGTACATGTCGCCCTGACTCTCCAGACTTCAGTCTCTGCTCCTAGCACAGAGTTCATAGCCCCCAGCTTCTCCTAGTGATACGTCATTGCCAGTTTGCGCGCACCACCAGGTTAGAGGTCCCGGCTCCTTAGGTAGCCCCCTCCATGTTTCCGCCCCATTCATGACATATTCTGTTACGTTCGCATCACATGTCTATGTATACGCCCTGTTACACCTCTTTTTCACCCTTATCTTTCGCGATTGCTACGCGTCACACCCTTTGCTCCACCCACTGCTACGCCTATTGCAATGTAATGCTATGTGTTTGCGTTATGTATATATGCCCATGTACTGTTATTAAAAAGTTATCCCTTGTCCCGATCCTGACCCCGGCAGCGCTGTCGGGCCCTGCCATCCTATTCCTGTGCAGGTTGTCCTGTTCCTGTCCTTATGCTGTATTAAACCTGCAAACTCCTACTACCTCGAATCTTGACTCTTATTTATTGAGCTATCTGTTAATCATTTATGCATTCAAAAAGGAGAGGTATTATTTATTTATTTACCACAGAGCAAAAGGGACGGAGTTTGCATCGATTATGTATGTATAATTGAGTGGATAGTTGATCGGTAACGCTGAGCAGTCGCCTCTTGATGACGTTTTCACCGCCAGCAATGTTTCACCGTCAATGTATTTTAATGTACGCTTTTTCCGATCTACGGGAGCCGATTTAGTGGCTGCCGCTGCGGCTGTCTCAGCCAATGAATTCCCTACAACGTGAACGCCATCACGTTGATGACTCAGTGAGTGAGTCACGTGAGTCTTTGGTAGTTCTTTCTTCAAAAGAGCTACTTGTTCCCAGAGAAGTCTCTGCTTTATTGGTGCATCTGTGTCATCTTTGTAACCGTTCTGAATCCATGTCTGCAAATCCTTGTTATATGCTTTGACGCAGAAATATGAATCTGACACTATAAGTGTCGGGAATTCGCGATCCGCATTATCTAGCGCCATTTTCAAAGCTATTATTTCAGTTTGCAGTTCTGAATTAGTTTCTACTGAGTGTGATTTTGTTAATAGAGGTCTTAGTTTACCTCCGCGCCACACTTCTTTTGTGATCTCACATGTGGGATTGTATGCATGTTCTCCCCAAACGGAGGGTTGAGCATGTCCGTCTGTATAGATTACACAGGCGTAATGTCGTAGAGGCAGAATGTCGATTGGCAGAGGATACGTTTTTTCATATTTTAGATTTTTTAATTCTTCTAGTTCTGGATCAAAGAAGTAGTATACTTTGTCCGTTGTGATTGAATTTACCCATTGTAACCATTCTGGATCCAATGTTGTTGTTGGTAAATTACACGGTGTTGTTAATGCCTCAAAGGCTGATTCAGCTGTTCTGACTGTGATATGTCTACCGTCAGCTATGTCTTTTTCTCTAGCTATTGCGGTTTGAACTGCTTGAACAATTTTTCCTTTGTTGCTGAATCTCTGTTCAGCTTTTGTGTACAAGTGTGATCTGAATGCAATTGGTACCTTTTCTCCCTCATTAGAGGTCAGGTATGTGAATCCGCATCTCCCTGGGATGACTCGGATCACAAGGTTGCGTGTATTATCACGTGTTTCTAATTTTGTCTTAATTAGCATGTCTGTTTGTAAGGATCTCAAAATGTCTGTGTGTGTTTGAGTCCAACTGGATCTTTTAAAATCTGGTTTAATTAGATCGTAAAGGGGTTTGACCCTTTCTGCGTAATTTGCAATGTAAGTTCTTCCGAAATTTAGGAAGCCTAGAATTGACTGTAGGTTTTTTAGTGTTTTAGGAGCTTGGATTACGGCACATTTCTCTAGGAAATTGTCTGCCAGGCTTTTGCCTTCACTTGATAACTCATATCCTAAGAATAGGACCGTCAGATGGGCAATTCTGGACTTTTTGAAGTTGAATTTGTAACCCTCTGCAGCGAAACCAAGTATTATGGTGTTCACTCTTTTTAAGTGAGTCTCCAAGTCATCATCTGTTAAGTAAATGTCATCGACATAAGATAATGCTTCATCATCATATTGTTGTAGTAATTCTGTTACTCTCGCTGAGAATACCCCCGGGCTGTTCTTGTACCCCTGGGCTAACCGACAGAATTGTTTTTGAGTGCCATTTACTGAGAAAGCTGTTAAATATCTGCTCTCTGGTGCTATGTTTTGACAAAAGAATCCGTTGGAGATGTCCAAGGTAGTTTTGTATTTTTTGCGCACTATGTTATTCATTAGTGCAGCACTGTGTGAATTTTGCACTGCAAAAGTTTTGCAACATGTGTTAAGGTGTCGGTAATCCAAAACTAGACGGTATGAATTGTCTGGTTTGGAGACCGGAAACAAAGGATTGTTCATTTGTGAGGTGCAAGTTTCAATCACCCCCTGGTATTCTAGCTGATCTAGTATTTCATTTACTTGTTTTTTAGCTTCTTGCTTAACTGGGTACTGCCTTTGTGCAGTAGGTTGTGATTTTAACTGGACTTTGTGAGGAGGAGAATCCTCATCCCATCCTACATGATTTTTATATAAAGCAGGTGCTAAGGCCACTGCCCACTTTCTAGCAAGTGTGTATTTTTTATGAATCGGTATTTGATTCGAGAAGGCAGGCATAATTACTTCTTCGCCATGAGGGCACTCCCTGACAAACTCTGGTGGCCAGTCTTTTTCAGCTAAAAGGATGTCATAGCCTTTGGAGAGGTTATCCCTAAATAGTCCCCTAATTTTCCTAGTCTTATCTCCCTCTATACGTAATGTTATCTCGTATATTTTGTGGGGCTTGCTAACTCTGGTATCTGCAGTTTCCACTTGAAGGTATTCATTCGTGTCCACTGTCTCCAGATGATTCATAAGGACTTTGCGAGCTATGCTCACCTCTGCTGCGCTGTCTAGCATTGTCTGAGCCCACTCTCCGTTTTTCAGTTGTGTCCTCAGTATTCTCGGCATTGTTAACTACCTTGATACTGGCTACCTTCTTTTTTGGAAATTGTGATTTCTTTTTCAGTTGAGCAGGTTCCTTGTCTTTGGACTTGGCGTGCTCTTCTGATCGTCCTCTTCTTTCCGATTTCTGCGAGGAATTCTGAAAAGATTGAGAGGGACGTGTATCAATGTCTTGATATCTATCAGGTTTTTTAATATTATCCCTATTTCTAAGGTTATATCTATTCCCAGAGGGTTCACTCTGGGGTGACCTTTGTCTCGGGTTTGGAGATTTCTCTCTTCGCCTAGGAGACCTTCCTCTGGACTGGAATTTCTTTTCTTTAGGATTGGATTGTTTGTTCCCATCCCAGTTCTTTTTTGGTGAATTATTATTATTATTAAAAAACATTTTTTCTGGACTTGTAGTCAGTTGCGGTTTTACTGGTATTCCACCTAGACTATCTCTGCCTAGTTCTTCATAGGATTTTTCTATGATTCTGGCAATTTCAGCTGGTTGGTCTGCTATATCTGTCTCTTTTAACCTCTGGCGGATCGCCACGTTTGCTGCTTCACCCTTTATGTTGGCTAGTAATATAGCCGAGACCTGCTTGAAGTCTTTCAGTAATTTCATACCAAGAGTTAAAGCAGGTTCTGGACCGTATTCATCTTGAATTTGTTTTAGCACATCTGGTATTACCGAAATGGATGGAACACCGTGCGTTTTTGTGTAGATGGAAGCAAAGACTGTACCCCAAGTGTCACAGTCCTCAATGTGTGGTGCGATTCCCATTGGGAGACATATAGTCAGAATCCTGTGTTTTTCTAATGGGGTGGTGTCAGGAAACACCGCCTCTATTTGGGTAATTTTCTGTGCCAACCAGAATGGTATTTGTTCCCGTTTTGCTGGGACTTTACCTAGGCAGGATTGGATGTTCTGTGGTGTAATTTTATTTGTGTTCCCCTGGTGAGGGGTCAGCTGTGGAAGTTTAATCGCTGGCTGAATTGTTGAAGTCCGCATTACATACTGAACTAATTGTCTGGGAATTTTTAGTAGTTGTTTTAGCTGTATTAACAGCTCTGCTGCAGACATTCCTTCGATGTCTGGGTGTGGTGTGTATCCGGCTAGGACCGGCCACGTTGCTCCTGGTCTTCCTAAAGGACCGAGCCTTGTAATGTGATTGTTATGTATTAGGGCGCCATCAAATAAGAGCAAATGCTCTTGGAATTTGAGTGGTACTTCCACCTCCTCAAAAGGAGTGTACTCATTAGGAGGTTCCTCTACTTTGTAATAGTGGAAGTACTTTGTTACAGTATTAGCTGCTGGAAAATGTATCCATGTATAGTATACCTCTGTCTGCCGATATTCGTGTGCCTCAATTACGAATATGACTGTGCCACCTCTAGGTGTCAGTCCATTTTCTATAAGTTTTAAGGTTATAGATCTCCTTTTGGCGACCTGGATGAGTATTATATCCGGGTCTGCTGTTTGCATGGTAGCATCAGCATCTGCTATTTCAGTAGCTAATCTAGTAACCTCTCGTTCTTCATCGCTGTCCATTTTGCTGACAGGATGGTATTATGTTTGTTTGCAGATCAGGTTTCTTTATGGAAACAGAGATTAGATGCACAATATTTTGGAACTGTTTATCCTTCAACGTTGACTAGACCAAGAACCATACATAGGAGTTCCCTCCTGCGAGGTTTTGGAGGATATAATAACCTTTCACCCACTCCAGACGTCTTTGGAGTATTTGGGAAAAGGGGTCTGAGTGAGAAAGCACGACTGAGTTACTCTAAATGTCTTACGTTAGTTTTATCGCCCTTTCCAAACGCGTTGGGCGCCATGTAGTGTAGCTCCTATTTTCCCAATAGGCTCTGCGCATTGGAATAGTACCTACAGCAGTAAAGGCCTAGGCCAGACGTTAACTAGGTCTACTACTGTCGATACTAGACTTAATTTTTGGGTTTGCCAGCTAAGCTCAGAGTTCGCTAGAAACTTTCTCGAATGTTCAAGGAAGGATTAACTCCCCTGATTAGACAAGAAGGGATTTAGTTTCTGACAACCATAGAACATGACAACTTTGCTCTCCCCTAATCAAGAGTCAATCTCGAGAGTCGTGTGAGCACAAGGCAATTATTTTACTCAGTCAGTACGTGCATTCTTAGTCTCATCAGAATGTAGAGAAAAGGAAGAGACGGGCGTGTTCAATAAAAGATGTTATTTATTGATCAGTCTCTTTTCTCGTACAAGAGAAATGGATCGATATTATTGCAATACTTATTGTTAAGTAAAGTGCATACATTAAAAGCAATAGTATAAAATAATACTGTAAAAACATTGATATGGTTTCTGAGCCATATGATGTTTTAAAATGATTAAAATATATTTACATACACATATACATTTGACTAAACGTACTCAACTGGTGTTTCTAAATACGCCTACCCCGTGTACCTGACCTAAGTCTAATGCGTGGGCGGGAATAGAAAGTTACAGTTTAAGTTAAGTTTGTTTTTGCCAAGTGAATAACTAAAGAATTCTCTAGGAGGGGTTATTCAGTTCTGTACCTGGAATTTAGGATGAATGAGGAATGGTATCTCTTTCTCTGCTCTCGATATTCCAGGCTGCCTGCGAGGGCTACCCGGAAGCGCCGGTGCTGGGTCTCTCGGCTTGAGATAGCAGCGCGTCTCTCAGCGCGTCAGGAAGGCGGGGCTGCTGCCAGCGGGGTCTGCTTCTGCTCTCGGCTTCGGCAAGTATGGCTGCTCCGTCTTGTCACCACGCGTGTGTTTTGCATAGGGCAAGGTCGGCAATATTTATACCTTAAAGGTGCCGGGATTGACGTAAGGATGGACATAGGTACGTCAATAAAGATGTCATACGACTTGCTCGTTAGCACATTCTTTACTAAAGTTCTCTGTGAAATCAAAACAATGGCCGCACGGATTATCCAGGTTGTCATAGGTTTGATTTGTTATGAGAACGTCGTATGCCTTATCAGGGGCTGGAGGAATGTCGCTTGTCTAATTAGATCTCAAGCGTTATGACCTAATCAGATAACACGTTCCTGTGCCGTAGTGTGACTGCGTCAGATAACGGTATCTGCATCATGGGGGATTTCTTGCCTCATGGGCTGACTGTTAGTTAACTAGCTAGGTAGTTTAACCAGAATAGGGTCAGGAATAGGGGGATCGATTCAGAACCTATAGAAATACACGACAGTGGTGGTGGACATGGTGGTGGTGGACATGGTGGTTGTGGATGTGGTGGTGAATGTGATGGACATGGTGGTGGTGGACGTGGTGGTGGTGGATGTGGTGGTGGTGGACGTGGTGGTGGTGGTGCTGGGTGTAGTGGTGGACGTGGTGGTGGATGTGGTGGACACGGTGGTGGTGGATGTGGTGGTGTTGATAGTGGTGGTGGACATGCTGGTGGTGCTGGGTGTGGTGGTGGTGGCCGTGGATGTGGTTGTGGACATAGTGGTGGTGGTGGACATGATGGTGGTGGACATAGTGGTGGTGGACATAATGGTGGTGGACGTAGTGGTGGTGAATGTGGTGGTGGTGGTCATGGACGTGGTGGTGGATGTGGTTGTGGATGTGGTGGTGGTGGTGGATGTGGTGGTGGTGGATGTGGTGGGTGATGTGGTGGTGGACATGGTGGTGGTGGTCGGTGATGGATATAGTGGTGGTAGATGTGGTGGTGGTGGACGTGGTGGTGGTCGTGGACGTGGTAGTGGTGGTGGTGGATGTCATGGTGGTGGACATGGTGGTGAATGTGGTGGTGGTGTTGGAGGTGGGTGTGGTGGTGGTGGTGGACGTAGTGGTGGTGGTGGACGTAGTGGTGGTGGATGTAGTGTTGGTGAATGTGGTGGTCATGCAGGTGGTGGTGGAGGTGGTGATTGTGGACATGGTGGTGGTGGAAGTGGTGGTGGTAGACGTGGTGGTGGTGGACGTGGTGGTGGTTGTGGTGGTGGTGGTAGAGGTGGTGTAGGTGGTGATTGTGGACGTGGTGGTGGTGGACGTGGTGGTGATGGGCGTGGTGGTGGATGTTGTGGTGAGCATGGTGGTGGTGGTGGAGGTGGTGGTGGACATGGTGGTGGTAGAGTTGGATGAGGTGGTGGTGG
This sequence comes from Lissotriton helveticus, assembly GCF_964261635.1. NCBI lineage: Eukaryota > Metazoa > Chordata > Amphibia > Caudata > Salamandridae > Lissotriton > Lissotriton helveticus. The sequence continues at coordinate 1,931,311,247 of NC_136065.1, forward strand.
GTGTGGTGGTGGTGGATGTAATGGTGGTGGATGTAGTGGTGGTGAATGTAGTGGTGGTGGATGTGGTGGTGGTGCAAGGGGTGGTGGAGGTGGTTATTGTGGACGTGGTGGTGGTGAACGTGGTGGTGGTGGACGTGGTGGTGATAGAAGTGGTGGTGGTGGACGTGGTGGTTGTGGACGTGGTGGTGATAGACATGGTGGTGGTGGACATGGTGGTGGTGTACATGGTGGTGGTGGATGTGGTGGTGAATATGATGGACATGGTGGTGGTGGACGTGGTGGTGGTGGAGCGGGGTGTGGTGGTGGTGGACGTGGTGGTGGATGTGGTGGACAGGGTGGTGGTGGATGTGGTGCTGTTGGTAGTGGTGGTGGATGTTGTGGTGGTGGTGCTGGGTGTGGTGGTGGTGGCCGTGGTGGTGGTGGACATGGTGGTGGTGGACATGGTTGTGGTGGACATAGTGGTGGTGGATGTGGTGGTGGTGGTTGTGGACGTGGTGGTGGATGTGGTGGTGGATGTGGAGGTGGTGGTGGATGTGATGGATGTGGTGGTGGATGTGGTGGTGGTGGATGTGGTGGTGGATGTGGTGCTGTTGGTAGTGGTGGTGGATGTGGTGGTGGTGCTAGGTGTGGTGGTGGTGGCCGTGGTGGTGGTGGTGGCCGTGGTGGTGGTGGACATGGTGGTGGTGGACATAGTGGTGGTGGACGTAGTGGTGGTGGACGTAGTGGTGGTGGATGTGGTGGTGGATGTGGTGGTGGATGTGGTGGTGGTGGTGGATGTGATGGATTTGGTGGTGGATGTGGTGGTGGTGGATGTGGTGGTAGTAGTGGAGGTGGACATGGGGGTGGTGGTGGGTGGTAAATGAGGTGGTGCTGGATGTGGTGGTGCTGGATGTGGTGGTGGTGGTGGACCTGGTGGTGGTGATGGTAGTGGTGGATGTGGTGGTGGTTGATGTGGTGGATGTGGTGGTGGTGGACGTGGTGGTGGATGTGGTGGTGGTGGATGACGTGGTGGTGGATGTGGGTGTGGTGGTGGTGGATGTGGTGGTGGTGGACGTAGTGGTGGTGGATGTAGTGGTGGTGGATGTGGTGGAGGTGGTGGAGGTGAAGATTGTGGACGTGGAGATTGTGGACGTGGTGGTGGTGGACGTGGTGGTGGTGGATGTGGTGGTGGTGTTAGTGGTGGTGGTGGTGGAGGTGGTGATTGTGGACGTGGTGGTGGTGGAGGTGGTGGTGATGGACGTGGTGGTGGACATGGTGGTGGTGGAGGTGGTGGCGGACATGGTGGTAGTAGAAGTGGTGGTGTATGTGGTGGTGGTGGTGGAGGTGGGTGTGGTGGTCGTGGATGTAATGGTGGTGGATGTAGAGGTGGTGGATGTAGTGGTGGTGGATATGGTGGTGGTGCAGGTGGTGGTGGAGGTGGTTATTGTGGACGTGGTGGATGTGGTGGTGGTGGTAGTGGTGGTGGACGTGGTGGTGGTGGTGGTGGTGGGTGGTGGACGTGGTGGTGGTAGAGGTGGGTGTGGTTGTAATCCTGCAGGAGTCTGCCAGCAGGCTGTGCAAAATTCAGCAGCGCCTCTAGGCCTTTGTTGCAATGCACCGACTTCACACAGAATTTTGCATCACGGTATAGTACACAATAAAACATTTCTTAGCACATAATTAAATAAGAAGCTCAAAAGAGCTCTTTCGGCATCTCTGGCAAGTGTGAATGAACAGTACCATAAACCTCTAAGAAACGAGACCAGAACGGGTAGGAATGCGTACAGTGTAGTTTCTGTAAGAGTTTTCAAAAGTGACCCTAATCAGGACATAACTAACATTTTCATGTCTATTTTACAACATCTAGATAGCAAAAGACTGGGATCCAATGATGAAAGCGGAGGGGACACCAAAGTAGCAGGAAGCAACAATATAATTTATGGGCGCATTACCTCGGCTGTTTAATCGGGTGTGATCTTGGTCATGACAGCCTTCAGCGAGCAAAGCGAGAAACGGCGGGGGCGGGGGAGCGGATTCCTTTGAAGTCTGTTGCCGGCTGCAAGCAAACCAGCATGAGTCAGGAGAGAGGCAAATGGTGTGCGAAGTGCACGCGCCTGCACACATGGACTGTAGGCAATCCGCCTTTGGGTGCATTTTTGAGAGCCCTTACTTAAGACTTGCTTAGAACGCATGCGCGTTTGCTCAGCGAGACCTAAAAATGACCTACGCATTTCGTCTTATGCCTTCTAGTGGGTCATAGAGTGTTGTGCTGAGTGGCAATTTAAAGGAAAAACACTCCCTTTTCTCACCACCAATTAAAAACAGGTAACATTTTTAAAGGGGACACAACCACAGATTAGATTTGTAAATTCATCTTATTGCTATACCAAACACATTTCATGAAAAGTATGTTAAGCAGCATAAAAAATATATTTATAATATATATATATATATTTATTTTTTTGTTTTCATATATATATATATATATATATATATTTATTTTTTAAGTGCTCCCCTTGGCAGTGTGTTTCCAGGAATTTAGTCGCAGCCTGGGTATCCCCGATCTGTTTGATAACTCTCATGGTTTGCCTGCATCCTTTAAGTATGAAATATATATATATATATATATATATATATATATATATATATCCTTTTCATTCAGTCCATTCAACATACTTGAGCCAATGTCTGTTTTTCACAACACTTTTTATTCTTCATATAGTAAATTCTCAGCCAGGCCAACACTTTTCGTCCAATAAAATTGACTTTATCAGGGCTGCGAGAAACATGCAAAGACACCCAATAAATAAAAACATATTAAAACACTTAGGGACTGATTCTGATGTCGGACGGACCGGAGTCCGTCTGACATCGGTCAGGAATGCAACTGAACGACTTCCTGTCGTCGGTTACAGACCTGCAAGTAGGATGCGGCACTCCACTCCACTGATTGAATCTGAAATTCTGTTATTTATAATATATTCTATTACTGAATGGAGTGACGGATCCCTTTGTTTGTTTAAAACTATTCTGTGGAGCTTTCCATAGGGGGCATAAGGGTATTGCGCCTCAGGTCCTTGTCACCCAGAAGAAGAATTACGCTAACCCAACTAGTGGATAGGTGCAGTCACCGATGCCCCATACCCCGTGTGCTTTGTGATAATATACTGCAAGTAGGATGCGTCTAAACCCTGTTCAGTCGTATAACTATACCTTGAATGGAATGCATGTTCTCATTGAGGGAGCAGGGCTGCAGTTCATCCCTGCACCCTGTAGCAGGCACCTCAAGGTACCTGCCACCCGGTGCAGGGATCACCAGGGGGACATTAGGTGCCCCCTAGGTCGCCATTCGGCAGCCTCACACACATGGGGGCCCTGCTGGGGGACCCCAAAGACAGTTTCCCACTGCCTTTTTGTGCCAAAAAGACCGGCACAAAAAGCCAGTGGGAAACTGCCATCGCACTACCTTGGCCAGAAAGAGGCAGTCGGGGGAGTCTTGAAGGGTTTCTGGATGGCGGACGGGCTCTCCAAACCCATTGTAAGCCATCCGGAAAACCGAGTCAGATTCCTTTCTGACTGAGCCCATCAGAATGGCTCAGTGCCGCATCGGAATCGGCCCTATTGTTTTTTTTTAATTTATGAAAGCACAACTTGGCACACCTATCGCAATGTGTGGACTGAATTTACTAATTAATAAAAATCATAGCTATCCAAAATATACATCTTATAAAACAGTCTGTAATGAAATATTTTATCATAAACGGTATTACAGAAAGTATCAACTTAAATCATACACTATTACCAAAGGTAATCCAATTAAACAATAATCAGATCCTCCACCCCCCTTACACCCTTCATGTGAAATTATATTCACAATGGTCAAACCATCATTTCATCAATGAATGCATAAGAATACCCAACTGTACTCACAACTGCAGTGAAGATAGTAAATTATTAAATCAACATGTATGTCTCCTTGTTGAGAATATTTTTCTTAAACATCTTGGGCCAGATGTACAACCATTCTTCCACGCGCATGCAACAATAGCATGGGCCATGTACACAGCCTATTTTGCGCTATTCGGAAGGGACGTTCCCTTCCTAATAGCGAGCGCAACCCCATGTATAAATGTTGTGCATCCGCAATAGTGGACGCAAAACTCTCACAAATTACCACCCTTTTCAAGAGGGTGGTAATACACTCTTCAAAGGACCCCTTCCCCTTTGCAAATGTTGGTGAAAATATTTTTTAAGGGCAGGCAGTAGTCCCAGGGACCACTACCAGCCCTTAAAATATGAAACGAAAATGTTTCCATTTTTTTCTTTTTTTTAAATGCATCCTGTTTTCATTTAAGGAAAACTTACTGTATTCAACAAAAATAAACTGCATTATTTAAAAGCAGGCCCAGACCTGGGAGGGCCTGCCATTCCCAATGGGGTCGCATATTGCGAAAGGCTCATTAATATTCATGAGAGGCTCATGAATATTAATATTCATGAGCCTCTCAATTTGCAACCCCATTGGGAATCGCAAAGTGTGAAATTCACTGTTGTACGTAGGAAATAGCAACTCGCAAATTGCGAGTTGCAAAAAACTTGCAATTTGTGAGGTCGCTATTTTCTTGGTCGTACATCTGGCCCCTTGTTAATTCACCCCACATTTCATGGTGATTCACTTAATAACCGAGGACTTTAATAATGTTTTTATCAAAAACAGGATGCTATTACAAGTTAGATAACTTGCGTGCACTGTTCACTGGGTTGTTAAACTCTCACCATTTATTCAAAGTAAACCTGATAATAATGATACTCAGCACTGTACCATTTATTCAAAGTACACAATTATTCAGTTAATCATTAGCAATGGCATAAACAAAACAGCAATATAAGCTCAATCAAGCAGTACAATATTAACTTTCATTGTTTATCAATATTAATATACAAGTTACAGCACATCATGATGATTATACAACAATCTCGTGCATGCCCGATGCATTTCAGGACGTAGCAGTCCCTTCCTCAGGGGCCGTCCTGTAAAAAGAAAATATATATGTATATACCCAGGTACTTATGACAGTAAGACATAAACAGCGAATATGTTGGAGCAACATTACCCAGTCACCCGTTATCAATTTATACCAACTCATGGAACTCCTAAGCTTCTTTAATTGCCCGACTGGTTTGGTGTTAAGTGGGTTTAAAAGGACTAATACAATAAGATCACCCAGTGCATGTGTCAGACTAAAAGAAGAAACAAAACTCAAGTAGGTATAGAGTACCTCGTAGATGAAATGCTACTGTTTAGAAGCACAATGTTGATAGAACTACCCTATAGGAAAAGACAACAACAAGTATATCCATTTAGACAACTGTCCATATCATGAAGATGAATGAAAATTTCCATAAGCCTGTGGTAGCTCACCTGCATATGCAAATGTCAGGTCTTGATAATTGGCCAAATATTCAAAAATCAAAACACTGTGAACGAACGAAAACAGCTTCAGCTACAGCTGAGATTTGACAGAGACAGTATACAATCAATGCGCAATATTGGGCTTACCTAGGTGCTGCATGCAAGACTTTTTAGAACTTGTGACGTGGCACAAACTAAACGAAAGAAATGCTGATGAAAAAAATGGGATCTATAAACATGCGATTGAACGTCTAGGCGTATAATGTCAAACGTCTTTGTGGGAAATAGTTTACCAAAAAAGTTCTGTTGTATGGCCGCTATGTTCACCGGGATTCCTATGTTGATTGTCTACCACTGCGTTCACTGGAAATATAATCATCGAGGTACCGTGGAAGTCAAAAGAGGACTAGACAGACCTGAAAATGGACGCAATCTTAAAGGAAAATCAGGCTGATAACATCAATGTTAAATGAAAGAAAAGAGACTGCCTAGAATGCAAGGAATTAAAGTTCAGAATCTACAAATATGTCAAACCAACTAATGAGTCTGAAGAATACCAGACCTCTACCCACAAAGAATCAAAGCGATGAATGAGGGGGTGAACCACAAGTAGGTTCAAAAGAGGAGAAAAACAGTTGATTATAGTATGAATCGAACAAATATGCTACTGTGGGTTGATACGAGGTAAGCTGTCCAGGAGGCAAATCCTGAATAAACATATAGTTGGGGAAGAGAGAGAAGCCAAAGAAGATCAACCATATTATATCTATCTTTAGGTGTATCCCATCACCATATTAAAGATTATTTTTGTCCTAGATTAAGCCCGATGTCCATTAACAACTCTCCTCCTATCATCAAATCAATTTTGATGTTTTTTGTTGTATGCATGTTATAAAAAACAACTCATATCTAGACGGTTGTTAAGACCTGATGGTATCAAGGGGTTAAGATATTTAATCCAATAAATTTCTCTCTGCAACAGTTTTTTGATTACGTCAAACCCTGGTCGTGGTGTCACTTTTTCTATGATTTGAAACCTGAGCTGCGATATAGTATGTTTTGCCACTTCCCAGTGGAGCGCTAAGCTGGATGTTGTTTCTTATTTTGCTCTTGTGTTCGGTGATACGAACCTTTAATTTACGCTCTGTCTTGCCCACGTACGCTTTTCCACAAGAACACATAATGCAGTATACCACATTATTTGTGTTGCAATCACATGTGTGTCTAAGTAATATCTTTTTAACCGGAAGATGGATGCGTTAAGGTGTTGCCAGTTATTACAATATTACAATGTACGCAGTTATTGCATTTCTTAGTTCCCTGTGGGATTTCATTACTGGTGGGTTGTTCTGGAGTGGAAAGGATTGCCCATAGGTTTCTCCCCCTAGTGTGAGGATATTAAGGTTTGTCCCGAAAAATGCTGTTGAAGTCTGATTCATGCTCCAGGAGTTCCCATAGTTTGTTTATAATTTTTTTGATTGCTTGAGAGGAAGTGGAAAACTTGGACACAAAGACTATCCTTTTGTCATCCAGGGTGTCATACTTTTTAAGTAGATCTTGACATTCCTTAGTCTGAGCTTATGTTACACAGTCCTGTAGTATATCTTCAGGATACCCACATGCTTGATATCTTGACTTGTATTCAAGTCATTTCTGTGTACTAACGGTCGGGTCTGAGCAAATTCTTCTTATCCGGATGAACTGAGAATACGGGAGGTTTTTAATTAGACGCCTGGGGTGGAAACTGGTGTATACTAATGCATTATTCCAGTCAGTAGGTTTGCTATAAACTTGAGTTTCAAAACAACTAATAGAAGATGATTTGCTCACAAGTACGTCCAAAAAATTATACTGTGATCAGAGATGTTGAAAGTAAATTGAATCCTAGGATTAATGGTGTCCAATGTGTCAATCATTGATATCAGTTGATCCTTAGTGTCCGTCCACAGCATGAACATTGTGCTTCTAAACAGTTGCATTTTATCTACTAGGTACTCTATACCTACTTGAGTTTTGTTTCTCTCTTCTTTTAGTCTAACACACGCACTGGTTGATCTTATTGTATCAGTCCTTTTAAACCCACTTAACACCAAACCAGTCAGGCAGTTAAAAAAGCTTAGGAGTTTCATGAGTTGGTATGAATTGATAACAGGTGACTGGGTAATGTTGCTCCAACATATTCGCTGTTTATGTCTTACTGTCATAAGTAACTGGGTATATAAATATATATTTTCTTTTTACAGGACGGCCCCTGAGGAAGGGACTGCTACGTCCCGAAATGCATTGGGCATGCACAAGATTGTTGTATAATCATCATGATGTGTTTTATATTGTATTTTAATATTGATGAAACAATGAAAATTAATATTGTACTGCTTGATTAAGCTTATATTGCTGTTTTGTTTATGCCATTGCTAATGATTAACTGAATAATAGTGTGCTTGGGTACAGTGTTGAGTATCATTATTATTATCAGGTTTACTTTGAACAAATGGTTAGGGTTTACCAACCCAGTGAACAGTGCACAATGCACACAAGTTATCTAACTTGTAATAGTATCCTTTTGATTAGACCCTTCGCCAGACAGCAAGTGTAGCATTGTAGCACCACCAATAATAAGAAAAATATAGTGTACAAGCAGGTATAAAATAGGTGTGCTCCTCCAGCCCTACTCTAGTCCTTTATCAATACACGACATATATAAATCCTTAAATCTTTCTCCTGCTTCATAGCCAATTCATAATCAAACTGCAGGAAACAAATCATACATTGTCACCCCTTAATATAAAAGGCATCTAATCACAGTCACAGAAATATTCCCTCTTACATTTTATTAGTCCTGAAAATATCAAATGCAATGATCTCTCCAGGTTAATCAAGTTGTGTTGCAGACTGTCTTTAAATCTAAAAACAACATAACTCCAAAGCAGGTCACATTATCCTAGAAAAAATTATAAATATACCCTAACCACAGGCTGTGCTAATCCTCCACCTTTCAAAAGAATATATAAATAAGACTCAATCAAAACCACATCAATCCCATTCAGTAATTATCTGCAAGCACGCTACTATGTATCAATGTTACGGTTCACCTAACAAATAGCCAACCTCCAGCGTGTTCATAACCACCTATGAACTTAGTTAAATTGATCACCCAAAAACATACTTTCGAGACATGCTATGAACTCTTGTGCGTCCCTTTCACGAAGTAAAAATACATTTCAAACTCACGTAACAAAGCAGACAACATCACAGTTTGTCTAAAGACATGCTGCCGCTTATCGGTATCATGTCTGTTCCACCAAATAATGAGTGCCACTCACATTAAAAATTCTGATAACACAGCACATTAACACCTTATCCTCACTTTTATTGTTCAACAACTATCTAAACAAACACTAAACACCCCTCAATCACAAACGACTAAGGCAATCATACATACTGACTATTAAAACATGTATCGCCGCCTATATCTATTTATCGGAAAGCCGTTAAAACCCACCTTTTCCCCTCTCCCCAGGTCTCTTAGCAGGTTTCCTCTCTCCTCTGTTAGAGCTCTCTGTGGTTCTCAGCGCCGGGACGCCTCTTTGCTGGGGCAGCTGTTGCGCTTTACCAATTGTTAACTTAACATAACATTGTTAACATAACATCAATCAAACTTTATCCAAAAAAGTGACACTAAGCTGGCATCCATGTCCCATCAACATAGGCCAAAAGCTATAACAATATCTCTTTTTTAAATTAGCTTCCCTTCAATCATAACCACTATTACATCAACGCATCCACTCATATCCTAAAAGACACTTTTCCCTTACATGAAAGCCAATCAGGAAACATATATCCCTTATAACAAAGCCAATCCGGAATCTCATATTGGGTTACCTCGCAGGTGTAACTTCATGAGTGAAACAAAGCACCATCATGAAGTGGCACATATCATTATCGTCAATCCAAATACGTACTTCCACTGACAAAAGCACCCTATTAGCCTAGTAATATATCACCTATATCCGCCCAATTAAGCTTAAACCGGTCCACTAAATTAAAAAAATCTGTCATAAATCATCCGAATATTTTATTGTGTAACCAAATGAGCCATCTTGGAATGTTGCATTATACATTTTAAGTCTGACACACTTTATTGTAGTACAATCAGAGAAACCTGATACTCTATAAAGTGTATGTGTCAAATTCTCATTTTTTACCATTAATCGCAGCCTGCATTTCATTTCCATCAAAAGTGCTCATCATGGATAGCCGCCCGCATTCATATGAAAATAATCCTCCACATCAAGGGGAACTCATAAATATTGTTAGTCAAACAATTGTAATGACCATGAATCTCGTCATGCTATTCTTTTCATGAATAAAGTTCTCCATGGATAGCAGTTCACATACTTACATCAATCAATCAAAAATAGCTTTATTCGATTGTTAAATAGCAATCATAAAAGCACACAATTTTAAATTCATAAACAATTTCATGTAAAAGTTCATAGTAAAAAACATTACATGTAGTCACATTAAATATTACAGAATTACAATCTTAAAAATATAATCATCATTACTGTGCAAGAAAAGCATTCAAGTAAACTTAAATTTCCTGCGATAAAACTCTTTTTTCAAAAAGGCTGTGATTCTTAGAACACTATTTTCATTATCTAATAATTGTATTGACAGTAGAGCAGGGCGACATTGGTGTAATCCAGATTGTTTTAGAATAGGGACCAAAAACAACCACCTGTCAATAGAGAAAAATGTATTATTATTATTATTATTATTATTAATGAGTTTTAATATAGCGCCTGGTTACCATTAGGCATCCCCGCGCTCATCCAGAAAGAGACACCCCGCACTACGCACAAAGATTAGACAGGGAACAGAAAGGTTTTTAAAAGTTTACGAAACCGTAAAAAGCGCGTTCTGAGCGCAAGTACAAAGGGAGGGAGTTCCACAGGGTGTCCACGTTTACAGAAAATCTTCTGCCCCCAGTTCTTGCCTTCCTCACCCTCAAAACCTGCAGGAGATGTTGATGATCAGAGCGAAGGGAGCGGGAGGACTTATAAGATTGGACCATATCCCCACGGATAGGTGGGCCTTTCCCCTGTAGTATTTTGTGGGCTACACAGAGTGCCTTGAATTTCACCCTCTCTCTGACGGGCAACCAATGTAGCGCCTTCAGTGCAGGGCGAGCCGACTGACGTCTAGAAAGATCCGTCAGGAGCCTAGCGGCCGCGTTCTGCACTTGCTGCAGTTTATTTAGGGTGGATTCTGGGGCACCCAGAAACAGTACATTACTGAAGTCCAGCCGCGAGATGACAAGCCCCTGAATGAGTAACCTCCTGGAGGCCACTGGAAGGAGAGGTAGAATCTTCCGGGCTGATCGGAGCAGGCCGAAACACACGCCTGAGATCTTTTTTGCGTGTGTTTTGAAGGAAAGGTCCTGCTCAAGCCACACCCCCAGGCTCCTGATCTCCTGCTTGGGGGTGGGTACGGGTCCCAGGCAGCTGGGCCAACTGCTAGGTGATAAAGAGGGAGGGGAATTCCCCAGCAGCATCAATTCCGTCTTGGAGCCGTTGAGCTTAAGAGCTGAGCTACACATCCACGTGAAGTTCTTATCCAGACACGTGTGCAGCCGGTCGGGATGGTGAGCCAACTGGGGAAGACCTACCACCAACTGGGTATCATCAGCATAGCTGATGATCTTGATACCCAGAGGCACCACACTCTCCAGAGGGGCCATATAAATGTTAAATAAGGTGGGGCTCACTGGTGAGGTACTGAGGATGATTTCTCGTGGCCTTCCCACACCTCAAATGTCCGGCCTTCCAAAAAGGAAGCGAACCACTTGAGGGCCATCCCGGAGACCCCCACCCCCGACAGCCGTCGGAGAAGCACCTGATGGTCTACGGTGTCAAAGGCAGCACTAAGGTCCAGGAGGATCACTGCCACCGATCCCCCTGAATCCAAAATGCTCCTTGCATTCTCCACGACTGCCAGCAGGGCAGTATCGGTCCCCTGACCGGGGCGGAAGCCAGTTTGGGAATTGCCCAAGAGGGAATTGGACTCCAAGTAGCCCGATAGGCGACTATTCACCAGCTTCTCCGCCACCTTACTAAGGCCGGGGAGCAGGGAAATGGGCCTGAAGTTGGCAAGGTCGGCTGGGTCCAGGTTGGGCTTCTTCAAAAGGGCCTTCACAACCGCTCCTTTCCAGCTAGGGGGTACCACTCCTTGGGTAAGAGACAGGTTTATAAGGTCCGTCACTGGCCCACCGATGGTAGGGGCTACCTGCTTCAGATACTTCATGGGCGCAGGGTCTTTCGGAGAACCACTTTTCATGGTTGTCAGAGCTGTAAGGACTTCTTCCACAGTGACAGGACCAAAAGAGACCAGCTCTGCAGATCGCACCATGGGCTGAGGCCCTAGGCTACCATCCGAGGGAACATCCTCGGTTAATCGGGGAAGAGATGCAAGGATGTTATCAATTTTAGTTTTGAAAAAGGAGGCCAGTTCCGAGCATTTCTCACGTGGGTCCTCGTGAATGACCTGAGGTTCGGGGGCTTTCAAGAGTTCTTTAATGACCCTAAACGATTCCTTCGAGGAGTTGGCCGCAAAGCCAATTCTCTCCGCAAAGAATCCAGATTTAGCTACCCGAATAGCAGATTTGTAGATACTAAGAGCCGACCGATATTCTCTCCGGCTCGTTTCGCTCCAATCTTTCCTCCAGGTCCGCTCCAGCCTCTTGCAGCCCTTCCTCAATGTCCTCAACTCAGATGTATACCAGGGCGCAGATCCCACTCTCTTACCCCTAGTAAGTTGTTTCTTTTTGGGGAGGAGAGCATCCAGTGAGTTGGTGAGCCAGATGTTAAGATTCTCATCCGCAACTAGCGGGTTAGACCCAGGGGGAGGCCGTGACGCCTCCAGCTGTGCCGCCCACGTATCAACTGGGAGCCTGGACCAAGCTCTATCCATGGTGTAAATCCTAGGGGCCAGCGCAGGTAAGATGTCAAACTGCAACTGGGCAGGCACCATAAAGTGGTCTGTCCAAGGCAGAGCCAGCGGTGGAAGTGCTCTAAGGCCAACCGAGTTAGAAAATATAGGGTCCAACAGGTGGCCTTTCCCATGTGTGGCACCCGAGTTAGCCAGATTAATCCCAAAGGCTTTGAGATCGCCTAGCAGATCTACTCCCAGGGAATTGGAGGGGTCGTCCAGGTGGATGTTAAGATCGCCTAAGATGACAAAGTTACCGGTGAAGGAGGCAAGAAGTGCAGTTGTTTCTAGGAAAGAGTTGACAAAATTTCCCAGGGTTCCCGGTGGGCGGTAAATAAGCAAACCCGCCATAGATGCAGTAGGTGATAAACGGAGGGAGAACTGATAGCTCTCACAATCGCTCACCCCTCCATCCTGAGCCTTACAAACTAATGAGTCCCTATAGAGAATGGCGACTCCTCCTCCCCTCCCCACCGGCCTATCTCGATGTGATATGAGAAAGCCAGGAGGAAGTGCTCTGACCATGTCGGGGCCCGAGCTGGAGGAAATCCAGGTCTCAGTTAGAAATAACACATCCAGCTCGTGGTCCAAGATGAGGGAGTTGATCTCAGTAGCGTGACTTGGTAGAGACCGACAGTTCAGTAATGCCATGGAGATCACTGACTTAGTAGAAGCCGTATTCTGACCCTCGATACAAGCCCTGGGCGAAATTGCAAGTATTAGAGTGGAGAGTCCGCCAGGACATGAGTTCCTCCCTCCCATACCTGATACGCTCCGATGGTTCAGGCATAAGGACCAGCCCTGAGCCCGTCTGGGCCCGGACGGGCACAGACGGGCTGGACTCTGGCGTGACTCCGGCGCGATTACGGCGCGCCCGCTGCGCGTCACCGCTGCGCGTTTCCTTGCGAGGATTAAGTAGGGAGCTCGTGTGTCCAGGCGAACACTAGACTGCTGCCTCGAATGGCCAGTCACGTCCCAACCTCCACCCAAGATGGCCGACACGCTTTCCCCAAGACCAGCAACCCGCTAATGGCCCGCCAAACAGCGGTGAGGATCACCAAGTTAGAGTGCAGGTAAGCGCTCTAATAGCAATACAAAAAAACGGCGATTAAGGCGGCAAATACGGCGCGTTAAAACTGGGCAAAAACAATACTACTTAGGATACAAAACAAGGGGAACAATTTAAAAGCGCAAGCGCCTAAAATGCAGTAGTTATGCTAAGTAACGCTGGGAAGAGCAGGGCAGCGTCATGCAGGGAGCCTTGACCAAGGCCGACTCAGGGCACCAGCTCGCCTTAAGTAGGGAGCTCGTGTGTCCAGGCGAACACTAGACTGCTGCCTCGAATGGCCAGTCACGTCCCAACCTCCACCCAAGATGGCCGACACGCTTTCCCCAAGACCAGCAACCCGCTAATGGCCCGCCAAACAGCGGTGAGGATCACCAAGTTAGAGTGCAGGTAAGCGCTCTAATAGCAATACAAAAAAACGGCGATTAAGGCGGCAAATACGGCGCGTTAAATCTGGACAAAAACAATATTACTTAGGATACAAAACAAGGGGAACAATTTAAAAGCGCAAGCGCCTAAAATGCAGTAGTTATGCTAAGTAACGCTGGGAAGAGCAGGGCAGCGTCATGCAGGGAGCCTTGACCATGTACAGAATAAAATTACTTGAATCGTAGTTTGGGGGGAAATGTTATCACAAGGGCAGGGCCGGCGATCATGTGTCCAATCATTCATTATGGGAAAAGTGACTAGTCTATGAAAGATCCCTAGCCTAAAACGGGTTAATAAGAACCTGTCATAGGCACCGACACAAAGGATAAGTAGGGTTGAAAATTAAAAGTAGTTAAAATCAGTTGATTGTGCAGGACAGTGGGCTTTGAAATCTCAGATGTCATTCTCAGGGCATCGAGCAGCATTAAACACTCTTTCCTCAGATCCTTTCTGGCTACTGCCTTAATAGAAGAAGGATTTAGAAAATACTGTAAATGGCCCAAATCCTTAAAGAAATCATGAACTTATCTCAGCCAGGGAATCCTCATTACTCCTTCCAGTTTCATAATATCTAAAAGGATATTTCTGTTCAGTTTTGTTTCATCTTTCGTCCATAGCCTGTGCCACAATAGCACAGGCTCTGACCTGATTAAATCAGAGATAAATGGGAGGCCTAATTCAGCGTGGCAAATACACCCTGAGGAACCACTTGGAACGGCTAAAATGCATTTAAAAAAAAGAGTTTTCGACTGTCTGTATAGGTGTGAGGTCGGCAAACCCCCATACCCCACTCCCATAGAGAGCTGCAGAAACACACTTTGCCTTATATATTTTAATTAATTCCTCAGGAGGTCTTTTGCCCAGTTTTCCTGGCGAAGATAGTAAGGGCAGAAGTGGTGCGTAAAAGAGCCAATTTTTTTGCTGCTATAGCTTGTACCCAGGAATCGTTCTGGGGAAAAAGGATACCCAGTTAAGAGAATTTTTTAGTAGCCTCAATCTTTTGTCCTGCAATAATAATATCTTTGTTTATCTTAAAACCTCTCCCACAGCGCTTAGTAAAGGTTTTTGAAGAGTTGACCCTTACACCCAGATCTTTCATAAAGAGAGTAAAACTATCCACGACGCGCTGTAGTCCCACCTGTGTACGTGACATCAGGACAGCATCGTCTCCGTACAAGAGGGCTGGGATTGGGCGGCCATCTACTTGAGGAAAATCCTGGTTGTCTTTACACAAGGCTTCCTCAAGCCATGGGGCCAGGACACAACCCTGCCTGACTCCACTCCTAATGGGGAATGCGGCCGAGCACTCGCCCTTCCAGCTGTAGCGCACGCATGCCTTAGCGTCACTATAAAAATGTTTAAGAAAATAAGTAATATTCACATGAACCCCCAGATCTCCCAGCAATTTCCATAATTTCGAGTGGACCACACAGTCAAAAGCAGTTGAGAGGTCCACAAAGGCTAAAAACAGGTTCCCTTTCTTGGGCCTCGTGTATTTCCCCACCAACAATGAGAGATTCAGACCCTGTTCTACTGTCTCCAAACCAGCTTGAAAAGCCATATTGCAAATCAGATTGGATCGAATTTTCATCAGCCCAGTCCAATAAGCGCTCTAATATGACCCGGCCTGCTACCTTCGTGATGGAATCCAATAGAGAAATCGGTCTGCAACAACCCAGGTCATTCCTGTCCCCTTTATTGAAGAAAGGCACAATGGTAGACTCCACCCAAGTGGGTAGGAAACCAGCGTTACAACTTGCGTTAAGCAACTGCACAAGAAGAGGCCCCCACAGAGGTATAATTGACTTAAATATGTCTATGGGGACCCCATCTGGTCCAGTGGCCTTACCGCCCTGGCTGGCGTGTAAGGCCCTCTCAACCTCCTCTAAGGTAAACACTAAACACTTGGAGTGAGGAGAATCATTTATATCTCGAGCCTCTACTGGGAGTTCTTCTCCTCCATATACCTGAGTAAAGTGCTTTATCCATTGATTCTCCATGATAGCTAACTCAAAAGTAGGGCCGGTATTGTTTGCTAAAAATGGTGTTCTATTTGCCTTCCAAAAACCTGCGCTGTCATTAAGAACTGAAGCCGAATGCAAGGCCTCCCAAGCCTATTTCCTTAGCATATTTTTCCTATCTCTGATCACTTGTTTGTAAGCCAGTCTAGCTCTCCTAACATCTGTAATATTTCTTGGTTTTCTGTGCAAGTCTTTTTTTAGCAGTGAGTGGGCTTGAGTAAATTTCGAATCAAACCACCCACTCTGGGCACTCTTTCTCTTATGTTGCCTAGTGAGAGACTCTCTGATTACGTTAGTTATTGTTTGAAAGGACGCTAATAAAACAGCAGGGATAATATCATCACTGAGACATATCTCTATATCTGAATTGCATTTGACAATTACTGATTTAAGGATCTCAGTTTGGTCCACCATAGCCCATCGCAGGGAATAATCATTTGTGCTTGCGATAGTTAAGTTCTCGAGTAATCGATCACTGTTGTTAGTCCCTAAGATTTTCTCAAATGGCAGTGTGACAGTTAAACAGAGAGGAAAATGGTCACTAAGTGAATTATCAGATACGTGAAAGGAGTGGAGTCTAGATGCAAAATTAATAGAGGCTAACATAAAATTAATGGTAGAGCAACAACCCCCACCATTAAATGTTGACGGCATGGGAACAGGTGATGAGCATAATTCATTAACAAACCCAAGGTCACAACTATTAATTAATTCATTCAGCTGTTCCCAATCAAGTTGTGTTGCAGACTGTCCTTAAATCTAAAAACAACATAACTCCAAAGCAGGTCACACTATCCTAGAAAGAATTATAAATATACCCTAACCACAGGCTGTGCTAATCCTCCACCTTTCAAAAGAATATATAAATAAGACTCAATCAAAACCACATCAATCCCATTCAGTAATTATCTGCAAGCACTCTACTATGTATCAATGTTACGGTTCACCTAATAAATAGCCAATCTCCAGCGTGTTCAAAACCACCTATGAACTTAAATTGATCACCAAAAAACATCCTTTCGAGACACGCAGCACCGCTATGAACTCTTGTCCGTCTCTTTCACGAAGTAAAAATACATTTCAAACTCACGTAACAAAGCAAACAACATCACATTTTGTCTAAAGACATGCTGCCGCTTATCGGTATCATGTCTGTTCCACCAAATAATGAGTGCCACTCACATTAAAAATTCTCATAACACAACACATTAACACCTCATCCTCACCTTTATTGTTCAGCAACTATCTAAACAAACACTAAACACCCCTCAATCAGAAACGACTAAGGCAATCATACATACTGACTATTAAAACATGTATCGCCTCCTATATCTATTTATCAATCAAACTCTATCCAAAAAAGTGACACTAAGCTGGCATCCATGTCCCATCAATATAGGCCAAAAGCAGCCATCTATAACAATATCACTCTTTTATATTAGCTTCCCTCCAATCATAACCACTATTACATCAACGCATCCACTCATATCCTAAAATACACTTTTCCCTTACATGAAAGCCAATCAGGAAACATATATCCCTTATAACACAGCGAATCTGAAATCTCATATTGGGTTACCTTGCAGTCGTAACTTCAAGAGTGAAACAAAGCACCATCATGAAGTGGCACATATCATTATCATCAATCCAAATACGTACTTCTACTGACAAAAACACCCTATTAGCCTAGTAATATAACACCTATATCCGCCCAATTAAACTCAAACCAGTCCACTAAATTAAAAAAATCTGTCATAAATCATCAGAATATTTTATTGTGTAACCAAATGAGCCATCTTGGAATGGTGCGTTATACATTTTAAGTCTCACACACTTTATTGTAGTACAATCAGAGAAACCTGATACTCTATAAAGTGTATGTGTCAAATTCACATTTTTTACCATTAATCGCAGCCTGCATTTCATGTCCATCAAAAGTGCTCATCATGGATAGCCGCCCACATTCATACGAAAATAATCCTCCAAATCAAGGGGAACCCATAAATATTGTTAGTCAAACAATTGTAATGACCATGAATCTCGTCATGCCTTTCTTTTTATGAATAAAGTTCTCCATGGATAGCAGTTCACATACTTACATAAAACAATCTTCCACAACAAGGGGAACTTCACGTCATCAATATTTTATTCTTGACTTAATATTATACAGGGAGCAGCAACCACAATTTAAAATTGGCCATCTATTCTCATATCTTTCTCCACATCCAGAAGAGCCACATGTCATCAATATTTCATTCTCGTCTTCATATTACTCAAGGAGCAATGACCCCACATCAAAGCAGTCATCTAATCACCTATATTTATCATTAAGATGGTGCATAATACCGAACTTGTCTTCTTTTGAATTAGGAAAACAAACTGGCAAAATAACGTTGCTGTCATCAAGTAAAATAGCATTCATACCCCCCATAATTAACGTTACCTTTACAACAATATCAGTCATCTATCAATCATTCATGAAATATATTATACATTTATCACACTCACACTCTAAAATAGTCAGAATTTCCAAATTGAACAAAGCAGCCACAGTAACCTTAATCTGTCTCTTAGGACTATAGGAAATAATGTAACTCATTCTCAATATATAATCACTTTTTGAATGTTCTTAACCCACTGGGCCACCCAGTCTCCTGGGCCCAGGGCAGACAAGACCTGAGCTAGTGTGAGACTCTTGAATTTCTACTTTTTGAGGAAGAAGTTGAGGGCTAGTACATTTGGGATAGGATGACAGTCCTTGTCCTTTTCGAGGACTAGAAAATAGCGGGAACAGCAACCACAGCCTACTTCTGGCACTGGAACCCTCTCTGTGGCACCCTTGGCCAAGAGAGCTATGACATCCTTGTGGAGCAAGGATAAATGATCCTCCGTCAACTGGTTGTGAGATGGTGGCATGGAAGGAGGAGTAGTATCGAAGGGGAGGGAGTAGCCCCGTCAGACAATCTGCAAGACCCACCTGTCCGATGTTATGGACTAGCAGTGGGGCAGGCGATACTGAATTCTGCTACCAGATAGATGCCTATGGTCTATGGGGGCATATTAGGAGATTTTGGAGGCTACTGGGGGTGGGTGGGGGTGAATGGGGGTGTATAGACCAGACCACTGGCTACTTGACCTATGAGGTCTGTGGCTACCGCGCCCTCGGCCACGCAGAGCCTGGAGAGCATGTATGGCTTAGTGGAAATTGCCGCTGTTGGAAGCCCCTTCCATAGCCGCGAAAGGCAGATTGGGCATGATGTGGAACTGCCAAGAGGCCCGAGGTATTGGCCATAGCCCGCGAGTCCTTAAAGCGCTACAGTGCTGAATCTGCCTTGTCTGCAACGAGACGGGTGCCATTGATGGGCATGTTCATAAGGGAAGCTTTGGCATCCCCCGAAAAGCCAGATGTCCTCAACCAGGCATGGCGCCTCAGGGCCACTGTTGATGAAACAGCTCTGCCCAGTAAATTGGGTGTGTCCGATCCACAGTGAATTGTGAACTTTGCTGCATCTCTCCCGTCTGCAACAGCCTGGGAGAGGATCATCCATGCCTCCTTTGTGACATGTGGCAGCACTTGCGCAACTGTGTCCCACAGAGTGTGGGAGTAATGGCCTAAAAGGCATGCAGCATTTTCTTCCCCAAAGAGTCCAGTCTCTTAGATTCCCTGTCTGTGGTTGTTGTAGGGAATGCATCCTGGGAAGCTGAGGCTTGGACCTGGTGAGGAACCAGGTCCCCAACATGATGTCAATAAGGGCATCATTGAACTGGAGTAAGGGTTTGGATGAGGAGACTCCCGGTTGCAGCACCTGCACCAAGATGTTGGTCTTGACTGCCACCGAAGACTACTGAAGGTCAAGAACCTCAGCAGACTTTCGCACAAACATTTCTTATGAGGCTTCCTCCTCCATAGCCACAGTAGGGGGAGAAAGCAGACCAGATCCAGTCTACTGACATCACCCAGTTCCTCACAACAGTCCATATTAGGGTTCTCTTCGTTGGGCTGGTATTCTTCAGGGTCCAACGACCCCTCACATTCCTCCCCGAGTCCTAGCCCATGGGAATAGGGATCAGGCTCCGATCTAGGAAGTAAAGGTCCTGCCGGTGTCAAACAACGCCTATCCAGGCTTCGTGTTGGAGTCAGGCATCACAATGGGGATGGAGCTGCTGGGTCCCTGGGGCCCCACTGGGGCTGGAGCTGCCGGCCCTGAACCAGATGGAATCTCTACTCAGCCTGTGGGGTCCGAAGGTGCTTCAACAGGGTTGGGATGCCAAAATATGAGGCACATGGCCTCCCAAAACTCTGAATTGGGCGGGGTTCGCTACATCTCTCAGAAAGTCGGGGAGACACAGAGTTGGCGCAGGCTCTGAGAATCCAGGCCTTGAGTGCCAATGCTCCCTCTTCGCATCAGTCAACTGACAAGGAGAAGTCAAAGACCGCTTCCACTTCTTGTTCTTCTTCTTGTGCCGGTTACCTGAATGACCTGAGGACTTAGAGTGGGACAATGACGACTTCGGGCTCCGTGAATGATCTTCCCCATGACCAAGACCTTGATTTTCACAAAATCGCATGCCGGGCTGCCGTGAGCTTCAGGGGCTACTCCCTCAAAGCCTTCAAGTTCATGGCCCGGTAATCAGAGCACAACTTTCTGTTGTTATAAACGCTCAAGACTCCAGAAACAGATGAGGTGCAGGTCTGTTACTGACATTGGTTGGTGACAGGCCCCGCAGGACTTAAAACATGTCTTCCTGGATGACATATCCTACCATACCAGGATGATAACCCTCAAAAACTCTCGATAAAACATTGGCAAAATACAGTAAAAAAATGACTGAGGAGTAGCTTTTCAGCGCTGGCCGGCGCACAAAGAAAATAACTGACGTCAGCATGCCTAGACGGGTGCTGCAGACGTCACTTCTAGTGCAGACGATGCCACAAACTCACGCGGAGCAGATCAATGCCACCTACTGGTGCGTTGGGGTACTAATCACGAAAAATCTTCTGGATCCCGTCTGACATCTGGGGAAATTCAAAGGTAAGGAATCTGTGTCTAGAAATCTCTATCAGATAGTGATTCTCACTACAGTTTCTGCATTGCCTAAAAATTTCCCTCTAGAGGATTCCTTTTATGACCAATCTAGGGTGTGAACTATCTGCCCTTGGAATGTTATTAGTAGCAGTTGGTTTTGAAGCCATTTGCTCTGAATGTTCTCGTCCTTCACATAGGGTTCAACATACAGAAAAGTAATGTTTTGACTGCTAGAACACATAGTAAACTGTACATTGAATGCATTCTTATTTAGGTAATCCAAATATTCATGCAACTGTATTTGGGAAAATTCTGTATAATTAGGACATCATCAATGAAGCAGTCCGAAAAGAAAATATAATCCATCCATCTACTAGCAGCAGTTGCCCAGGCATGCCGCTTCTCAAACCAAACCATGAATAGGCTGGCATAAGAAGGAACAAATCTGGCCGCCATTGATGTTCGCTGAACTTGATGATACCAATTACCATTGAACAAAAATAAATTGTTTGTCAAAATTAAATCTACCCTTTCTGTGAAGAATTTAGAATGCTCGAACAGACTTGCATTCCTAGTAGACAGAAAATGTTACAAAACATTCAATCCAAACTCTATGCACATACAAGTGTAGAGGCTTACAATGTCAAGAGAGACAGGCAACATATTACAATGCCAATTGATGTCCTGAGGTTTGTTAAAAACATCCATTGTATCCCTTATATAAGAAGTCAGGTTCACTTCTAAACACTTCAAAAACATGTCAAGTTATTCAGGCATATGTTCTGTTCGACTTCCCATACCAGATAACATTGGTCTTCCAGGTGGCATACTATTAGAGCTATGTATCTTAAATAAAATGACTTGGGTTCTCTACTTTCAAATATTTATATTCCGCATCATTTATCAGTCCAACCTCTTTCCAGGCAAATCGTTTATCAAGAATTACACATTTTGCTTGCATTACAGGTTTTCCACTCATTTTTGCATAATGTGTATCATCATTCAGTTGTCTCAAAATGTCCTTATTATAGTCAGATTGTGGTAAATAAATAATTAATTACCGGTACTATTTTTGAATACATTGAATAAAACAGATAGCTCAATAAATAAGAGACAGGATTCGAGGTATCTGAGTCTAACAGGCTTTAATCAGGCATAAGGGAAGGGACAGGAACGGGATAGCCTGCACGGAAATAGAATGGATGGCAGCTGCAATGCCTCATCGACAGTGCAGCATATATATAGTATAATACATTACATTACATTGCATACAATAGGCGTAGCAGTAGGCGTAACTCGTAGCAGTCGCGAAAGATAAGAACAAAAATGGGTGTAACAAGAAGGCGTGTACAGGGCGTATACATAGACATGTGGTATGAAACGTCACAGAAATGTCATGAGTGGGCGGAAACATGGAGGGGGCTACCTGAGAGCAGCTGGGACCTTTAACCTAGTGGTGCGCGCAAACGGGCAATGACGTGTTACCAGGAAGAACTGGGGGCTATGACTTCTGCACTAGAAGAGGAGACTAAAGTCTACGGTGTCAGGACGACATGTACCTATGGCATATCTGGTATCTTGTGTTTGGAGTACATGTTGATAGAAACTAAAAGTTATCAGGGCAAAAGGCTACTTGACACTAAGACTGGTGCATGCATATATTCTACATGTATTGCGTGTGCTAGGAATATTCTATGAATATTAATACAGTAATTCTCTTACATGGAGACAGAAAGACTAGACCATAGCTGGAACTGTTTATGCGGTTCAGTAGCTTAGGAATGCAAAGAAGGAGGGCTGGACTGATAACTAGAAGCATAACATACTCTTGGCAGACAGGCAGGCAGAGCCAGGCCGGGCCGGGCACCTTGAGGCAGGAAGTAAGTGAAGGGTCAGGGATGCAGGTGGGGGCTGCATCGCTCCTCGGAGAGTGTTCAGGAAACTGGAGCTGAATCTGATGTTCGGGCCCTTTTGAGGCCTAGGAACGGGGACAATTCAATGAATTAACGTGTACACTGAAAATCGTGGTAACATAGGCCTAATACTTGTTGCTTTCACGAGAACTGGAAACTGGCATACTAGAGTTGGACACAACTATGATTGCGTCTTTAATCGATCATAGGGGGATATATGCATATCTAATCATGCACATATAACATAGGATGGGGAACACGTAGGCACATATAACATGGCAAAATTTACTTTTCCACATTCCCTCCTTGTGCCCTACGTTTCCATCAGGAAACATCAATATTCATGATACCATCTATCTGTTCATATAGCATCATTTGCTCGTCTCAAATTATTTTGGAACGGGATTTAGGACTAGGAATACAGGATGTAGCACACAAGCCGCAAATCGCAGGGCCACATTGTAAACAGAGGCATCAACTGAATATGATCATTACTGCTATACCTAGGAATGACAATACTTTCCATCCCCAGGCAGATATGATACTCCAGAGCCAACCGGACCATGTCCAGGTGCCTGGATCTTGGTGTAACTGATGGGCAATTTTATGAAGTCTGGTTATAGCTGAATAAACAGATGGCGCGTTATTAGGAATGAAAATGCAGCAACTAGATCCGATGACTCTACAAGCTCCTCCCCTATCGGCCAGTATGACGTCAAGGACGAGACGATTTTGGAGCACGACAAATCTAATGGCAGATTGCTCTTCGGTTAAATTACCTAGAGCGGAAGTAGTCTCATTCACTACTGCTTCAAGGGTTCTGGTTAGCCTACGTATTAACTTACTATTCTGGACAGGGCCTATAAAGAAAAAGAAACCTTTATTGAAGTCTTGATACTGTTCTAGAGCAGTTTCAGTTTGGTCGACAATTGGGGACTCAGTCTCCCTTCTATGTCTAACGTGTACTAGATATGTGTTTCTGTGATAATCGGATGGGGCTAGAAAAACTGGTGGCAGTAGGAAGGCAATCTAACAGGTTCCATCCCAATCGAAGGGCAGACGTATATATGCGGTCTGACCACAAACAAAATAAGAATGACGTGAGGCTTTGAAAATGGATTTCCCACTGTCACAATACTCGACAATAGTAGTACAATCACTATGTCCTACATGTGCGGAACCATTCTTTCTGACACATAATTCGCCTTTAACTGGTAGAACTGAGATA
Organism: Lissotriton helveticus; assembly: GCF_964261635.1. NCBI lineage: Eukaryota > Metazoa > Chordata > Amphibia > Caudata > Salamandridae > Lissotriton > Lissotriton helveticus. The sequence goes on from NC_136065.1 coordinate 1,931,335,313, forward strand.
GCAGGCAAATCTGGAGTAGTATCGGACTGAACATTCAGAACCATGAAATTCGAGGAATAATTACCTAGATCATATACTTCATTTTCTAGATCTAACCCTGTTCTATGGGAAAGACCTTGCTTGTCTGGAAAACATGTTCTATTCAGAAGGGACATATCACTCGAGGATGACGTTAATGTGGACCATGCTCCACACGAACCATTGTGTGAAAACGGATAAGGAAAAAGTGGCAGAACTCCCTTCGGTGTCTGGAAAGGGGGAAGTCGACCACACACCCAACAATTAGTGGCATTGCTGGTCTGGTGTGAATAGTGTAACATTCTGATAAATGTGTTATTACGCATAGCAAGACGATAGGATAACTCGTGAGGAGGCAGGTCACTAAATGTGTGCTCTACTGTAACATTAGGAAACATATGTATATGTGAAATAGGAAAACATAAATGAAAAGCATAACTTATGCAGGTAACCATAAGACTCAGAAACATAAAAAATAACAGAGTAACGATGCATCTACTGCAAATATTCTTTTGATAGCGTATTCTCTTAGAGTTTTGACTAACTCTCTCACTATGTGGGTCTATCTCATACATGTCAGGAACCTGTCTAACCGCTTCACCCGAGAGGGACTTAAACAATTAAACTGTCTGACTGGCTAGACCTCAACTTGGCTTTATACTCCTGCTGCGGAGTTTTCTCTAACAGGGGAAGTTTAGAGTCTGTGTCTGGACAGTCCTTAAGAACGGGGCAGTCTTTGATAAATGTCTTTGGCCGTAATCCATGGAATTTCTTGATGTGGCTGGTATGCACCCAGCCTTTGCGTCCTTCGAGCTTGACTGCGGTCCTTGTTGTTAATAACACCAGCTGGGGCTCCTTCCAACGGGGCTCCAACGGACTTGAACGATCGAAATTGCGCACCAGGACGAATTCTCCCGGAACGACTTCATGCGGTTTCACCTCAGTGTTGTCTGGAAATGCAGCGGCAACCTGTGAACGACAAGAGTGTAGGGCAGACATCAAGGAAGCTAGGTAATCTGTCAGCATATTACTGGAAACGTCTGTAATCTTTCGGGGCATAGGTGTACCCCACATGTTTGGAGGTCGGCCGAATACGACCTCGTACGGGGACAGACCTGATCTAGAGTGTGCAACCATTCTCATATAAAAAAGGGCAACTGGCAGTGCTACTATCCAATCTACGCCTTTCTCTGCACATACTTTGGCGATGCAGATTTTTAGGGTCTGGTTATGTCTCTCTACGAGACCGGCTGCTTCAGGATGGCGTACACAATGGAACTTCCACTGGTACCCTAACAGAAGGGAAACTTGTTTCATGAGCTCGGATGAGAATGGCTGGCCGTTATCTGAATACACGACCCTAGGTAAACCATAGCGGGGAAAATACTCACGAACCAACTGCCTGGCAGTGGTCGCGGCAGTGTAATCTGGAACTGGATATGCTTCTGTCCATCTGGACAAAGCACATACAACTACGAGGACATACTTGAAACCTCGACATCGCTCCATCTGAATATAATCCATCTGGAGGACTTCAAAAGGGTGGTCAGGAGGTTGGAATCCACCTTGTTCCACCGGGACACTTTTACCTGGATTGAACTGACAACATATCATGCAGGTACGCACTTTCTGCTTGGCTGCTGCTCGTAAATGCTTGTTGAACCAAATGTTCTGGATACTGTCTAACATGGCCTTTTCTCCTAGGTGTACTGGACTATGTGCGGTATTAATAATGACTTGAACCATTGAGTCGGGGAGAAACCATGTGGCTTTTCCCTTCGTCAACCATCCCTGATCTGTCTGGACCCCTCCTTGTTCGGACCATTTCTTGATTTCATCTGGAGTGGCATGTGACTGTATATCTATTACATCTTGTGTAGGGTCCTTAACTGTCATACAAGTAGTCTGATCTGGAATGAGTGTCTGTGTCGTGTTAACTGGAATGTCTGGAGTCTGAGTTGTAAGCTTGGCTGTACGATCTGCCAGGTCGTTACCCTGGGAAATGATGTCAGTAACTTTCGTATGTGCTTTGCACTTCATAATGGCGATAGCTGTCGGTAAATGTATTGCATTTAACAGAGCTTGAATGAGGAGACCATGCTGAATCTTGGTTCCATGAGAAGTCATGAAACCTCGTTCCTGCCAGAGCACTCCAAAGTCGTGTACGACTCCGAATGCGTAACGTGAATCTGTGTATATGTTAACTTTCAGGTTCTTGGCACGTATACAGGCTTGGGTCAGAGCAACTAGCTCTGCTGCTTGAGCAGACAGGGTGTCAATACGATGTGTTTCTATAACTTCAGTGTCAGTAGTCACTGCATATGCGGCTACTAGTTCTCCTGTACTTGTTCTCATACATGAACCATCCACATAAAGTGTCAGGTCGGGATCTGGTAATGCAATGTCTGTCAAGTCTTGTCTTGGCTTTGTCATGATGCTAACAACTTCCACACAGTCATGTGTGGCAGGATTTGAAGTAACTGACGGTAACAGTGTAGCTGGATTTAGAACGTTGCAGCGTCTGATTTCTATGTGTGGCTGAAACAGTGTCAGTTCATAACCTGTTAAACGTGCAATTGTCAAGTGCTGAGTCTGAGTTCGGTTTAAAAGAACTTCCACGGAGTGTGGAACTTGTACTGTCAGGGAGTGTCCTAACACTATGGAATCACTTTGTCTGATAGCTAGAGCTGTGGCTGCAACTGACTTGAGGCACGCAGGCAGAGCCTGGGCCACTGGATCTAATGTGCTCGAAAAATAAGCACAGGGCTTGGATTGTCCTGCTTGACCTTGTGTGAGAACAGATAATGCAGTACCATCACGTTCTGTAACAAAAAGTGTAAAAGGCTTACTGTAGTTCGGTGTTGCTAGAACAGGTGCTTGGCATAAAGCTTTCTTTAACTCATTAAAAACAAATGTATGTTCCTGGGTCCAAGGGAGGACAGTCGATACGGCTGCCTCCTGTGTCGTTAACTGTATCAGTGGCTTGGCTAGAAATGCATACTGAGGAATCCATTGTCTGCAGTAAGAAGTGAGGCCGATAAAAGCTCGTACCTCCTTTTGAGTCTTGGGTTGTGGAAGATGCGCTATTAACTGGATACGGTCTGGTGTCAACTGCCTACCCCTCTTGGACAGTAAGTGTCCCAAGTAGACCACTTGCTGTCCACAGAATTGCAATTTGGAAGGGGACACCTTGTGCCCCATCTCGGCCAGAAAATACAGAACTGTAAGTAACGCACGTTCGCAGTCACGTTCAGAACGGGCTGTGATCAGTAGATCATCGACATACTGGAGCAGGGCAGTGTTAGTTGGCATGTGAATATTGTCTAGTTGTCTTTTAAGTGCTTGACTGTAAATACTAGGACTTTCTGTGAAACCTTGAGGAGCTCGTGTGAATTTATAGCTTCTTCCATTTAAACAGAATCCGAAAAGGAACTGGCTGTCTGGATGAATGGGGACACTGAAAAATGCGTTCTTGAGATCGATAACTGTGAAGAATGTGGCTTCGGAATCAATGGCTGTCAAGAGTGAGGAAATATCTGGGACCACAGGGTACTGTGGTATGATACACTTATTAAGTTCTCGAAGGTCAATCACTAATCGATAAACTGGTGGTGCATTTGGATCAGTACGTTTAAGAATCGGAATGATAGGAGAATTACATACATTGGAGTCAGTTTCTACAACCACTCCTTGAACAATAAGTTCGTCAATAATTTTGGATAAGGCTGCTACAGCCTCAGGTGGCAATTTGTACTGTCTGATTCGTGGTAATACAACACCTTGCTTCAGAGTGACACGATAGGGTGTGATGTGCATACAACCTACATCAGTTGGACCTTGCGCCCATAAATGCTGTGGTACATTCAATAATCTTGGATCAAAATCACGTAATACATAATGACCTTTAAAATCTCGCAGGAACAGTCTTACTCCCTCTGGGGAGCAACAAATTATGGCACCTAATTCTTTCAGTGTCTTAATGCCTAATAAATTTTCTGGACATGACTTCGTAAGTAACAAATCAGTAGTTCGGGACAGTGGACCAACTTCTAGAGTAACTGGTTTCGATATTTCATTAACAATAGGCTTTCCTGAAAATCCAAGGGAAACATTTCTAGAGCCTGAGAGTGGAGCCCCTGGAACCTCGTCATGACTGATGGTAGTCCTACTTGCCCCTGTGTCAATCAGAAACTTTCTGTCTTTCCCTAATACTTGACTATGTACATAGGGACCCTCTTGATCTACAGGAATCTCGATGAGAGGCAAGCCTACCTCCCTCTCTAGGCTGTTTCATGAATATGGCTGATAATCTGGATACTCTGTCTGTGCATACTGGTACATTTGCTGTGTAACATGCTGTGTTGCAGCTATAGGCTGCGGTGCGGTAACTGACTGTTGTGCGTTCTGCGGTGGCTGGGAAGTCTGTAAAACTTGTTCTTGTCTAGGCGGACGCGGTCTCTCTTTGGTTTTACCAGTAGCTATGTTGTGTTTTAGAACTGCACATTCGTTTATAAAATGACCTGGCTGTTTACAATAATTGCATGTCCCTTTAACGGGAGTTGCAGGATGACTGGCTTGATTCGGACCCCTCTTCTGACTGTCTTGCGGAACAGACTGTGCAACTAGTACTTTCATTTTCGTGTCTTTCATACGTCTCCTTTCGTGTTCCTGCTCTTCCCTGATTCTGTTCTGGTGATATTGAAGCATCTGGAGCATCTGTGACGGAGAATTAGCTTGCCAGGTACTTTCGACTTTCAGTACTCGATTTTTAACTTGTGGACTTGAATTCTCGACTAGTTTGGTAACAAAAAGATGAGGGTACGATTCACTACTTGTTTTCAGACCACTATTAATAATGAAACATTTCTCGAATCTAGAATAAAAGTCACTAGTATCTTCATCTTGTTTCTGTTTACAGGCTGAGATGGCATCCAAGTCTTCCTTTTTCGTGGCTAGTAATCTTGGCAAGACTTGTATTAACAGTTCGGGCAAAGCTTTAGCTTTATCCCCAAGACCGGTACCTGGTACTCGTGTGTTATCTTCAGCTTCTAGAGCTGTCCAATCTATCTTTTTCTCTCCCACCTCCCATTCTTTTTCTTTAAGTTTTTCATATATGCCCGCAGGCAACAAGACCTTTAACATTTTAATGATATCAGGATACGTGTATTCTCCCATACGGAGCATGTCTTTTAGTTCACGGTGGAACCCTGCTGGATCTTTATCATGACAGGGAATTAACTTTTTCATTTCCAAGAGTTCCATCTTTGTGATAGGGGTGTAAACAAATACTCATTCTAGACCACCCCCCGTTGTCCTAACTGGATGTACTTCTCGTAACGGATTCTGTCTATCTATGTAGAATGACTTCCTTACTGGGGGTGGAACGGGAACAAAATGCGGAGTCAAGAACGTACTGTATTTGTGGCGCTGTTCTAGAATGACATTAATTAAATCGGTACCTAGACCTTTCCATCTGTACTGGAGTAACTCGTTCAATACATCATGTAAAGGACCTGGATCCGAATGCTGAACCTCATACAGTGTGATGAGGTGCTGGATCATATACATACCCACCAGACGCTGCTCGGCTGGGGGCAGTTTCAGGAACATTTGTGCCACGATTTCATCTGGAAACGTGGTAAAATCACTAGTCCATCGGACTGCTGATCGGGCTAGTTCTTGTTCATGCATGGTATTAAGTTCACTATAACCTATTCGTGATTTCAGAATTTTATCGGTAGCTTGGAATACTTGCTCAAGAGAACATTGTTCTGGCACTGGAGGAGGAAAACTTTTCTTGTAATCTGGACGTGAATGTCTGTCGGAAAGTCTAGTTCTACCTACATACGCTATTCTGTCGGGATTCTCGCTGTCTACCTCTTCACTTGAAGAGTCATTCTCTTTCTCGGCTATTTTTCTTGCTTTCTCTTTTTCGTGTATGTCTAGAATTTCCTTACGGATTTTTCTGTACATAGCGTCTATACAATTCTGTGTCTTGTGTTTTCCATCGACTATATTATCACTCCACTTTGTCAGGACTTTCATCTTATCTTTATCTTTCTCAGGATAGTCTTGTTCTCTTATTAAACAGTTAATCAAAAACTGTAAAATCAGATGTTGAGTCTCGACTTTTCTGTGTGCCATAGCTTCGTGAATACTTTCTGGATCCTCCCCTGTACGGATAAAACGATATATTCTATCTAGATGGTCCTTCATGTCTGGCAGAGTAACCAAAAAGGTGGTAACTCGTCGTAAACGTACTGAATACAGTATCATGTAATCTTCACCTGGTACTGAATCATATACGCAATCAGTAAGGTATTTCTTGAGGGCTGCGTACGTAGAGACTTTCGGTGTACGTTGTAACGCTGCTTCTCTCAGCGTCATTCGTTTCGTTTGAGGCGGGGTGGTAGGAGCGCCTCCCGCCGCCCCTCCTGGGCTAGAGTCGTCAGGTAATACCGGACGTGCGGGTGCTGGTAACGTGACTGGTAAAACGGGTGCATTTACTGTAGGCTGGGCCGGGGGTACATTAACTTGGTCCCCGGGACCAGTGGCTGGAGGAACAGGAATTACATTATTAACAGGGTGCTGAGGTTGAACAGGCGGAATATGATTTGCATATTCTGGGACTGTATCGTCCAAATAGGACGAAAGAAAAATTTCAGCTGCGGTCGGTTTATGACGTAGCTTAATCGGGACCAATGGTGGAGGAAAATTACTGGATGCTTCCGGGGTTGCCTTCGGCAAGCCCTTGGCAAGAAGAGGATACATGCCCCTTATAAGAGCATTTCTCTGTCTGTCTGACTGTTCTGCTCTAACTCGTTCACCTTCTTCTAGAAGTTCCCTTTCTTGGGCTCTCTCTGAGGATTCCCTACTTAACTCTGTTTTTCTGATTTCTTTTTCGGTTCTTCTATGAGATTCTTTGCGCCATAACTCGATGGCATCTTTCTGGGACTGTCGGGCTTTCTTTTTCCATAATGCCTCTTCTACTCGCATGATGCACTCGGCATCCCATGTACCTGATACAGGCCATCTATATTTCTCTTCTAGATCCTTGGTATAGTCGACCCATAAATCTAAATACAATATGGCACTTAAGCCATGCTTATGATACATAAAATGTCCTGGACTGTCCCTAGGCGGGACAGGAACTGATTCTTCGAGTAACCCTTTCCGGGTTCCTATCTGACGTAACTTGGAAAACAGAGGCATTCTAGACTTGAATCCAAACACAATACAATACACGATAAACACAGTAATGAAAAACAAATCACTCATACCACGACATTGAAAACACATTAAATAACATTAATAACAGTTCGAACAGAATATTACCTGGTACATTTAAAACATAATACTTGAACTTCTCGAGAACAGACTTACTAGAATTACTGGATGCACTGCTAAAACAGTACAGAACATACCGGTCCCATAAAGAGACACGTCGGACCCGTATCCACCTAGATGGACACTTCGGACTGGATCTGCGTACCCAAACCCAACGGACCAGAGACAAATTAATTGACCCTGTCTAGATACTACCCCAGCAACGGTACTCACCGGGCAGCAAGAACGGAAGGCCTCGGACTGGACTGGACTGCTACGACGTCGGACTACGAACTTCGGACTTCAGTTACAGGTGGGCCTCCGGATACCTCGGACCTTGTACTCTCGGCTTGGGCTCTGGTCGGGACTCGCCGCATTCCTCACCGCCTCGTCTGGATGCTGGACCGCAACCTCCGTCTCCTCCGTGGGCCTGAGGGATACTTGAAGCAGAAATATCTGCACGTGCACGGTATGGTTCCGTCACGGCTGCAGAGGGTCAGGGGGCCTGCGTGGCTTCGCCGGCGCGTGGGGAAAGGGCAAGTCCCTATTCGGGCGCCATTATGTGGTAAATAAATAATTAATTACCGGTACTATTTTTGAATACATTGAATAAAACAGATAGCTCAATAAATAAGAGACAGGATTCGAGGTATCTGAGTCTAACAGGCTTTAATCAGGCATAAGGGAAGGGACAGGAACGGGATAGCCTGCACGGAAATAGAATGGATGGCAGCTGCAATGCCTCATCGACAGTGCAGCATATATATAGTATAATACATTACATTACATTGCATACAATAGGCGTAGCAGTAGGCGTAACTCATAGCAGTCGCGAAAGATAAGAACAAAAATGGGTGTAACAAGAAGGCGTGTACAGGGCGTATACATAGACATGTGGTATGAAACGTCACAGAAATGTCATGAGTGGGCGGAAACATGGAGGGGGCTACCTGAGAGCAGCTGGGACCTTTAACCTAGTGGTGCGCGCAAACGGGCAATGACGTGTTACCAGGAAGAACTGGGGGCTATGACTTCTGCACTAGAAGAGGAGACTAAAGTCTACGGTGTCAGGACGACATGTACCTATGGCATATCTGGTATCTTGTGTTTGGAGTACATGTTGATAGAAACTAAAAGTTATCAGGGCAAAAGGCTACTTGACACTAAGACTGGTGCATGCATATATTCTACATGTATTGCGTGTGCTAGGAATATTCTATGAATATTAATACAGTAATTCTCTTACATGGAGACAGAAAGACTAGACCATAGCTGGAACTGTTTATGCGGTTCAGTAGCTTAGGAATGCAAAGAAGGAGGGCTGGACTGATAACTAGAAGCATAACATACTCTTGGCAGACAGGCAGGCAGAGCCAGGCCGGGCCGGGCACCGTGAGGCAGGAAGTAAGTGAAGGGTCAGGGATGCAGGTGGGGGCTGCATCGCTCCTCGGAGAGTGTTCAGGAAACTGGAGCTGAATCTGATGTTCGGGCCCTTTTGAGGCCTAGGAACGGGGACAATTCAATGAATTAATGTGTACACTGAAAATCGTGGTAACATAGGCCTAATACTTGTTGCTTTCACGAGAACTAGAAACTGGCATACTAGAGTTGGACACAACTATGATTGCGTCTTTAATCGATCATAGGGGGATATATGCATATCTAATCATGCACATATAACATAGGATGGGGAACACGTAGGCACATATAACATGGCAAAATTTACTTTTCCACAAGATGTTCACATAATGACTATGTTCCCCCCCTTTGTCGGCCCTCCATATAAAAATGTACTCATCAGCTCCCCTATTATTCAACTCCTTCGGTTTGTTTTAGGGTTAAATTATCCTTAATCATCAACTACCTGCTTAACGAAAACATCAGTACACGGAAATTGATTTCCTTGACAAATAATCTTTTCAAAGATGGACCCAAGCCACTTTCGCAGTATGGGTCCATTTCCACTTTCAACACATTATACACATCTTCAATGTCCAATTCATACTCATTGTTTAATGACATTATCATATGCACATCCAGTACATCAGAAATAGAAAACTAAGATCTCTTAAACATATGTTTTGGTATTGGTTTTGTCTTAAGAGTTGCAAAAAAAGTTTCAATTTTTACCAAACTTAACAAATCAATTTTTAATTCTGTGAAATCAGTGTTTGGTAGGACAGTACGTCAATCCTTTTTGTAGCACCTTAATCTCCACCTCACTCAACTACCTATCGGATTGATTTATAACCTGCAACATATCTGTCTGGTGTATATCATTGCTATTCTCCTGATTGTTTGTATTTTCAATAACTACTTGTTCTTTGTTCGATTCCAGGTTAGCATGCCTGAACCTTCGGAACCTCCTCGCTTCAATCCTTGCTTTCCTGTGCTTCTTCTCATTCCTGCCCTTATCCTGTGCACCTCTTTGGAAAAAGGCGACCCATGTAGGATGGCCTTGGTGTCGCTCAATTACTCTGGCTTGGATCTTCAAAGGATGATAATTCCAATTTACTACTGCATGTCACTTCAGTTAGCTCCTTCTCATCTTGATTTTTCTTTTTCTTATAAACTTCACCCCAACATCCTGTATTATTTTGCTCAGTTTTTTTCCTTGATAGATAACTGATGATTCTTGGACCTCACTAGTTTCCCTCGGGTCTGTGAGCCCAGATGGAAGTTGTCTAGTTACACCTGACATGCCCACAATGTTTTCCCGCTTTTCACAGTGAGGCGGAGCGCAGGTTGAGCAGCAGGTTGAATGGAGTAGGGCCTGCGAGACCTGTGAGATATCAGCGGCTGGGAGCAGGTTGGACTGGCAGCCGTGCAAATTTCCTGCTCCCCGCTCCTTTGCCGCCACAGCATTGCGGTTCTGGCTCCGCCTCTCCCGCTCACTTTCCTGCTTCCTGAGCTCCCCCTCCCTGTGGTCTTAGGGGGGATTAAGAAGCGGCACCTCAGACACTAGATCGCTGGCAGTGGAGTGCGGATCTGGTGCAGGGTTTCGCAGCAGCAGCAAAAGGTTATTTCCTCCCTGCCTTGGGCTTGGTTGTTCTTCAGTGCTATCTACTTCCGGGTGATTGCCGGCCCAGCCTCGCCGCCTCGCCTTGCTTGTGGTGTCAGGACTGGAGACGGCGGCAATAGCAAAGGGAAGCGGCACAACATTAAAACAGCAAACAATAGAGTCTGTAGGGCAGGGGTCCGGCCCACTGTTCCTGTCTGTGGCAGCCCTGACAGCAAGTACGGGGAAAGCAGAGAGGCAAGGGGGCAAAGGAGCGAGTGCCACCATCATTAGCAGATGGCGGTAGAGTGCGTGCCTGGCAGACCCGTAGAAGCCACCTAACTAGGTTGGGCATAGCTTGCGGGGGTCCGACTGTGGGCCCTGCTCGTACCCCCCCTCGCCACCCTTTGCGCTCCCTGTGACTGTATCACACAAGGCCTTGTTACATTAACGGAACAAGCCATTGCAGAGACCTTAGCCAACAGCCCCCAGGAGGTCATGGGGCCAAGTAGGTCTAAGCAGGACCAAGCAGGACTAAGCAGGACCAAGCAGGACTAAGCACTTAAGGTCATCTCAAGGCTACCAAATTTAAAAAATCAAGGAGACCTTAGGAGACCTAAAGAGACTTAAGGATTACAATAGCAATGAGATCAGGGAAAGAGAGGCGGTCAGTTACAGCTATACTCAGCAAAAGGAAAAAGAAGAGTAAAGGCCTCAGTGAGATCTCAAGCAACGAGAAGCAGGCTATGGAGGAGAATACATCCCATGGCAGCCTGGTGGCACTGGATGACAATCAGACGCAGAACCGCGCTATGTGCAGGGGTGGCTTTTAGCCCAAGATCTATTCAAAGTTTTCATTTCTGAAGGACGCAGGGGCAGTGTTGGCAATCAATAATGAAAGCTTGAGCAACCTTCCTTTCACCCTCTGCCCAGAGACAATACCCTACTCCAATCAACATCACATAGAAAAAAGAGAGGATAAAGAGGGCGAGGGTGAGGTTAAGAAAGGAGAATGGGCCGCCCGTGCCTAGAGGTCCATCTAGAAGAGGGGTCAATTCTAACTACACCAACGGCAGCCTCACCCAACAAAGTCCTTCTGACTCCCACAAAATCCATCGTGGCAGGAACACTGGTCGGTTCAATTCAAGCTACGCCAAGTCTCTGGGGCGCCATCTGAATCAAGAACAGTCCAACCACTTGAACCCTTGGTCACAGTAGTGACAGGTAGAGAAGATTCAAACTCCAAGCATTCACAAAATATCAAGGTGGGGCAAACAACTATTGCTACGGACATTTCTTCTTTAAGTTCAACTATGGAGGTCACTAACACTGCACAAGAGACTACAGTACAGCGCAATACGATACGAGAGGAACAATTATCAATGGCTGAAGAGCATCCTTCTTCACTAGGGGTACAGGGAACCTCAGAACAAACCTCCCTAATATTGGAGCCTGATTTGGTTGCCCTGTGGCTTTCATGCAGTGCCGGAGAAAAGGGGGGGAAGGACGAGGTGAGGCAAAAAGAGGAATTCCGCACAATGTGCCTGATGCTGGAAGTAACACTACAATTGCATCTTCAGGCAATGTGTCGAACAAATCTCCCAAATAGCCAACAGGAAACAACTTGACCCATGAATGGGGGGAACCAGAAGTGCCGCACTCTGAGCCCGATAGCAGCGGGCCTGATACTTGGCTAGAACAAGTGCGATATGACTCATTAAACGCTTCTTGTATTAGGCCCCTGGAGGCCCAAAGTGGGCACCAAATACATCTGTGAGGAAGCCCCCGCGTATACCTACCCTACTAATGAGTTGCCTACGCTATCCGACCCTTGGATGCCTTACCATTTGCATTTGGATCAGCTCTATGTGCACGCTGATCGGACTTCCCCAATAATCCAGTGTATTTCCTCTAAAACACAGATCGGTGAGCATAACCCGGAAGTGATCCAACCCCGGAGGGGCGGAGAAGGAAGTCAGGGCATCCAATCAGGACAGTCGAGTGTTCCACCGGAGTGGCTGGAAAAGGAAGGCGGAGACACACCAGGGCTGTCAGCTGCTGATCGGAGAACGCGAGAGAGCGGAGGAAGCGTTGCTGAGCCGAAGGAAGACGCCGAGGACCCCGAGAGCCTTCGAGAGAATCCAGACAGCGACTGAGAGGACGGAGCCCAGGAGAACCCAGATGAGTGGACCGAAGACTGGTGGGTCCCGGAGGAGGCTGACAAGTGGCCGCAATCCAGGAGGGTTGTGGCAGGGTGCAGTACGTGATTCGGGGGCGAAGGGAGGGGTGGGAAAAAGGGGTAGTTTTAAAAGTTTTCCCAAAACTTACTGTAAGGAAACCCCCCTGCCCGTCCATCTGTTTTCCCTTATGTACTATTCACCTTTAGCACCATCCCATTAACCAAGCTAGGATTCAACTCCGCTGCGGTTCTACTTCTCGGGGTTGTTTTCTCCCTGCTCTAAGCGATCACCTCACTCTTTTGAAAACCCTCACTCGGTGTGATGGAGGCCATAGTATTACCGCGTATACGATAACTGACAGCCATCTTCCATTTCAAATTTTTGGGGGGGGGGAGTATCCATCAGTACTACGGGACCCCGACCAGCTACCAGAGCAAAGGAAATCCGGACTACCAGAGAACTTTACCGGAACCTATCGCAACAACCATCCCTGGCTACAATTCTATGCTGACTAAACAGACTTTGTTTTTTTAAATCTTATTTTGTTCCTCCAACTTCCTTCAAACGGAACATTGATTTGTCAACTAAACCCTAATAAAACCTCACAGTATAGAGCACATACGGCCCCCTCACTTCTGTTTCCGACCCTACCTCCGACAGGTGGTGTCAGAAGTGGGAATGGAGGAAATGGAGGCCGTAGAGAGGAAAATGGCAGAGGGGCAGGAAAAGATGGAAAAAGTCATAGCCAGGTTCCTGGAAACAGCTGAGACCGGGAGGGAGGCCCTACACAGAACCCTCACATGACAGGGGCAGACGCAAGAAACCTCCTTAGGGAGACTAGCTGAGATGCTAGGATGATCTCGCAGACTCACCACTCCCCCTTCTCTGGTGATCCAAAAATACATACAGGGCGAAGATCCTGATTTTCTTCTCACAAACTTTGAGAGAATGGCCAGAGCTGCCCTAAGGCCAGAAGACAGATGGGGACAGTATCTAGGACCCCTTCTTACTGGGGACTTGCAGTCCGCGTACCAGGCTGTGAACCCCCATGGAGTTACACCGTATGCCGATATTAAACGATATATTTTGGAGAGAATGGGTATAGACGATGAAACCCACAGGATGAGGTTACGACAAATCAAGGAAGTGCCCCAGGAAAACCCTAGAGCCCTATGCTACCGTATAAAGGATATAACCGACCGATGGCTCAAACCCCTTACCTCTTCCAAAGAAGACACTTTAGAAAAAATTTATTTGGAGCAGTTCCTAACGTCCCTCCACCCACCAATACATAGGTGGGTTCATCAACACGCGGACTTGTCTTTAGAGAAAGCTATAGAAGTCGCAACAGCCTACTTATGGGCCCATGAATGGCAAAAGGGAAAGGATGATGGACATTGGAGGCAGGCTGGAAATCAAGCCCTGAGAAACCCCCAAACACCCTCAGCAACCCCAGAAAACAGAGACAGTGACCATAGTGCCAAACCCTATAACCCCGACACCTAGACCCTCAGCTCCTTTGGGGCCTCAATGTTTCCATTGTGGTGCGTTTGCCCACATAGCGAGAGTTTGCCCCCAGCGTCGTCCCCCAAGGCTCATCCCTCAGCCCAACACTGTTCAATGTCTACATGGCCCCCCTCGCACAAGTGGCCCGCCATCACGACCTCAACATCATCTCCTACGCTGACGACACCCAGCTCATCCTCTCCCTCACCAAGGACCCACACACTGCCAAAACCAACCTCCACAAGGGAATGAAGGCTGTCGCCGACTGGATGAGCACCAGCCGTCTGAAGCTGAACTCGGACAAGACGGAGGTCCTCATCCTCGGACCCACCCCCTCAGCCTGGGACGACTCCTGGTGGCCGACCACACTGGGAACAGCACCAACACCCACCGACCATGCACGCAATCTAGGATTCATCCTCGACTCCTCCCTCTCCATGTCTAAGCAGGTCAACGCAGTCTCCTCGTCCTGCTACAACAACCCCGCATGCTCCGCAGGATCTACAAGTGGATCCCGACCGAAACAAGAAGAACGGTGACACAGGCCCTCGTCAGCAGCAGACTGGACTACGGCAACGCACTCTATGCAGGAATCTCAGCCAAACACCTGCGACGACTACAACTCTTCCATAACGCCTCCGTCCGACTGATCGTCAACGTCCCCCGCCGCACACCCCACCTGAGAGATCTACACTGGCTCCCCGTCGACAAGAGGATCACCTCCAAGCTCCTCACCCACGCTTACAAAGCACTCCACAGCGCCGGACCAGCCTACCTGAACAGCAGACTCAGCTTCCACACCCCCACCCGCCAGCTCCGCTCCAGCAGGCTGTCCCTCGCCGCTGTCCCCAACATCCAACGAACGACCACCGGCGGTAGATCCTTCTCCTACCTCGCTGCCAAACCTGGAACACTCTCCCTACCCAATTACGGCAGACCCGAGACCTACTCGCCTTCAGAAGACTCCTCAAGACCTGGCTCTTTGAGCAGTAGCAGCACCCCCCTCTCCCCTCAGCGCCTTGGGACCCTCACGGGTAAGTAGCGCGCTTTACAAGTGCTCTGATTGATTGATTGATTGATTGATTGATTGATTGATTGATTTATACCCTAGGCCAGGGTGGAGCTCACCATCAATCTCGCTAAAAGTCATTTGGCCGCCAACACAGTAAAATACCTAGGTTACCTATTGGGAGAAGGGGGTATCCGACCCCAAGCGGAAAAAGGAGAAGCAATATCCCAAATCCGCTTTCCTAAAACAAAAAAAGACCTTCGAGCCTTTTTAGGTCTACTCGGATATTACAGGAGATTTATTCCTTGTTTTTCCCAAATCGCTGCACCTCTAATAGACCTATAACAAAAATCGGTACAAAAATAAAAACAACTTAAGAACCCCTCTCCGAGTGCCCTACAGTCCTTTCAACAATTGAAACACCATATTACCTCCAAACCTTTTCTACCAAGCCCTAATTATGACAAACCCTTCCTGCTTCAAACCGACGCATCTGACAGAGGTCTAGGAGCCGTATTATCACAACACAATGACAACCAACAGGAACGACCCATGCTTTCAAGTCGCAAACTGTGTCCTAGAGAAACCAGATACGCGGTTATTGAAAAGGAAACCCTGGCCATCAAGTGAGCTGCCCAGGCCCTTCGTTACTATCTCGATGGCTGGGAATTAATCTTTTTACAGACCATGCTCCCTTTGAATGGTTGTCCAGAAACAAAGGACACAACCAGAAAATCTTACGCTGGTTCCTATCACTTCAACCTTTTAGATATACGGTAAATCATCGTAAGGGGAAAGACCAAGCCAATGTGGATTATCTGTCCCGATACCCTAGCGACCCCTTTCTTGTGAACAAAAATGCTAGGGAAGGGGGATGTGAGGAAGCCCCACGTATACCTTCCCTACTAATGAGTTGCCTACGCTATTTCGACCCTTGGATGCCTTACCGTTTGCATTTGGAAGAGGACTATGCGCACGCTGATCAGACTTCCCCAATAACCCAGGGTTTTTCCTCTAAAACACAGATAGGTGAGCATAACCCGGAAGTGATCCAACCCCGGAGGGGCGGAGAAGGAAGTCAGGGCATCCAATCAGGACAGCCGAGTGTTCCACCAGAGTGGCTGAAAATGGAAGGTGGGGACACACCAGGGCTGTCAGCTGCTGATCGGAGAACGCAAGAGAGCAGAGGAAGCGTTGCTGAGCCGAAGGAAGACGCCGAGGACCCCGAGAGCCGTAAGGGAGAATCGAGACAGTGACGGAGAGGACGGAGACAGGAGAACCCAGACGAGTGGACCGAAGACGGGTGGGTCCTGGAGGAGGTTGACGAGCGACTGCAATCCAGGAGGGTTGCGGCAGGGTGCGGTACGTGATTTGGGCGGAGGGAGTGGTGTTAGAAATGGGTAGTTTTAACTGTTTTTCCAAAACCGGGCTACCCTGATCCACTTATACCCAACAGGCTGGTTCATTCGGTGTATCCACATCCCAGGAGTGTCCAATCAGTTCTCAAAGGGGCACGGAGCACGGACGTGCATCCATTGGGAAGGAAAAGCCAGGATGAAGAACCCTCACAGGACGACTGGACCTGGTTAGCTAGAATAATAAACTCACAAGAGGGCACTTGACTTAGCTCCCTCAAAGCCCCCGAGGGCGGCCCGCAACTTCGAATATGCTCCTGGAATGTAAATGGTCTGGGAAACAAGGCATCGGACACAACATTTCTCTCCTATAACCAAGGCTTTGACTTAATTCCAATGCAGGAGACGTGACTGGAAGAACCTCAGCACTTACTTGGCTACAAAACTCATCACCTCCCAGCAACCAAAGGAGCCAAATTTGGCCAGCTAAAGGGTGGCCTATCTATCTATTCGTCAATTAGCACCATAAGGGGGACAAGAGAACTTGATTCCATTTTAACCCCAACAAACGGGCTCAAAATTCTTGCATTGGACCTAGAGGAGGGCAACTCTAAACAACAAATGATAGTGCTAGATGTTTATTTTCACCCACAAGACAAAGCCACAGGAGTTAAAATGGTGGGCATGGAAATAACAAGGCTACTCTAGGAAGAGCTAACAACTAACCTTGTACTGACCGGGGGTTTTAACAAGCATCTATTAGGACCACAAACAAGAGACAACGAGCTGGAGGAACAACTTACGGCAGGGAAGATTCCCATCCAGGTACAGGGCAAAAAGATAAAACTGTCAGCCTAGTCTAGGAACTTTATACAGGATATGGAACACTTGAGCCTTGTGGTATTAAATGGTCGCTTTCAGGAAGATCCACCACCCGAGGCAACCCACCATAAAGCTATGGCAAGCTTTAAAATAGACTACACGTTGGTTACTCTGCAAATGTTTAGTAGGATTTCTAGTTTTAGGATTGGAACAAAAGAGCACAGTGACCACCAGCCCCAGGAAATCTCGATGTGTATAAAGGAGAGGCCCCTGATCTTCCCAATGGGGGATCCAGCAACCATTTACACCGTGAATTTCAGAAGGCTCAACTGCAAAACCAGCCAACCAGACAAACTGCAAACCATAGCTAAGTCAATCTGGGAAAACCAAGCGGAGGAACATAGCAATGCCAAAGCCCGCTGGGAAACATTGACCAAACAACTCGGGGAACAATTTGCCAAAAGATCAGGAGGCTTTGTATCAGACAGGGGACCACCCAACACCCAGATTGTAAGATAGCGATCTGGAAACCAACTTAACTATCTGCCAATCTTCAACATATCACATTTGAAGGCCCTCAACAAAGAATTAAACAAAACTTTACGAAACCTTAGACAAAGGTGAAGCGAAACACCTTTACAAAAAGCCCTTGCACAGTTAAAAGCAACAAAGAAGAAAATGATCTGGCAAGCTAAAAGGGCAGCAGAAGATACTCTGTGGGCTAAGCTCTTGTTTGATGCAAAGACAAATCAAAGCGCAAAATGTTGAAAAACAATAAATAGCTTAGGTAATGGCACTTAGGTAATGGCAATATGCAGGGTATTAACTATCACCTAACAGAGAAGATTTGGGCAGACCACCTTCTGGAACACTTTAACTCAAAAGGGGAAAGCCCCGATACAGCTCAACCATGGTCAAGTCAGCCCGACAAGCTGAGCCCCCACGGAAACTCAAACAGGAGGTCAACAAGAGATCTGCATTTCACAATTCTGCAGATTAAACACCGAGTAGCAAAAGGCAGGCTAGAGGGCGCACCTGGCCCCAACGGCATTCACCCAATACTATTCAAAACTGATTCAAACTAATGGGTGGCTGCATTATTACCAGTGTTTAATACTGAAAGGGCGGGATTTTACTTCTAAAGTCTGCTTACCATTTTCTGGAAATCCCGTCTCAGGTCGACTGGACCTTTTTACCTGTCATGGAATGAATTAGGCAATCTATTCACAAAAAAATCAATAAATTGCAACGGTTCCCACTGTTTCCCCAAAGAACCACCAACTAGGAACTAAGTTTGAAGATTTATTACATAACCAAAAACAATTGAAGGTATAAACACCTCAACAGAAGGTTCAGAAGATAAACGGGCACTAATACAAACATAACCCTACGGAATAGTTCCGGATGGCTAATGAATATTACAAGGATCAATTCGAGAATCATCAGGCTAACAAGAATTGCTATAACCTGAGTTCTAGTATGCATTGGAAAAGAGTATAAATCAGGTTAATCTGTCCCTACACTATACTAAGTGACATCCCTACTCAGCAATAGCCCAACCTAATAAAGGTGTCAGCAGTGGTGACTTCCAAAGAAGTTCACTCACTTTCTCTCTGGGTCTAGAGTCTCCTCAGTCATAGCTATGCTCTCTGGTAACCAACCGCTCCCTCTAGTCCCTCAGCTCATCTTCTCTGCCTTCTCCCTCGGGGCGCTGTCCCTAATACAAAACCCCACAATGCGGACGACACGCCTTCAGGTACGCCCCTCTCAAAGATGTTGGTTTTCAGAATTTTCCATCATGGCACACCTCCATCTTTGTCCGTTAAGACGTCCTTGGGTCCCAGACTTTCCTTCGCTTCAAGTTGCTTCCCTGAATTCCTCGGTTACTCCTCCATGTCTGAGTCTAGCATCCTAACACTCATACACAATGGGCCCTTCTACTTTTACTGTCTACTTGATCCAGCACCTGCTAGGGAATACATGTGAATCGGCTCACAAATTCTTTAATGTTGCAATTGGCTTTAGCTAAAAGCAGCTTTCTCCATAAAACATTTCTACGATTTAATACTAAGCAAACATTTCAGTCAGGCCTACACAATTTCCATAAACTGGGCCTCTGCACGGTTATAGGCCCAACATACTAACATGAGCATCTTGTTCGTTTCTTAGGCCTCCATCTTTAAGCAAACGCAATTTTACTTCAAGCACTTGTATAACGTATAAAAGGTACACTATGAACTTTAATAAAGCGGAACTAAGTACATAAAGGTGATCTTGCAAAAATCCCCTCTTATTAATGAAAGGCTTCACATCAGACGACATTTCTATGTTAGAGCGGCATTATTGATTTTCAAAAATCTTAACATTAGCTCTACATGTATTTCTAATACCGAATTCATTAGTCCTCAACCCTACATTACAGTTTGAACACCATTAGTAAGTCCTCTATATATGCGGGTGTTGACTACTTGTACATATGATACACCCCTATAATTTTTTTACTTCTGTTTGGCGCTCTCTCAGTCCCCCCCTTTGATGACCTGTGTCATCACCATCATCACCATCCCTCAGGGTAAGAACTGAGTTCAACAGAGCTTGTCGCCATTTTCCCTCTCTTGAGCATCTCCAATGCTCTCAAGCTCCGATATTGACTGTCCTGCAAGTTCACCATTCTTCGCTCTTGTACTCTCATCGATCTTTCCAACCTCCTTGACCTATACCACTTGTACACTCTTACTAAACCGCACAATGCAATCACACATGCCACAACTATGATGAGGGGTTTCAGTACAAACCCAAGGAAACTTCTTCCCAGATTTGCAAACCAGTTCCCAACATTTCCAACTCCCTTGCCAACCTTCTCCCACACGTTCTCTTGCGTCAAATCTTCAATTTCATAATGAATGGCAGTAATGTTACTTATATACTTCTTCAGATCCTTGGAATGGTCTGGAATATACGTGCAACATTCCTGAACCTTCAAATGTTTACAGACTCCTCCCTCTTTTGCTAGAAGGACGTCTAAAGCAAGACGGTTCTGTAAAACCATTGTACTTATCGACAACATCTCGCCCTCAACCAACACTAATGACTTAGCTGTACTCATTGACAGTTCATCCACCACAGTTGCCAACCGCCGTATCTTCACGTCATTCAAAATCACTCCCAACATAGGTATCACTGCTCCGAACACATCTCCAACTATTGCACCAGCACTTTCACCTCGCTTTACCCTCGTCTGCCGTCCTCCCTCCAAAAGAGCAAAATCCTCAGTATGGTAAATCTTGGGAAAAATGATTGCTAGATAACACGTCCCATACCATTTTTCCGGCAATCTTACATACGCATTTCTTCCGCAGACAAAGTAAACCATAGGAATCACCTGCACCACGCTCTTCAAGAAATCCTTCGTGTAATACTCCAATGTGAAAGTGTGTTCACATGTGGTATGACCCACATACACATTCTCATAATACGTCTGTGGTCTGTGAATACACAACTTCCCTTTCTGCACTTCATCTAGAGCTATCAGACCATAACTCCCTCTTGACTTGTGCTGCTTCTCCTCATCCGTCCAATCAACTTTACCTTGCCCTGAATCTTGCAACTGTTTTTGCCTTTTGTACCTGTCCTCCACCTGTTCTATGAACTTTTTCTCTGTCTCTGATAACAAACATGTCAAATTGTGTCGGTGTGCATATGAGGTGTCTAACTCCTGTGTCGGAATGAAAAAGTACCCAAGTCTATCCTCTGACTTATAATAATTGAACTTATTCAGGTGTTTATAAGCAGGGACTTCTGGTAGTACAGCATCATAATTCGAAAAGAAATATTCAAAATGGTTTCTCCCATAAAATATGCTAAGCAACAAACTACATGAAATCCCATATGTCAATGGAAGGTGATGGTATCTAATACCCTCATGTACTGAAGCTGGCAGTTGCATACACACATAGCAGTCCTTCGCATCCATCGCATCAATGTATTCATACAACAACTTTGCATACGCATTCTGCCCAAAATTGCCTTTAGACAGATCGGTATGTAACCTACGACTCTCCTCTTCCAGCAAGGCCTTCTCTGCTCCTACCTTGACCTCTTTCTTGCTAGAAGTGGTAGGTGTCGGTGTTCCCTCAACCTTCACTGCCTGCTCATGTGGTGCAAAATAGGAAACTATAACTACTAAGAAAATAAGAAATATCACTCCTCCTAGAAGGGTGCCTACAATGCACTTAGCCCTACGAGTCGGGTTTCCAGCCTCCATGGTCTCGGAACAATGTAGTTCGATTTCAGCAAAAATCCAAAGTCTTTTTCTTGGTTATTTGAGTCTCTCGAACCACACCTCTGAAAGCGGAAATCCCCTGTCTTTTGCTCTTCGCTAGCATCGGCAATAGACAACCCTAACCCTTCTCCGTCCTCTGTGGAAAGTCCCTAAATTTCTTCTTCTTCCACTCGGCCCTAGGTTAGTTCAACAGCTATTTACAAAGTCTTTAATAGTCAATGATAATATTTGCTCCAACTGCCATTAGCACATAATCCAGAAGTTCCATGCGAAGCACAACCGATTCGTAAGATGGTATTTCGGGACCAAATGTAGGAAAAATCAGTCTATCCAGGATTAAATCACGTATCTTGCTTAGGTAAGGGGGATTAGGAATGGTGAGTGTCAGTACGCCTTCGATCTCAAGTCCTGGTACCAACAGTACCACTTCCAACTTAACATTTGGGGTCGTGCCGGTCACCGACACCGCCCTCACCCTCCCTGATCTCAGTACACCGGGCATTTGTCAAAGGGTAGATCCACTCAGGAGTGGCGTATCTCCGACAAGGTATTCTCACCCTCCTCGACCTTCTCGGACCTCCTTGCTCTGGTTCTTGTTCTCTCTCTTCTTGGTCTGATTCTTCAGATACAGGGGCAAGATCTCTTTCGGAAACCAATCTTACGTTCAGTCGCCTCCGTCTCTCAGGCCAATGAGCCTCTGCTCTTCTCACCCTTCTGTTTCTTCTTGGCACGCCCTGCTCATCACTACTTTCAGCTTGCTCTGCGCTCAAATCGCCTTCACAGCCACTTCCCCATTCAGAGGCAGACTCAGTGTCACTGTTGTCGTGATTTCCTTCAGCTTGATCAGATGAGTTACCAGCCTCTTCAGACACCTCCACAGCTTGACTTGTCCCCTCTAGTGGATCTTCCTCCACAGCTGGATTTTCATCTACAAGGGGAGCTGTTTCTTCCAGAGGTGCTGGAACTCGTCGGGTGTGAGAAGCATGGACCCAGTTTGGTAATCCTCCACACTTCACGGCAGTGTTCGTCACCAAGATAACTTGAAACGGTCCTCTCCAGCGCACATCCAGGCAGCTTTTCCTTACGTGCTTCCGCACCAGGACCCAGTCACCCGGGCACAGGTCGTGACAAAGGTCCCTAGATGCCGGAATTTCAGCAGCCTGCACCTGAAGGGACACAGAATGGATGACATCAGAAAGTCCTTTGCAATAATCAAGAATCAGATCATCTGTGATATTTATCAAGGCCGTTGTAGGAATAGATGGCAGTCTCATAGCCCTCCCCATCAATACTTCGTGAGGTGAGAGTCCTGTCCTCCTGTCTGGCGTACTACGCATGCTCATTAAAACCAACGGTAATGCATCTGGGCATTTCAGGGACGTAGATGAGCACACTTTCGCCATTCGAGCCTTGAGGGTTCAATTTATCTGCTCCACTATGCCAGAAGCCTCTGGTCGGTAACTACAATGCAGTCTCTGGTCAATGTTCAGCGCAGAACAGAGCATCTTCACAACTTCGCTATTAAAATGCGTCCCTCTGTCTGATTCCAAAGAGGTTGGAACCCCGAAACGTGGCACTAGCTCCCTCAACAATAACTTTTCTACTGTTAGTGTGTCGCACCTACGAGTTGGGTATGCCTCAACCTACCTGGAAAACACACACGATCACCAAGACATACCTGAGGCGATTACACCTCGGCATCTCAATGAAATCCAATTGCATCCTATAGAAAGGTCCGCCGGACCTCCCAATGTGACCCATTGTAACTGGTGTTCTTTTCCCAACGTTCATTTGTTGACATGTAACACACCTCTGACATACTGCTTCCGCACCCGTTCGGAATTTCGGGTTGTACCAAGTCTGTCTGTCTAGTCTAGTCTAGTCTGGATACTTGTATTGCGCAACATATCACTTCCCAAGGGAGTCTCATGGCGCATGCGGACAGTCCCAGAAGAAAAAGGTAGTCTAATATGGAATTCTTAACTGAAGAGCCATGTTTTCAGTTTTTTTCGAAAACACATGAGTTCAGTAGTTGTGCGAATATCTAGGGGGAGTTTGTTCCATAGAGATGGCGCCATGAAGGAAAAGGCGCGTCCGCCATTTCTAGCAGTTAGGACTCTCAGTGGCGTGAGTTGTGACTTGGAACTTGATCTCAATTGTCGGCCAGGCTGGTACCATGTCAGTTTTTGATTCCAGTATTTTGGTCCTGAGCCATACATATGTTTTTGTACTAGGCACATGGTTTTAAAGATGGCTCTTTTCTTAACGGGGAGCCAATGTAGACTTTTTAGGCATTGCATGGAAGGGGATCGTCTGGGTAGACCCAGGATCAGGCGAGCAGCCGTGTTTTGCACTACTTGCAATTTCCTAATATGGCACTCATTTATGGCAAGAAGAAGAGAATTACCATAATCTAACCTATTTACTATGAGGCCCTGAACCAAAGTTCTGCGTGCTTCTGCTGGTACCCATTTGAAGACTTTACGTAGACTCCTCATGATTCCAAAACAGGTGCTTACAGTATGATTTACATGGTCCTTCATAGATAATTTGTTGTCCATACGAAAACCTAGTTTACGGACTGATTCTTTTGGGACGGGACACTCCCCTAATTCCGGGGGCCACCAGTCCTGAGTCCAATATTCGCTTGCTTGTCCGAAGGTCATGATTTCAGATTTAGTGCCATTTAACTGGAGATGATTTAGACTCATCCAGTTTTTTACCTCTGTCAGGCACATTTTAAAACGCTTTTTGGTGTCATTTACATCCGGACCAAGGGTAACCAGTATTTGCGTGTCATCTGCGTATTATAACACGTCAAATCCGTATGTCCTGATCAATTTGGCCAAAGGGGCCATGTAGACATTAAAAAGCGAAGGACTAAGAATAGAGCCTTGCGGCACGCCTCTTGTAACAGGCCGAGTGCTGGCCAGGGTCTCACCTATTTGTAGTGTAGTTGTTCGGTTTGACAAATAACTGATAAACCATTTTAAAACCTGCCCTTTGACACCACACTCCCACAGTCTTCTGATCAAGATCTGGTGGGAGATGGTGTCAAAGGCAGCCGACAGATCTAGAAGCACCAGAATGCAAGATTGACGTCTGTCTAGGGCAAGTCTGATGTTGTCGACAACCTCAACTAGGGCTGTCTCCGTGCTGTGAGCAGCACGGAAACCCGACTGTGAAAAGTCGAGTAAGTTGTTTGTCTCAAGATATGTTACCAGCTGTTCGTTTACAAATGCCTCCAGTACTTTTCCTGGGTAGGGTAGCATGGAGATGGGGCGGTAATTAGATAAGATGTTTACATCGGCACCGGGCTTTTTCAGTAAAGGTTTGACTCTAGCTGCCTTCCAAATTTTGGGAAATTCCGCTTCTCTCAGGGATGTGTTTAGAAGGCAGGAAAGAGGAGCTGCTAGCACTGGAGCCAAAATGGCAAACAATTTTGAGGTCAACTGATCACTAGGGGAGCCAGATTTAATTTTACGTCCTAACAATATGGTTTTTTCGTTATCCAGCTGATCAAATGAGGACCAGCTCGGGGATAAATCATGTGTATATATCGCTTGGGTAGCGTATAGCTTCTGTTCCAAGTGTTGGAGGGATGTGTTCTCTGTTTCAAAAGATTTACATATTATCATAATTTTATCATCTAAAAATGTAGAAAGATTTTCCGTCCATTCATTAGTTTTTGGCATTTCTTGCGGATTTTTAAAGGAGGTAAATTCTTTTAGAATATGGAAGAGTTCTTTGGATGAGTTTTCGGCTTTATTTATTCGTTCAGCTATATGTGTTCTTTTCGCTGTTTTTATTTCCCTCATGTACTTGGTATGTAGGGTTTGATAAAATTTACGATTATTAAGATCCTTATGTTTACGCCATGTTTTTTCGGCATTCCTTGTTAGGGTTTTAAGATGTTTTAGTTGGTCAGTGAACCAAGGCGAAGATTTCTCCCTACAATACACCTTTCGGAATGGGGCTATCTTGTCTAGTGTCTTGTGGACCTCCGATTCAAGATACAAAGCTCCGAGATTGACATTTTCATTTATGCTTTTTTGATCTGTCATAAAATTCTCAGAAAAGGCAGCTAAAGTTATTTTTTTCATATTTCTACTGAACACCCGCATCATCGCATCTCTCCCCAAATGTACAGGACCATGTATCTGTCGTGCCATCGGATTCACCAGTTCATTCGGCAACACCGCTCTCCCATCAGCCGAAGCCCACAAGTCCAACTCTCCTTTGACACAACCAGCCATCTCCCACACCCTTTTCTCATAGTCTGACGCCTGCTCCTGCATGCTCTTCAATTCTTCCCAGGTATCTGCCACCTCAAGCATCATACTTAACTCAGTCCTTCCCTGTGCCCTCTCGCCTCTCGCAGCCATCGCACGCCAGCACAACCTCAACATCATCTCTTACGCCGACGACACCCAGCTGATCCTCTCCCTCACCAGAGACCCCGACACCGCCAGAACCTGCCTACACGAAGGGATGAAAGACGTCGCCGAGTGGATGAAGGACAGCCGCCTGAAACTGAACTCGGACAAGACGGAAGTCCTCATCCTGGGATCTTCGCCCTCCACCTGGGACGACTCCTGGTGGCCCCCAGCCCTGGGCACCGCACCCAAGCCAACAGACCACGCACGCAACCTGGGCTTCATCCTGGACCCCTCCCTCTCGATGACCAGACAAGTCAACGCCATCTCCTCATCATGCTTCAACACCCTGCGTATGCTTCGGAAGATCTTCCGCTGGATCCCGACCGAGACCAGGAAGACTGTCACCCAGGCACTCGTCACCAGCCGACTGGACTACGGAAACGCCCTCTACGCCGGAACCACAGCCAAGCTACAGAAAAGACTCCAGCGCATCCAGAACGCCTCCGCCCGACTCATCCTGGATGTCCCCCGACGCAGCCACATCTCCAGCCACCTGAGGAACCTGCACTGGCTCCCCGTCGACAAGAGGATCACGTTCCGGCTCCTCACCCACGCACACAAGTCTCTCCACGACCTGGGCCCCAAGTACCTCAACGACCACCTGACCTTCTACACGCCCACCCGCCAGCTACGGTCCACCAGCCTCGCCCTCGCAGCCGTACCACGCATCCAAAGAGCCACCGCCGGAGGAAGATCCTTCTCTTACCTGGCTGCCAAGACTTGGAACTCCCTCCCCATCCACCTTCGGCTGACCCAGGACCATCTCGCCTTCAGGAAACAACTCAAGACCTGGCTGTTCGAGCAGTAGCATACCCCTCCCCCCCAAGCGCCTTGAGACCCTCCCGGGTGAGTAGTGCACTATACAAATGGCATGATTGATTGATTGATTGATTGTGCCCCTTCGACAGTTTGTTCAGTAAATGAGTATCCCTGTTCGGCACAATAACGTGCAACTTCATCAGCATAACGATTTCCCTGGGACACAAAGTCAGTACCCTATGTATGTGCTGTGCATTTCACAACAGCTATCTCTGCTGGACCCTGCAAAGCTTCCAACAGCAATCTGATAAATTCTCCATTCCTGATAGGGGAACCTGATGATGTCATGTATCCCCTTTGAGACCTCAACTGACCGAAGTCATGAACCACACCGAACCCATATTGGCTGTCAGTATATATGGTGATCCGAATTTTGTTGGCTGCCAGGGAGGCACGCGTCAACGCAATTATTTCAGCCACCTGAGCGGAATGTACTCCTTCCAGGCAGGCCGCTTCGACTATTCCAGTAATAGTACATACAGCAAAAGCTGCTCTCAACTGACCAGTATTGTCCCTTACACATGAGCCATCAACAAAGAAAATTTCATCAGGGTCTACCAGTGGCTCATCAACAATATCCGGCCTGGGTTTGGTGCACAGCTCAGTTACATCAAGGCAATCATGGTCGTCACAATCATTTTCTAAATCATTTGGTAATGGCATCAAAGTAGCAGGATTCAAGACCGAGCACCTCCTAAGGGTCACATTCTCCGCAGCAAGTATAACCTGCTCGTAGCGTGTGAGCCTATTGTTTGTCAAGTGCTGCGTCTTGGTCCTGGTCATCAACAGCTCCACTGAGTGATGAACATGTACAGTCAGTGGATGTCCCATCACAATGCTTTCACACCTTTCAATGCTGACACCTGTTGCAGCAACGGATTTAAGACATCCGGGCAACGCTGCGGCTACTGGATCTAAGGTAGCCGAGAAATAAGCAACTGGTCTACGGACTCCTCCATGATCTTGTGCTAAGACTGCCAAAGCACACCCCTCTCTCTCTCACAACAGAACAGTGAAAATGGTTTGGCGTAATCAGGCATTCCCAACGCCGGAGCGCGACACAAGTCCTCTCGCAGCTCAAGGAAAGCCATCATACAGTCTTTGTCCCATGGCACCAGATCACTTACGTCCTTGTGCGTCAGTTTCTGCAAAGGTTTCGCCTTCAGGGAAAAATTGGCAATCCACTGGCGACAGTAGCCAACCATACCCAGGAACATCCTAACCTCTCTCTGGGTCGAGGGCACCATCATCCTCATGATCGCCTCAATCCTGTCAGGCGACACTTTCCTCTTTCCCTTCTCTATTCTGTGACCCAGATACTGTACTTCAGATAAACAGTACTGTAACTTGCTAGGGGATACCTTGTGTCCATTCTCTGCCAAATGGTTCAACAAGGCAATGGTGTCAATTCTACAAGCATCTTCTGTCTCTGACGCAACAAGGAGATCGTCTATGTACTGTACGAGAACTGAGTTCTGCGGCAGTACCAGACTCTCAAGATTCCTTTTCAGCAACTGATTAAAGATCGATGGGCTCTCCGTATACCCTTGGGGGATACAACACCACGTTAGAACACGATTCTCCAGCTTGAACGCGAAAAGAAATTGGCTCTCCTCATGCAATGGAATCAAAAAGAAAGCCTGACGCAAATCTATCACAGAAAACCATTCAGCTTGGAACGGTATCTGAAACAGTATCACTGACGGATTCGGTACCACTGGACAACATGGAACAACTATGTTGTTCACTTTTCGCAAATCCTGCACAATCCTGAACTTCCCGCTAGGCTTCTGCAAACCCATGATCGGGGAGTTGCATGGACTGCTCATGACTTCCTTTAGAATTCCCTGTCTAATCATGGATTCGATCACAGGTCTTATCCCTGCAATCGTCTACGGAGTCAACTTGTATTGGGGCGTTCTTGGGAACTCAGCATTCGGCCTCACTTGAATCTTAACTGGCTCCACTCCTCTAATCAACCCGATCTCCTCTCCTGTAAAGTCCCACAATTCCGGTGAGACTGAGTCCCTCAAATCCCAAGGGAGTTCCTCCACAGTTAAAGCTGGATACAATTCTATGCACACATGCGTATTTGCAACCTTAAAGGCAGCATCATCGTA
The DNA here is from genome assembly GCF_964261635.1 of Lissotriton helveticus. Lineage (NCBI taxonomy): Eukaryota > Metazoa > Chordata > Amphibia > Caudata > Salamandridae > Lissotriton > Lissotriton helveticus. The sequence continues at coordinate 1,931,364,187 of NC_136065.1, forward strand.
ATTTGTCTGCAACTCCACTCCTCTCGGGGTACAGTAGATGGTACAATTGAGTTTACACAGGAGATCTCTCCCCAACAGACACACAGGACTAGAATCACACACTACGAATTGGTGGTTGTCCCTGAAATTCCCGATCTTCACTGGGACTGGTTCAGTCAGTGGGTTTGTCATTCTTCTGTTTGCAACGCCTACAACTTGGATAGTCTGTCCTGAAAGGGGCAAGTTGGGGACTACTGCAGACCGTACAGTAGAACGGGAGGCACCAGTATCAACCAAAAAGGTGGTTGGATGTCCATCTACATCAGCCTCTACGAATGGTCCCCTCTGATCCACCTCCAAAACTGCCCAGAGGGTACAGTCTTCCTCCCCACTCAGGCACCGTCCCGTGACTGGGTCAAAGTAATAGTACTCGTCCCCTTCAATTATGAGAAGCATCTGCTTGTAAACCTTGTTCCCTGTTGAAATCCTCGGTGGCTGGGGAACCGTAGCCCTAGGGGCTGAAGTCCCCCCTTTAGCCGTCTTGTACTTGGTTATTGTTACTTTCTGTACCGGAGGGTCTTGTACCTCCTCCTCCTCTTCTTCCTGTATTTGATTTTCTGGGTTATGGGGACACTCGCGTCTCCAATGTCCGACCTCGTGACACTGATGACACTTGGTCGTCTTTTTCAGAGTCGCCAGGTCTATCCTTGGTCTTGGGCCTTCCTCGTTGTCCCTTTTCTGTCCCCCTTGTCTTCTCACCAAGGTTCCGTTTCCTGACTGACCCTGTCCTCCCGATTGCATCTGGACTAACATTAGTTTATCCTTAAGCTTCTTTGTCTTAGAATCTATCTCATCCCTCGCATACATCAAGACCTCGTCCAGAGGCTTGTTCTGCCAACAAATTAAATGTTGTTGTATCATGAGACAAATATCAGGTCTCAGTCCCAGAACAAACTTGGACACGAACTGTCCCATGTCCTTTGGGTCCATCACATCCAATCCGCTGTACTGTTTAAAAATCTGCAATAATCTCTCATAAAACTCGTGAACTGTCTCCTTCGGTTCCTGCCTAGTCCGATCTATCTTCACCCAGTCAATGTCCTGTGGTGGTACCTTAGTCTTCAACCACGTGATCGCCTGCTCATACTTTACCATCACCCTGGGTGAGGGTCCATTTGTGGTAGCATCTCGGTCTGGCTCCACTGTGGGCCATTCAACACTGACCTTACACGCTATCCACAGGTCTCCTGGAACCACAATGTCAAACAGTGTGTTTAGGTCAATCCACAATACCTTTGAGATCTTGACGAACCTCTCTACCTGTTTGTACCATTCCACTGGATTCTCTCGCAACTTCGGAAACAAGTTCGTAAAGGCAGCCAAATCCCCCCTTCTCCAGGGTACATGAACATATCCCCCGTGAGCCACCTCCCGCAAGGGGTACGCCTCTGCATGCATCAACCCTCCTCCTGGGGATGTCTCAATAGTGCTTCTCCTAGCACTCTTAGTCTTTGAATACCTTTCTTCCCATTTATCTAATTGGGTCCATGTTCGGAGTCCCACCACCAGTTCCCTGATGTGGGTTTTTAATCCGATCACCCTCTTCTCTTCTAGATCTTGGTCCGAGTACTGCAATGCTTTCGTCCTGGTCAAATCTACAGCATACTTATTCGCTAACTCAGACAGTTTCTCATGAGCTGTCCTAGCCCTTCGAGTAACATCTTTTGCAACAAACAATAGTTCATCTGGTTCATAGAGTTCGATTCTCTCTAGTGGCAGTGTGCCTTCCACTATTTCCTCCACCTCTGATTTGAGTCTCAGTACATCAATCCTTCTTGCCTTTATCACCGCTCTCAATGTACCTTGGCTAGAGGTTACATTAGGGTCCATCCCTCCACAGTCCCGACTCACTCGTCTGTCTTCTTCAGGTGTGTTATGGGGAACCCTTTGGTTTTCCCAACTTTTGCGGTCCCACTCCTGTCTATGATCACTAGGCGCGTGATGGGACGCCCCCCTACTTTCCACACTCCCACGATCCCATTCCTGGTTGCTTCCGCTAGACGCACAGTGAAACACCCCCCTATTTTCCTGGTTTCCATGGTCAAAATCATCCCTCGACCTGTTGCTCTGGGAATCCGCATTCGTATCCCAAGTTCTCAAATCAGGCCTTAATTCCCTAAGTGACCTTGGCCGTGGTCCTCTCAAGTCCATCGGTCCTCTCGAACCCCCCTGTTCTCCAGATGAGTCTGCCGATGCTGCCAAAGGGGTGCTCCTTTCTACAGGTCTTGGTAATTGGCTCCACCTGTCCGCCCCATTACTCCTTTCCTCACTGACATTTCTCTCTCTCTCGGTTTGTGGCGGACCCTCGCCTTGTGTCTGTTCTGGATTGTACACGGATACTATGGAACCTATGGTAACAGGTACCGTAAGAGCGTCTGGCAATCTCCGGGAGTCAACCCCCTCTTCGACCTGTACTTTTTGTACCGTAAATCTTCCCACTACTCTCGTCGTTGGAGAAGGTGGAGGTGCCCTTTCTCCCTTAAGACAGACTTAAGACAGACTTAAGACAAAATCCTAACTTAAGTTTTTCTTAAGTCTGTCTTAAGTCTGTCTTAAGACAAACTTAAGACAAAATCCTAACTTCTGTGAATACCAAAAGTAGTACGTTTAGGATTTAGTCTTAAGTTAGTTCTGTGAATCGGGCCCTCTGTTCCTTTCATGGGCTGCCCTGATCCACGCATTCAGCGCTTCAAACTGTGTTGGTCTAGGCAAAGGTCGCAACGCAGCCATAATCGCTTTTAACTGATACAACACCTCTAATCTGAATGTTCCATATTTAGGAAAAGTCAATTCCTCGCTTCCGTCAGTCATCGTACACCAATTCTCAAGCCACAATATAGTATGCAACCCGACATTTGTAGCCATATAATGGGCTTGGGTATCCTCGGGTGGAGCCTCTTCCCCACCCCGAGGTTCTAACTTCTTTTCACCTTTAAAACAATTTCGCAACACTTTTAAGCATTTCATGATGAAAACCGCAACGTTTCTTTGTTTACAGCGCTCTTTTACTTCTCGATGACAATCCACCAATCCCAGCGCGGCTCCACACTAACCGCCCTATCCCAGCGCGGCTCCGTCTGACGTCACTCGCCTCCGTTTCGCAGCAGTTCCCCTCCTCTCTCCGCTCGTCTCTCGGTCACGCATGCGTCCCAATCATACACTGGAAATGATCACTTCCGAACAAGCAACCACCTCCTTGACTGTACGTCCACAGTCTGACTGTAATTGTCACCGAACTGGCCAATGTCTGTCCACTAACGACCAGACAATCGCTTCAACTGATAGGTTACAAACACACGGCAACTTCCGACCAGCGTCCGTTACCCACGCACTCACACATTCGTTCCCCCTATCTCAGTCCTGCGGGCGATCAATGGTACCTCATGACCCCCTTAACAATGGTCGACAATTACTATAGGTGTTCGATACACCCGAACCACTTAAACTCCACTTGAGCCTAAGATTTTCACTGGTTGCGCGCGCTCACAACCTGACATCCCTTACACACCACAGGCACTCAACTCCGCAAGACAATACAACACACCAATACAACGTAACACCGCAATCTGACAACGCATGACCCTTTTCATACTCGCTCTCTTCCGACCTGCTGCTTTCTGCCACACCGTCACTCTCCGTCAGTTTCCATGGAACGCCATCCTCCGTCCGTGATTCTCTGGACACTCGCCATTGGTTCTCTATGGGCCTCGGGGAAATCTCAACCTACTCTAGATTGCCCTCACTCCAGAAGATAAACCATCCTACTCTGCTACCAACTGAAAGGGTGGGATTTTCCTTCTAAAGTCTGCTTACCATTTTCTGGAAATCCCGTCTCAGGTCGACTGGACCTTTTTACCTGTCATGGAATGAATTAGGCAATCTATTCACAAAAAAATCAATAAATTGCAACGGTTCCCACTGTTTCCCCAAAGAACCACCGACTAGGAACTAAGTTTGAAGATTTATTACATAACCGAAAACAATTGAAGGTATAAACACCTCAACAGAAGGTTCAGAAGATAAACAGGCACTAATACAAACATAACCCTACGGAATAGTCTCAGACGGCTAATGAATATTACAAGGATCAATTCGAGAATCATGAGGCTAACAAGAATTGCTATAACCTGAGTTCTAGTATGCATTGGAAAAGAGTATAAATCAGGTTAATCTGTCCCTACACTATACTAAGTGACATCCCTACTCAGCAATAGCCCAACCTAATAAAGGTGTCAGCAGTGGTGACTTCCAAAGAAGTTCACTCACTTTCTCTCTGGGTCTAGAGTCTCCTCAGTCATAGCTATGCTCTCTGGTAACCAACCGCTCCCTCTAGTCCCTCAGCTCATCTGCTCTGCCTTCTCCCTCGGGGCGCTGTCCCTAATACAAAACCCCACAATGCGGGCGACACGCCTTCAGGTACGCCCCTCTCAAAGATGTTGGTTTTCAGAATTTTCCATCATGGCACACCTCCATCTTTGTCCGTTAAGACGTCCTTGGGTCCCAGACTTTACTTCGCTTCAAGTTGCTTCCTTGAATTCCTCGGTTACTCCTCCATGTCTGAGTCTAGCATCCTAACACTCATACACAATGGGCCCTTCTACTTTTACTGTCTACTTGATCCAGCACCTGCAAGGGAATACATGTGAATCGGCTCACAAATTCTTTAATGTTGCACTTGGCTTTAGCTAAAAGCAGCTTTCTCCATAAAACATTTCTACGATTTAATACTAAGCAAACATTTCAGTCAGGCCTACACAATTTCCATAAACTGGGCCTCTGCACGGTTATAGGCCCAACATCCTAACATGAGCATCTCGTTCGTTTCTTAGGCCTCCATCTTTAAGCAAACACAATTTTACTTCAAGCACTTGTATAACGTATAAAAGGTACACTATGAACTTTAATAAAGCGGAACTAAGTACATAAATGTGATCTTGCAAAAATCCCCTCTTATTAATGAAAGGCTTCACATCAGACGACATTTCTATGTTAGAGCGGCATTATTGATTTTCAAAACTCTTAACATTAGCTCTACATGTATTTCTAATACCGAATTCATTAGTCCTCAACCCTACATTACAGTTTGAACACGATTAGTAAGTCCTCTATATATGCGGGTGTTGACTACTTGTACATATGATACACCCCTACAATTCTTTTACTTCTGTTTGGCGGTCTCTCAATACCATAGGAGAAGAGGCCGGAATTCCAGATTCCTGGAAAGGCTCCATAATATCACCAATTTACAAGAAGGGAGACAAGAATAAAGCAACCAGCTATAGACTTGTAGCCCTAATTGATTTTGAGGCAAAATACTATGCGGGTCTCCTTCTGGACGAGCTAACAGCATGGGCAAATGAAAAAGCCCTCATCCCCATCAACCAGACAGGCTTTTCCAAAGGGACAGGGACCATCACAAACCTACTTGCCCTGACGCTATTGATGGACGGCGTCAAAACAGTGAATCTCCCCCTATTTTTCGGCTTCATTGATTACTCTGCTGCTTTTGACAGTATAAACAGGCATAAACTGTTGGCTAAACTAGCAAAGATGGAAATTCTAGTAGCGCTATTAAAGCAGATAATCCACCTACATACCAACACTTGGGTTCAAGTAAAGCTAGGAACCGGTGAATATCTGTCATGGAGAATACCAACTGCAAGGGGACTGAAGCAGGGGTGCGTGCTGGCCCCCATGCTTTTTAACCTGTGTATAGCAGACCTTTCATCAGAGTTAAACAACGGTACCTCACATGCACCCAGGCTAGGGGGGTTGTCACTTTCTAACCTACTGTATGATGACGACGTTGTGCTAACTAGCCGAACTCCAATCGGGCTTCAGCACTTGCTAAATACAACTGTCAATCACGCAACATCTAACAGCTTAACCATTAACCTAGACAAGTCAAAGACTATGCGCTTCAACCCGAAAAAGAACACAACCGGGTTTCACTGGAATCTGGCAGGTGCACCCATGGAAGTTGTGATGGAATATATATACTTAGGGGTGATACTTGATGAGAAAGGTACTTTCAAACCACAAAAAGAAGCCATAAAAAGGAGAGGAAACTCCTTAGCAGTAGCTCTACAATCTCTGAAACTTAAAACTGCCAGGCCAAGCTTCTACTCTGTACTACAAGTTCTGCAAGCAAAGTTAATCCCAGCCATCACTTATGGGAGCGAGTGCCTCAGGGTAAAAGATCAGGATACTTTGGAACAAACTGTGATGAGATCAGTAAGAATAATCTTCAGTCTACCAAAGTATGTCTCTCCCGCACGAATCAGGCTGGAGCATGGTCTACAGTCCCAAAAAATATCTCGAAACGCCGCCTATGTGAAATGCTGGTTTATGATCAGAAGTGCCGATAAGTGCTCTCTGAATTTCCATCTAAGGAAAGAGATAAACTCAAGCAAAGCCTGCACCCCAAGAGATTACCTGACCGCATCCATAAACCCCCTAGGCCTGAAGGAGCTCTGGGCAACTACGGGAACGCAGAATAGCTTCAAGTCCTTGGTAAATAAGACAGTAAAAAGGCTCTCAGCAATATAAGACAAAAAAGCACCCTGGGGAAGGTCTCGCGTCTGGTGCGTGCTGCAGAGTTATACAAAGCCTGGCCTGCAAAATTATCTGTGTGCTGGCTTCAGAAGAAGACTAAAAGAGAAATATCTCCAGTTCCGACTGGGAATTCTTCCTGTTCTGCCACACCTTCCTCCATGGATGCGAGCCGCAGAAATAACTAAGTGCCGTTTTTACTGAAAAGCAGAAGAGAGCATCACGCATCTTCTATGCATCTGCCGCGGTCTGGACCCAGAACAATGTTTGTTTTTTAAATCAATCTTTAACATCAAGAGGATAAGAACCTACAGGGAAGCAGTGAAGGTTTGCTTTGGAGGAGGAGACTTACAGCTGGCATGCCGGTTCGTCCAATTCATGGAGGCTAGAGGCAAAATTGAAGAGATCCGGCGCACCATAAACAGCTCTAATCAAGGACTCACCATTCCCTGGTATTGGCTTCTTTTATTGGAGAATCACATGACACAAAAAACTTTCCTTTCACCACATTGAAAACTATTGGACATTTGAAAGGCCACAGACCTCTAGCATCACTATTATATTAATTGACTCTATGACACTATTAATTTTGCTATTTTTTATAAATACATTACATAAGCTTTTTTTTTAACACAAGTTTTATATCACATGTTTAGGACTAAGGACCGACCAAAGCTGATTAGATGAAATAGACACTCAGTCGGAGAAAGGCACAAGCTTGCTGAAAAGGAAAAGCTGGGCTAGGCAAAACTGTCCCATAGCCCCCTCTTTTATTGTTTGCATAAATTATGAAATTGTAGTGTATTTCTTATATGACCAGGGGTGACCTGACCCCTGGTTGCTCCCCACGCCGCACGGCTCCTCCTGTGCACCCGTGACTCTCGCCTCTGCTGCCGCCGCCGGGAGTTGCGCCGCTGGCGTGCCCCTGGTGACTGTCTCTGCATTCTTCTGCTCAGTTGGTTTTTCACCTTGACTTTTGTTTCTGCACTCTATATTCTGTATTTTTATATTTTATTCTGTTAACACTCCTTGCGCCCCTTGCCCCTGTGCCCCCCCGCCCCACGCTTCCCGCCTCTGCTCCCCTGCAGCCCCGCCCCCTTTTGCTTTCTGTGTCCCTTCCATCGCCCATTGGCTGCCCTGCTACCGCCTCCCAGCTGCTCCTCCCGCCCACTTGGCCTCTTATAGAGGTCGCCGTGCGGCAGTGGTTGTGACCTGACCCCTGGTCGCTCCCCACGCTGCACGGCTCCTCCTGTGCACCCGTGACTCTCCCCTCTGCTGCCGCCGCCGGGAGTTGCGCCGCTGGTGTGCCCCTGATGACTGTCTCTGCATTCTTCTGCTCAGTTGGTTTTTTGCCTTGACTTTTGCTCTGCACTCTATATTCTGTATTTTTGTATTTTATTCTGTTAACGCTCCTTGCGCCCCTTGCCCCTGTGCCCCCCCGCCCCACGCTTCCCACCGCTGCTCCCCTGTGGCCTGCCCCCTTTTGCCTTCTGTGTCCCTTCCCTCGCCCATTGGCCGCCCCGCTCCCGCCTCCCAGCTGCTCCTCCCTCCCACTTCGCCTCTTATGGAGGTTGCGGACGCGCGCAGCACCAGAACCCCTGTACCCCGCAACACCAGACTGCACTACGACTCCAGCACCCTCCACGCACTCAACCCCGGAAGACACCACCCCTGCTGCCAGGCCACCCCGAAGGACACCAAGGTCCTTTCACCTGCCCGAACTGCAGATACACCATTATCCGGCCCGCCAAACCACCAGCCAGAGAACCCAACCACCTCAGATGCATCCTCCTCAATACCCGCACCGCTCGGCAGCACGCCATCGAACTCTGGGACCTCCTAGACTCTACCGCCCCCGACGTCGCCTTCCTGACGGAGACCTGGCTAAACGCCACCTCAGTACCTGACATCGCCATAGCCATCCCACAGGGCTACAAAATCTCCTGCAGAGACCGCGCCAACGGAGCTGGAGGGGGAATCGCCATCGTCCACAAAGACACCCTCAGAGTCTCGACCAACACCGACGAAACCCTCACCACGGCCGAGCACATGCACTTCCAGATCCACACCGACCCCAACACGACCCTCAGAGGAACACTCATCTACAGACCACGACCACAGTTCAGCGACACCATCGCCGACCTCGTCAGCACCCACGCCCTCGCCTCCAAGGACTACATCCTCCTCGGGGACCTGAACTTCCACCTCGAGAACAACAACGACGCCAACTCCACCGCCCTGATCGACAATCTCGCCAACCTCGGACTCAAACAACTCGGGACAACCCCCACCCACGCCACTGGGCACACGCTGGACCCCATCTTCTCCTCAAGCCCGCACATCTCCTTCGACCACACTACCGTACCCCACTGGACCCACCACAGATGCGTCCACTTCACCTTTAGGAAACCCACCACTCACCACCGCACCCAACAGTTGCCACGCCGCAACTGGGGCAAGGTCACTAAGGACCAACTGACCACCACCTTCGCCCTGAGACCAGAAAGAACTCTCCAACCCCAGCTCCAACACCAACGACATTCCACCATCACAAGACCTGTGTGACTCCCTGGCCACCTTCTTTTACCGCAAGATCACCGACATCCACGACAGCTTCAACTGCGACACCGCCACACCCACCTCCGAAACCACCATCCCCACGACCTTTACCCACACCTGTCGCCTGACCGCCTGGTCCAACGTTAACGACGAAGAAACCATCAAAACTATGAACTCCATCCACTCCGGATCCCCTTCTGACCCGTGCCCCCACCACGTCTTCAACCAAGCCAGCACAACCATCGCACCCCACCTCCGGGAAACAATCAACATCTCCTTCGAGACAGCATCCTTCCCGGAAATCTGGAAGCACGCCGAGATCAACGCCCTTCTGAAGAAACCCAAGGCGGATCCCAAGGACCTCAAGAACTTCCGGCCCATCTCCCTGCTCCCGGCAAAAGTGACAGAGAAGATCGTCAACAAACAGCTAACCCGATACCTCGAAGACAACAACATCCTGGACCCTTCCCAATCCGGCTTCCGCAGCAACCACAGCACCGAAACCGCCCTCATCGCCGCCACCGACGACATCAGGACCCTGATGGACAAAGGAGAAACAGCCGCCCTCATCCTCCTGGACCTGTCAGCTGCCTTCGACATGGTCTGCCACCGCTCCCTATCAGCGCGCCTGCAGGACGCCGGTATTCAAGAGAAGGCCCTGGCCTGGACCACATCTTTCCTCTCCGGCAGAACCCAGAGCGTCCGCCTCCCACCCTTCCGCTCAAAAACCACCAAGATCATCTGCGGCATCCCACAGGGATCCTCCCTTAGCCCGACGCTGTTCAACATCTACATGGCACCTCTCGCCCACGTCACACGACAACACAACCTCAACATCATCTCCTATGCCGACGACAACCAGCTGATCATATCTCTCACTGAAGACCCCCACACCGCCAAAGCCAAGCTCCACAGAGGAATGAAGGCAGTCGCCGACTGGATGAAGGACAGCAGACTGAAGCTGAATTCAGACAAGACAGAGGTCCTCATCCTCGGACCCACCCCATCAGCCTGGGACAACACCTGGTGGCCCACATCGCTAGGCACAGCCCCGGAACCCACCGACCACACACGCAACCTGGGGTTCATCCTCGACTCCACCCTCTCCATGACCAAACAAGTCAACGCCGTGTCCACGACCTGCTTCAACACCCTCTGAATGCTCCGCAGGATCTTCAAATGGATTCCTCTCGACACGAGGAAAACCGTCACCCAGGCCCTCATCACCAGCAGACTCGACTAAGGGAATGCCCTCTACGCAGGAACAACAACCAAGCTCCTGAGACGGCTGCAACGCATCCAGAACGCATCGGCACGACTGATCCTCAACGTCCCCCGACGCAGCTACATCACACCCCACCTGAGAGGCCTGCACTGGCTCCCTGTCAACAAAAGGATCACCTTCAAACTCCTCATCCACGCACACAAAGCCCTACACAGCACCGGATCAACATACCTCAACGACCGTCTCAGCTTCTACACCCCCACCCGCAGCCTCCGCCCCGCCAACCTCGCCCTCGCCACAGTTCCACGCATCTGGAAAACCACCGCCAGCGGCAGATCCTTTTTCTACTTCGCCACCAAGACCTGGAACGCTCTCCCTACCAGCCTACGACAGACCCAGGACCTGCTGGCCTTCAGAAGACTCCTCAAGACCTGGCTCTTCGATCAGCGGCAGCACCCCCCCCCCCCCCCAGCGCCTTGAGACCCTCACAGGTATGTAGCGCGCTATACAAATACTCTGATTGATTGATTGATTGATTATGAATTTTCGTCTTGAACAATTTCTTTTTGTAAAGGTTTTTATTAACTTATATAATAAATTACGTACTTATTACTCCCTCGGGTGTTCACGAACGTGATGGCAGTGGTCACAGCCCAACCTTGGAGGTTGGGGATTTTAGTTTTCCTCTACCACAATGCTTAGCTGCTGAAGGTGGGCTCACTACAGTCTGCCATAGATCACCTCCAAGCGATGGCAAAACTGAAATCGTTGGGGTTCACAATCAGTATGACAAAGTCACGCCTGTCAGTGGCTCCTTTGTCTTTGGAGCCAACCTGGATACAGTGTAGTTTTGGGCCTTCCCTCTACAACAACCAATCCACGTAATTTGGGCTATGGTACTGATGTCTTAACTTTGACCTTGGGTCTCGGTGAGAGTGGCTCTGAGGCTTTTGTGTCTCTTCTTATCATGCATTCTGATCTTCGACTATGACAGGGGATCTTATAGCAAACTTGAAGTCTCAGCGGGCCCACCATCAGGGAAATTTGCCAAATTCCATCCAGGGTTTGGAGGAGACTACTCAAGAACTGCAGTGGTGGCTCAACTGCAATTGGGCAGATGGCAGACCTTATGTCACCAACAGCTGACAATGGTGACAGATGTCTCACTGCTGGGATGGGAAGGTGGGAGAGGTAGGGCTCAGATGGCTCTTGTCTCCAGCGGAAACAGATCTCCACCTCAAACTTCTGTAGTTGCTGGCTATTCACCTGGCAAGCCTTCCTACTGTCCATCTGAGGGACGTTGGTTCAGGTTCTCACAGACAACACCACCGCCTTGTGGTACTGCAACAAAGAGGGTGGAGAAGGGTCCTGGGTCCTGTGCCAGGAGACACTTTGTCTCTGACGCTAGCTTGAGTGGCTAAGCATTTGCCTAGTCACCAACCACCTAGTGGGAACTTTGAGTCCAGGCCAGAAAAAAACAGTTGCCGGGCCGGGCAGATCATGAATGGAAGTTACAACCCGAGGTGGCAAAAGGAATCTTCCAGCTTGGGAAGAACCCTGGCTACATCTTTTTGCTATGATTGTGAAAGTGCAATGTCAAAATATATGTGTGTTGGAGTTTACAAGAAGGCTCTCTATCAGAGACACATTCCAGACAGAGTGGAGCACAGGACTTCTGTACACCTTTCAATCATTGCCTCTCCTGCACCGAATTCTGAAGATCAGAACCAACCAGACCCATATGATCCTAGTGACTCCATTATGGCAAGAAGAGTGTGGAATGCAGAGATTCTGGACATGAGCACCTGTTCTCCAATCAAGCTACCACTTTGGGAGGACCTCCTGTTGTAGCGGTAGCAGTGAAGGGTCCTATGCAATCTGCACCTCTATGTGTGGAGATTAAGTTGCTGCACTTGACTGCATTCGATCTTCCTCCTAAGCTCTTCATGTCATCTTGACTGCCCAGTGTCGTCCTACTAAATCTGTCTATGTCAGGTGCTGGGACAAGTTTGTAACTGGTTGTGAAACCTGAAATACTGCCCTTCTACAGGTCAAATTGTCGGTTGTGTTGTTCTTTGTTTTATCCTTTGCCCAACAAGAACTTGCAGTGTGCATTGTTAAGGGTTATTTGTCAGCCCTTTTGGCTTTTTTACATTTACCAGACTAGCTGTCCTTACTAAAATCACCTGTTGTGACGAGGTTTTAAAAAGGTTTGACTCATTTTTTTCCTCCGAAACTCTTTGTGATGTCACAGTGGGACCTCAGTGTTCTAAGTACAGGTAGGGGTTGTTTGTACCTGTTAGCTAGGTGACATGGCTAAATGAGGAGCGTGAAGTTTCAATGGGATGTTTGGGAGTTCAGTAGCATTCAGAAAGGTTTGGGATCAGTTGGAGAGTGGAGAGATGTACCAAAGGTAAAAGGAAGTATTTTTTTTAATAAAAACTGAAATTAACGTATACATGCATATCTACACATGACACTTGGTAAAGTGTTATGGTCTGGAGCAAACCCTTGTATACAAATATTCACATGTACATAGAAGCAGCAATATTTACATGGTCTGATGTGCACATTTATCTTGAGGTGAAATATGCACATTTTCTTTTTCAAATAACTGTAATTAACTTATTCATACATATATACGAATGGCATTTCTTAAGGTTTTGGTAGAAGGTATAACCCCCTCTATATATGCACCTATATGTACACAATAGCAGCAATTATGAAATGGTCTGAAATGCACATGAATCTTGTGGTGTGATATGTATTTTCCCCCTCATATAAATGTATCTGCCTATAATAGGAAGCATTGCTCAGTGTACAATGACACATGTATAGCTTCAACCTCATCGCCATACCTTGCATAATTTGTCATCGCTGAGTAGACTGTTGAAGTACAATGTTGGGAGTATAGTTGTTCTTGACTAATCTTCTGAAGCTGAGATGGATCCAGTGGATCTTATGTTTGTGTGTAGTGAATTCCATAGTTTGCCTGCTTGAAAAGAGAAATATGTTCCACCCATGTTTTTTCTCATGTATATAAGAATCTGGGGGTGGGAAGCCATTCTCAAGCATTGACTGACTACTTTGTTGTATTTATTTGGTAATTTTCTTCTTGCTGAATAGTGGCCCTTAACCATGCATTGCTTTGTGTGTGATACAAAGCAGCTTGAAAGTGGATCTTCTGGCAAACGGTAACCTTTAATGTAGGGGAGATATGTGCTTGTGGCTTTACATGTAGGAGGAGTATAGCGGCAGCCTTCGGAATTCTCTGCAATCTTCTCATACTTGGCAAACATGAGCCATGATACAGACCATTAGTGGAATCCAGTTTTGATAGGGCAAGAGAGATGATAGCTTGAGCCTTGTGGCAGAGTCCTTGGTGCAGGAAAATGCTTCGCAGTGTTTTTATTGTGAGAAAACTTGATTTGGCAATCTTATCCACTTGTGCAGCAATTCCGAGATTTCTTACCTCCTTAGTTGGTGGTGGTCCTAGATAGGTTTCCCAGTTGCCACAGGTGAGTATTTTGAATTTGAAGACATTCAATTCGAGGTGGCGCTATGTCATCCATTGGTCAATGGCCAGAAAGCAACTGAAGATTTTTGATATTCCAATATCATTTGGGCTTTCCAATTTCAGACGTATCTGTGTGCCATCTGCATAGTTACAGCAGATGAAGTCAAAACCAATAATCAGATTTTGTAATTTCATGTAGATGTCAAAAAGCATGGGTGAGATGATTGAGCCTTGTGGGACTCCTGCTTTAATGCTCTATAGTTTAAGAGGATAGCAGAAGAGTATGCATTATATTTGTTTTAGTGTGTATGTACTATGTGATCTGAGTGAGAGCCGTGCACTCTATTCCGGCTTCTTCAGGTTTTTAGATTAGTGTGTCATGATCCATTGTGTCAAAAGCCACTGAAAGGTCCAACAAAAGAAGGACAGCAACCTTGCTCTGGTTTACTGTGCTTTTGAAGGTCATTCCAAATAGAGATTAGGGCTAATTCAGTTCCATTTGGAAGTTGGAAAGTATGACATTGTCTTCAATGAATTGTGACATCTGGGTGAAAGCTGCTCTTTCTATACATTTTCCCAGGAATGGTTCATTTGCAATGAGTCTGTAGTTATTGGGTCTGGAATGTCCAGGTTAGGTTTTCTTAATAACGGGCATATTTGTGCCTTTTTTAAGTCATCTGGGAAAACACATGTTGTTAAGGAGCTGTTGATGCGTGTTCTGACTTGGATGGCCGCTGAAGTTGATAGCAGAATGTTTTCTAACATTTGAGGTAGACACAGGTTTGAGGGACAACCGGCTGACTTGCTTGCTATGACAAGATCCAGAAAAGCAGTTGCTGATAGCTCTTTGAAGGAGCGTAGAGGCTGGGTTTACCTTTCCTTGGAGAGTTTTGTCAGAAACGGGTTGAGCTGTTGGTTTTTTAAGTAGGAATGATTTGCCTGTTTGCCACAAAACTCTTGAGAAAGAGGATTGGTAGATTTTGTGCATGTTGGCTTACTGAATTCTGTGAGTATTTTATCAAATTCTTTATTAGCACATTTTACAATGTGGATTCGGCTGGAATGCTATAGTTTAGTTGCCTGTTTGACCTTTGACTTGCATATTTTGTGGTGTTTGTGTAGGCACATTTTGTCTTGAGAGTTTCTTTTGTTTTGGGCCAGTTGAGTTGAAGCTTAGCAATTTGACTTTTAAAAATCTTTTTTACTTCTGCATTCATCCAAGGGGCGTATGTTTTTTTGATATGCGTAGATTTTTTCAGATAAATCAAGAGATTAAAAGCTTTTTGGAATCATCCATAGAGTGTTTGTACAGAATTGATTGTGGCCAGATCGGTGTTGTGTGTAATCAGGTTCTCTAGTACCTATTCTAAAGGTATGCTCCCAAATTTGTTGATTCCAGTCTTTAAAAAGCTCATTTAGTTCAGGTTTATCCCAGATAGTGGAGTGTGGGCGAAAGGGCAGGATGAGATGGTGAGGAAGAGAAATCGGGGCATGTAGGCAGACAATAAAGCATCTCTGTTTTTGAGGAACTGCGTGTACAGACACCAAGGAGTTGATTCATGAAAGGCCAGTGGAGATTGAGTTTGCCAAGATGAAAAAGAGATCGATAGCTGGGTGCTGTTTGCATATACGTGATAGGAGACTTCAAAAAATGGCTGCGAGAGGAGAGTTTTATAAAGAAAAAAAGAGGGGGCGAAGATAGTTGCCTAATCAACTATGTACAGCAGTGGACAGGAGAGAAAGGACAGGTTGGACGTAGAAATGCAGTAAGTGTAGCAAGAAAGAAAAAATACGTATACAGATTAGTGTACTTTTATAATAGATATAAATCAGGCAATTCTACGCTCTGTAATGTGATATTGTATGTGCGGCGCCATGTTTAATTGTGTGTGCTGGTTTAATAAGGCTGAGTAAGAGGGTGAGTGAGTGTAGGATAGAAGTCAGGGTTACGTTTTTGCCAGAGCAATTGAAATTCACAACTTAGAATTCGTGTTGAGACGTTGCAATTACATTTGAGAGCTGTCCGAATGACACCCACAGTAGTTCATTTTATAGTTGTTGCACTAGAGGTGGACCGTATACATTGTTTATTTATTTTATAAAGGTTCTATATTTCCAGACATCGGAATGCCCTTGTTGAAGTATCGGTTTCAGTGGAAGGTTCACCTGATGAGTGGAGGAAGATATCTGGAGACACTCGTCATTTAGTTTACTGTGAGGCATATTTAGAGGGTGCTGGCAAAGAGTTTAACCTCGAGATAACAGGTTTTATTCTGTTTCTATCTGCACAACTACTACTTCGAGTTTGTAATCAAGAAATTGCTTATGGATGACCCTGAACTGTGTCATTGTATTGTGTGCTGTGTAGCATTTCCGTCAATCCGCTTTTTAGCCAACATTACATTGCATTCTGGGGCTCGTAGTTTCCCTTAAACTGTTATATAAAAGGGCTGAAGGCTGAAGCTTGGACTGGGTGAAGGTATACTGTATATGTTGTCACTTTTTATTTGGGTGAATGACAGACAGCATAAGGTATGTAAATAGGTTTTTTTATTTTCTTTTTATCTCAAATGTTTTTATTAAAAAATATAAGTTTCACATCAGAAGTCCTTGCCCTGGTACACAGATGCACTCATCACAGCTGCTGCACCAGAAGTAATCCCAGAGGCATATTTCAGGAAGTTTGCTTTTATGGAGGGGCATTAAGACCCTTCTCTGGCACGCTCCCACGCCCCAGTGTCGAAGGTGCATCCTTCACCTTGAGGAGAGGGCCGAGCACATCCTGGCCTGAAGAGGGGGTTTCCGATTACTGTGCTGGTGGCACAGGGAGCTGCCTCGAAAGGGCAGCTATTTGTCCTGCTGGAATCCCCCACGCCAGGAAGCACAGGGCCTTCTGTGTGTTTGTGAGTTAAATAGCGCCAATACCGGGTACTGCTGTAACAGCGCTGTACAGGATGCAAGGTACAAATGCAGCCACTAACGGAGAAAACTTTGCACAGCCCGGACTGACTGGGATATAGTCCCCCACACTATCAGTCCATGCGCCCTAACCCCGTACACTGTCAGGCCATGTGCCCTAAACCCCCCACACTGTCAGCCCACGTGCCCTAAACCCCTTAAACTATCCATCCATGTGCCCTACGCCCATCCTAATGCCAGTCCATGTGCTCTAACCCCCTTACACTATGCGTCCATGTGCCCTAGGCCCATCCTACTGCCCGTCCATGCGCCCTAAACCCTTTACACTATCCATCCTATTGTCAGTCCGCGCCCTAACCCCCTACACTGTCGGTCCATGCACCCTAAACCCTTACAAAGGCAGTGCAGGTGCCCTAACCCCGTACACTGTCAGGCCATGTGCCCTCAACCTCTTACACTGTCACTCCATGTGCCCTAAGTCCCCTATACTATCAGTCCATGCGCCCCAAACCCTTACATTGTCAGTCCATATGCCCTAAGCCCATCCTACTGTCGGTCCATGTGCCCCAACCCCCCTACACTGTAAGTCCTTGTGCCCTAAGCCCATCCTACTGTTGGTCAATGTGCCCGAAACCCCTTACACTGTCAGTTCTTGTGCCTTAGGCCATCCCACTGCCAGCCCATGTGCCCCAAACCCCTTACACTGTCAGTCCATGTCCCCTAAACCCTTTACACTATCAGTTGTGTCTGAAGCACCTTATACTGTTAGCTCAAGTGCCTTAAGCCCCATATACTATCAGCCTGTGTGCCCTAAACCCCTTACACTATCATTCATTTGTCTGCAGCACCTTATACTGTCAGCCCATGTAACCTAATCTCCTCACACTGTCTGTTTGTGTCTGAAGCACCTTACACTGTCAGCTCAAGTGCCTTAAGCCCCATATACTATCAGCCCATGCATCCTAAGCCCCTTGTACCCTCTGTTTATGGCTGGAGACCCTTAAACTGTCAGGCCATGTGCCCAAATCTCCTCATATTATGTTTGTGTACGGAACCTCTTAAATCGTCACACATCCTAAGCCTCTAACACTGTTAGCCCATGTGCCTAGATCTCCTCACACTGTCAGTCCATGTGCCCTAAGCCAGTCATACTCATCCATGTGTCCAAATCCCCCAGACTATTCATGTATCTGAAGTCTCTTATAGTGTGTCAATGTGTCTCTTATAGTGTGTCAATGTACACTGTCAGTCCACGTGCCCTGAGCCCCTTACACTGTCAGTCCATGTGCCCTGAGACCCTTACACTGTCAGTCCATGCGCCCTGAGCCCCTTACACTGTCAGTCCACGTGCCCTGAGACCCTTACACTGTCAGCCCATATGCCCTGAGACCCTTACACTGTCAGTCTATGTGCTCTTAGCCCCTTATACTGTCAGCTCCTGTGCCCAAAGCCCCTAACGCTGTAAGCCCATGTGCCCCTAGCTCCTTACAAAATTCATGTGCTCAATGCTCCTAGCACTGTCTATCCGGGTGTGACCCAAGGTCCTTTTATTGTTCATATTGTCCATGTGCCATAGGCTCCTTGCAGTCTTTGCCCATGTGCCCAAAGTTATGTTTCCAGGTGCACTACTAAAAAAGGCTTGTGACATATTTCACAGGCCCTCATCTTCCCAACCTACATAGCATAAACTTAGGGGCATATTTACAAGAAAATGTTGTGCGTACCTGCACCAAATTTGGCAGTGCCGCGCTCCGGCATTTTCAAAACGCTGCTGAGCGCTGTATTCACAAGAATATGTCACACCCCTGAGTTTCCCCTAGTGCTGGTGCAAACAAAGCTGCCTAACACCAGTGCAGGCACCCTGCCGCCAAGTTACAAAGGTGCCTGCGCTACAGGGATGATTGTTTGTGCAGGAAGGGACACATGCGTAACCCACATCCCCTGGCTCCTACCGACCGAACGCTATATTAAATTCGGATTATAAAATCCTGGCAAAGGCCTTGGCCAACCGGCTGGCCCGCTAGTCCCTGAACTGGTGCACCCTGACCAGAACAGTTTTCTTCCTCAGCGCAGCACGGCTCTGAATCTACGCCGCTCCTTTCGGGTAGCAGAATATGCCCCAACTGCCTGGCCGCGCTCCGGTAGCATGGTATTAAACCTTGAGAAGGCCTTTGACTCCCTAGCCTGGAACTTCCTATTTGATGCACTGGTTCGTTTTGGGGTTGGCCCCTACTTCCTAGGCTTGGTACAGCTGTTATATTGTAATCCATCAGTCTGTGTTCAAACGGGCCAATATATGTCAGATTTGATTCGAGTGTGACGTGGGACCTGGCAAGGATGTCCGTTGTCCCCGCTACTATTTGCGTTAGCGGTGGAGCCGCTGGCGGCGCATATCCGCATGCACGTGGACATGGGAACTGAACTAGGTGATGGCGTACACACCATATCGCTCTACGCCAATGACCAGTTAATATATGCCAGGGATCTTAATGATATTCCTCCTTCCCTTGATCGTGCCCTTAGCCTTTTTTGCGCAAGCTTCAGGGCTGTGAGTCAACACAGTAAAGTCCATACTCACCCCATGCCAAGACATCCCGGACCCAGGGAATACGCTCGGGGGGAACACAGGTGGCCTGGTGCACTGACCCTTTCCATTACTTAGGTGTTCAGATTTATCGCGCCAAGGCTGACCTCTTTGACGGAAACATTGTCCAAGCTACCACTGAGATACGATCCCAGATGGGTTTCTGGAAAACTCTCCCATTAGCGATCTCTGGTAGAATCGCCCTGGTTAAAATGGTGGTCCTTCCCCGCCATCTCTATTATTTTGTCACTCTACCCCTCATCATTCCCCCCCCCCTTCTTCAGGCAGTGGGAGGGTGTAGTGTGAAATTTCATATGGGGGACCTCGCGACATAGGGTGTCCATGAGAAAACTTTATCTACCTACGGAGCTGGGCGGCCTCGCAGTACCCAATTTTGAACATTACTACCTGGCCTCCCAGCTGCAATGGATCGCCAGGAGGATGTCCTCCCGTTAACTACTAGACACAGCCTCCCTGCGACCCCCACTGCAGCTGAAAACTCTACTCCAGGTCTTCCACCCCTGCTCGACTCTTAGACCTCCAGATAGTTTCCTCCTTACTGTAGCGCCCAAATGCTTTCGCAGATGCCTTTTCCTCACTAGAACCGCCATTCCATACGCACCCGCCATCCCACTGTTGGGAAGCCCACGGGGGGACATTTACACGACGGCAGCAGAGTTACATCACTGGACTTCGGAGGGGATTCAAGATGTGGGGGACCTATTTCAAGACGGCTCTCTTATTCTGTTTCAGGAACTTATAATAGGGGAGAATATACACCCTGGGCAGTTTTTACTACACAGAACACTCATAGCCTCATTAGCGTCCAAATGGGGTGCGCTCGCTCAGGAACCTCCCATACACCACACTTTGCAATACCTTCACGTGATGGGGAGAGGACGACACCTCACGCGTTGGTTTGCATCCTCACTTCGACAGCACACAGAAACAGATCTCACTCGACTCCGACTTCATTGGGAGGAGGCCCGGGGTAGAGCGTTCACAGATTGGGAATGGTTGGCTGCCCGTAGCGGTCCGACCCGCATCCCCCAGAATCAACGATTCCGACAGATACAATTTTTCATACTGCATCAGGCCTACCTTACCACAGCCCACATAAACAGATACTTCCTTCGCGTGGATGCAGCCTGCCCCAGCTGCCGACAATCAGATGCCGACTTGATACATATGCTATGGGGTAGCTCGTTCCTGACTGACTACTGGAGCACCGTGACCGCTACCCAAAAGCTGCATATCCCGCACCATTCCCCCGACCTGGGAAGCCCATGTACTACACCTCTTGAGCAGAAACAAGAAATATCGAGCTGCCACATTGTTTTAAGACCTAGGTCTAATAACAGCCAAACGCTTGATCACCAAGCGATGGAAATCCCCCCTACAGCCTCACCCTCTTGCTTGGCGCCGGTCCCTATCCAACTGGGCGAGGGCAGAGGGTGCAGCGCTACGCAGAGAAGACCTGCTTGGCATTCGCATGTTCCCCCTGACTCCTCAGTGGGATGCGATGGTCTCCAAACTTTTGGACACAGACACGGGATTCCCACCTACGTCACAGAGGATCATCATTCAGAACACCTGCTCCCCTCCCCCACTGACGCGACAGCGGACTAACACTGACGCCCAGACCACCACTGCTCCTCTACCACAGAATCCCGCTGCCACTGAGTCTTAGAGGTGTTTGAGGTCCTCCGGCAAACTTGGCTATGGCGACAGGTCTTGCGCGACTCTACCCTATCCTTTGCTTTCATTGTCCTCATTTTGTTGTGCCCTATGTCCTAGGTTACATTTGAACTGCACTGCTATCACATTACTCACATGCTATTTGATACTGTGATTTGTCAGCATCACTCTGTTTTCTTGAGATATTGCCGCAAGCTTTGATGTAATTCATGCACTCTGAACTTTCATTGCCATGTTGTTATTAGCCCGGGAGTGCCTTGTTGCTGACAATCAATTTTCTCTCCTTCTCCATCAGTTACATGAGTAATACCCTGGCTGTATGTTTTATTGATTGAATTCCTTGCATACTATCCGAAGCTGGGATTTGTCAGCATCACTCCGTCTTTCTTGGGATATTGTCCCTAGCCTTGATGAAACTAACGCAATCTGAGTTTTCATTGTCATGTTATTACTAGTCAAAATGTACCTTGCTACTGGCAATTCATTTTCTCCCCCTCCCCTTTTCATTCTATTACATGAGTGCTGTTCCAACCGTATGCTTTATTGATAAATGTGCAAAACAAACAAAAAGAAAAAAAGGATTTAAACAAAAAAAGTTAGGGAATGCCCACCAACATATAAGTTTGTGATGTTCATAAACTAACAAGGTGAAGCATGTCCTGTTCCACCCACAGTTTGTGCCCAAATCTGTGCCCAAAGTTAGCGACTACCCACAATCATAAATGTTTGTGGCGTTCATAAACATGGCAAGGTGAAGCATGTCCTGTTCCACCCACCTCCTACAGCTTCAATGAGGTTACTACTGTATACTTGTATGCATTTGTGACAGAAACATTTGATGTAGTATGTCTGCATTTTGTGAATTCCTGGCAGGGGTAGATCCTGCTATTTTCTGCTGCAAACAAATATTTAGGGTGGACAATGGATTTGTGAACCCCTGAGGCTGAGTCCATGTGCCACAGTTACTCATATCTTTCTTTGTGCCACAAGCTCCTCACAATGTCTGCCCAAGTGACCAAAGCTCCTCACAGTCTGCCCAGTTAGTCCATGTGCCCATTGTGCCTCTTGTCTGTCCATGTGTCATTTGCTTCTTGCGATCTGCCGATATAATAAAAGTTCCTCACTCTCGGGTCATGTGACCCAACTCCTCACACTGTCAGCCCATGTGACACGCCTCTCACACTTTCTGTTCACGTGACCCAAACACGTTACTCTTTCCTCACACTAATTCTTTGACCAATGCTCCACCAGTGTGTAAGTCATATATTGCCTCATGCTGTATACTCATGTACCCCATGCTCTTCACACTGGCTGCCCACGTGCCCAAGCAACTTACTGTCTGTCCATGTGCTCCCAGCTCTTCATGCTGTCTGCCTTTGTGTCAAGAGCTCCTCACACTGTCTGCCTATGTGACCCAAGCTCCTTACACTCTCTCCATGTGCCAAAGCTCCTTACACTCTCCATGTACCAAAGCTTCTTACATTGTATATCCATGTGCTCCAAACTCTTCATGCTGTCTTCCCTTGTGTCCAGAGCTCCTCACACTGTCTGTCTGTGACCCAGGCTCCTGGCACTCTCTCCATGTGCCAAAGCTCCTCACACTATCTGGCTATGTGACCCAAGCTCCTTACACCCTCTCCTTGTACCAAAGCTCCTCACACTGGCTGCCTATGTGACCCAAGCTCCTTACACTCTCTCCATGGGCCAATAATCATTACACTGTCTGCCTATGTGACCCAAGCTCCCTACACTCTCTCCTTGTACCAAAGCTCCTCACACTGTCTGTCTGTGGCCCAAACTCGATACAATCTCTCCATGGGCCAATAATCATCACACTATCTGCCTATGTGACCCACTCTCCTTACACTCTCTCCATCGGTGGAGGTTCCTTACACACTCTATGTACCAGAGCTCCTCACAGTGTCTATCCATGTGCTCCAAACTCTTCATGTTGTCTGCCCTTGTGTCCAGAGCTCCTCACACTGTCTGTAACCCAGGCTCCTGGCACTCTCTCCATGTGCCAAAGCTCCTCACACTAGCTGGCTATGTGACTCAAGCTCCTTACACTCTCTCCTTGTGCCAAAGCTACTCACACTATCAGGCTATGTGACCCAAGCTCCTACACTCTCTGCATGTGCCAATGCTTCTCACACTGCCTGCCTATGTGACCCAAGCTCTTTACACTCTCTGCTTGTCCCAAAGCCCCTCACACTATCAGGCTATGTGACCCAAGCTCCTACACTCTCTGCATGTGCCAATGCTTATCACACTATCTGACTATGTGACCCAAGCTCCTTACACTCTCTGCTTGTCCCAAAGCCCCTCACACTATCAGGCTATGTGACCCAAGCTCCTTACACTCTCTCCATGGGTCAAAAATCATTACACTGTCTGCCTATGTGACTTAAGCACCTTACACTCCCTCCATTGGTGGAGGCTCCTTACAGCCTCTCCATGTACCAAAGCTCCTCACAGTGTTTATCTCTGTGCTCCAAGTCATTTATGCTGTCTGCCCTTGTATCTAAAGCTCCTCCCACTATCCATCTTCCCAAAATTCCCCAAGTATGTGCACGTGCCGAACACTACCGTGGGGGAAAAGATACCATGGTGGGGCTTTTATGTAGGTGTGTGTAATGAACCCAGTCAGCACTGCACCGATAGGGACTTGGTGAAGAGAGAGTAAGGGAAGCCATGCCACCATCTCCCCCACCCCTCTAAGCCTCGCTTATATGCCCTATATTAAACAGAAACTTCAGCTGGTTGAACTTGAAGCAAGAGCAAACAGTGGCATAGTGCCACGTTCCCAAGGATGTCTGAAATAGGTGCTATGCCAACTCCTTCTTTCGCGCAGATGGTCAAAATCAGATTCCTTTACGTTGAAAACACATATATATTAATTTATATACAAGTACACAGGAATCAGAACTGGGCATAATGGCGAACCTTCAAGTTGGATACCAATTTAATGACCAGCAAAGGCTGTTCCTTGCAAGATCTCTCATCCAAGAGACAAAAAGACATTTACCTGGCAGCATCTGAAAGCTGATCCACAAAGGTGCTTCTCCCAGCATGTATAGAGTTGCAGGGACCTCCAAGATACAAAAAAATGAACAAACTGCCCTCAAAGCTTACTTCAGATGGCCTCCAATGAAGGAAGGCTAATGGATCCATGCATCACCAGATCGATCTCTCACTCAGTCTCTGTTCTATCATTCACGCTCTCGCCACCTTTTCCCAGTCCCCAACAGTAACCAACATAAGATCTTTCTTAATTCGTGTTGGTTTGCTTTGCATAATAGAAGTGGTAAAGATGCTCATTGTGTTGAATGTAATAAATAAAAGTCGAAATCTGGGGGAACTAGCCAGAAACTAGAGTTTTTGGCCTTGTATTAGTAGATGGTCTGATCTTAGATCTTACAGGTTAACTTTTTAATAAAGCCTTACATTTGTTACACTGAATAAAACATGTCTTTCTATTTCTTCATTTAGAAGTTTAATAAAGAACAACCTGAAGCCTTGAGGTTACTTCTTCGTGCTCTTGAAGGGGTCTGTCACTGTACGAGGCGCCTCATTGTGCATTCTTGAAGGTTTGAGTTCAAGACCAAGAGGCAGGAGGGGCTCATATGACTTCTGGGGTACAATATTTATTTTATTTATTTATCGAGTGTGACATTCATCCATTAGGATATCACGGCGCTGGATATCAGAACTCATGGTAGAGGTGGTATATGCGGTACAAAAGGGGATGATGGACGGAGCGTTTAAGCAAATCAAACACTCACCCCCAGTCAACTGATCTGGGTTTAATCCATCACCATTCTTTAACCCACTCAGCCACCCCATTTCAGACATGGCTATATGCAAATCAGTCTGACCCTTTGCCTCATGGGAAAAGTCCAGCCCGGACTGCCAAGCCATGTCTTTCATGGACCGGAAACAAGCATCCTGGGACCGGTTTCGGATTCATAATCCTCATCAGCCAGGCTATCTTGAATCCAGTGGCCAAGTGAGCAAGGGACTCACGTCTGAGCATACCCTGCCACACTTAGGGCGAACAAAGCGATACAAAAGGGGATGATGGACGGAGCATTTGAGCAAATCAAACACTCACCCCCAGTCAACTGATCTGGGTATAATCCATCACCATTCTTTAGCCCACTCAGCCACCCCATTTCAGACATGGCTATATGCAAATCAGTCGGACCCTTTGCCTCATGGGAAAAGTCCAGCCCGAACTGCCAAGCCATGTCTTCCATGGACCGGAAACAAGCATCCTGGGACCGGTTTATGAGGTGGTTTATGGACATTGTTTGGCTGTCCAGTATTTAGCCCTGGGGAACAGATGAGTTTTGAGTTTTTTCTGAATGATATGTAGTCGTCTGTGAGACAAAGCTCTTGTGGTAATTCGTTCCAATGCTTAGCTGCAAGATATGAGAAGGTACGACCTCCTGCCTTTACTTTCTTCATACATTTTGTTGTGGCCTACGCTTGATGGCGTGACCTTAAGTAAGCATGGCGGGACGGTCCACCTTCGGTTTCCAGAGAACATCCCAAATCGCCCTCCCCATAATTGCCCGATCCGTGTGTAGCCAGTGCTTATCTGACTCACGTTAGGACCACTCCAACATGACCCGGAGTTGTGTCGCTCTGTAATAGAGGATCAGGTCTGGCCACGCCATCCCACCCTCATCTGATGGCTTCCGTAATAAGTTGAATGGGAGCCTCGGTCTTTTATTTTGCCATATACATTTCTTAAGGAGAGTGTGGATTCCCTTTAGGTAATCTCTCTCTAGGTCAATGGGCAGACTCTGGAATAAGTGTAGAAATTTCAGGAGAACCACCATTTTGATGGCATGTATTCTGCCAATCCAGGATAAATATATGGCGCCCATCGCTTAAGGCCTGCTTGGAATTGGCGTAAGAGTGGGGGGTAGTGGCTGCAAAGAGTCCTCAAATTTTAGGAGTAAGGTTTATGCAGCGGTAAGTTAATTCCTTCTTGGCCCGTTGGAATGGGGTTGTGGCCATTAGTGTACTCATCCCTACTTCTGTTATGGTCAGGTTGAGGAAGAAGGATTTGGGGAGGTTAATTCATAGTTCAGCCACCTCCTCGAAGCTTTTCAGCTCCTCCTGGAGTGTTGTGAGAGAGTGGTGCGGTCATGTAAGTGTTAGTAAGATATCATTGGCGAACAAGGAAATGTTGTGCTCGTCTGAGCCGAAATCAATTCCCTTAATCGTCCGATTCTCTCTGATAAATGCCGCTGGGGGTTCGATGCAGGGGGCGAAGAGGAGCAGGGACAGTGGGCATCCCTATCTCATCCCCCTCCCCAGCAGAAAAGGGCCCAAGCTTGTTCCATTGACAAGGATTCTGGCACTTGGGGCCACAAAGTTGGCCCTTATCATATTTATGAAGGCCTCCCAGAAGCCAAACCTCTGGAGAGCTTGAAAAAGAAACGACCAGCCTTCTCGGCGTCTAGGCCCAGCAGGATTGCAGGGACTTGCTTTTTAGTAGTCTTTTCTATGAGATGTATTACTCTGTGGACATTATCATTTGTCTGTTTAGCCTTAAGGAAGCCGGACTGGTCCGGATGGATCAGTCCCGGCATTAGGTCTTCTAAGCGGGGGGCCAGGATTTTGGAGTACAGCTTAGCATCTAAGTTGAGGAGGGCTATGGGTAGATAAGAGCCGCATTGTTGTGGATCTTTCCCAGTTTTAGGGATCACTGTAATAAGTGCCTTGTGCATGGACTGTGTCACCTGCAGGTTATTCGTAATGTGGGTAAACAGAGAGGTCAGCTGGGGGAATAGTTCTGCACTGAATGTTTTATAGAATTGTGCTGTCAGGCCATCTGGACCTGGTGATTTGTGAAATTTTAGTTCCCCAAGCGCCAGTCGCACTTCCTCCTCTGTTATGCGTTTGCCTAGTTATTAATTATGGGATGGGGTGACTTGTGAGTGTTGTACCGGTTTAAGGTAATCTGCTGTGCTTGTAGGTTGGGTTGGTCAGCTGTGTATAGTGTATTGTAAAAGTCCCTGAATGTGTGCACTCCCCCTGAATCGTCCTGTGATGTGATCCGGGCAGGGTCTTGTATGTCCCCGATATATTCCTTCCCTCTCTTGATCCATAGCTGTCGGGCTAGGTGGATCCCACTTTGTTGCCCTGTGCGTACGAGGTGTGTTTAAACCTTAGCAGTGTCAGTACCGCTCTATCAGAATAGATTTCCTAAAATGTGTCTTTTAGAGCACTTCAAGGGGAGAAGGGGGGATAGGTCCTGCTCTCTCACCGGCCGTATTTAATTGAGCAGAATAGGGGGCTACTTGTCCATGACAGGGGGAAACACCTAATCCTCTGGTCACAAGAGAGTTCCAAGAAATCATCAGGAGAAGTTAATATTGCTGTTTTGCATGGAAGAAATTCCAGTACACGAGATGCAAAGTAGTGATATTTATATAGAGGTGTTATAACTCGCTTCAGAGATTCCGAGTCAAATTCTAAGAAAATGGTAAAAGCCAAAACTTGTTTCGCCCCCTTTACATGGCCGTCCGGCCTGGGGCTTCCTCAGGGCTGTACATGTGAGCATTAAAAATGGACACGAGTGCCCAAAACAAAAGACCACACAACCGCAAATAAAACAAAGGGCAGAAAACACAACCGAAAATGTGCATAGCATGCAGAGTGCAACAATGTCAACAGACACATTGGTGAAGCATATATGTAAAGATATGGCATGAATTTACATATATGTGCAAACAGAGTGCATACGTTCCATATATATTTCAATAATAATAAAACACAGAATTGAATATTTAGAAGATGTAGGGGAAAGATAGGAAAGAAAAGATAGGATAGTCAAATAGGAAGGAAGGATTGAAGGAAGAAGGCAATGGCAGTCATAACACCTCTATATAAATATCACTACTTTGCATCTCGAGTACTCAATTTTTTTCCGAGCAAACCAGCAATATTAACTTGTCCTGACTATTTCTTAGAAGTTTCCCTTTTAGGGCTGTCACTTTTCTCCGTAGTGTCAGTGTGGGGTTAGCCTTGTTGGTGTGTTCTAAAACTTTTAGTTCTCCTACTAAGTTCAACCTTTCCTCCGCTCTCTGTTTGTTGAGGGCAGACATCAGTGTTATGCATTGGCCCCTCATCACTGCCTTAAATATGTCCCATGTGTGTGCCCATAACGTGTCTTGTAGGTTGCTTAATTGGAAGAATTCTCTAATGTTGTTCTAAGTGCGCCACGCAGTCTTTTATCCATTGGGGAAGAACCATCTTCTAAATGTCGGTGCGGGGCGATGCCACTCCAGGGAGATTGACACCGATGCGTGATCAGATATGATGATGGGTTGTATGGTGGCATCCGTGACATCTTTATTTAAGGCTTGACTCATGAAGATGTAGTCTAGTCAGGAGTAAGTGCTGTGTATGTGGGAGAAAAGGTGCAATCTTTGTCTTCTGGGTGTGCGTCTCTCCATGTGTCCTTTAGGCCCAGTGCCTGGATGGCTTGTTTCACTTGTTTCGGAATGCTACATGTGGGTGATCTGCTTGGATGTGTGCAGTCATTCCCTGAGTAACAGGTGAGTGTGAAGTCCCCCATCATGATTATGTCTCCCACTGTGAATCCCCCCAGTAGGGCTAGTGTATTGTGTAAAAATGTTGCCTGGTTAGTATTAGGTGCATATACTGAAGCTATTGTGCATTCTTTCCCTTGGATCCGACTCGTACCATAATATCCCTCCCTTCCTTGTCAGTTTTGTAATCTTCGGGTTGGAATTTGAGGGAAGAGTGGAATAGGAAAACCACTCCGTTATGTTTTGTGGAGGAGGAGGATTAATATATTAGCAGGTACGCCTTGTATTTTAATCTTTGGTCTTCCCCTCTTTTAAGGTTTGTCTCCTGGAGTGCAACTATATCATAGTGTTGGTCAGTGAGGTGTTTCCATATCTTCTGGCGTTTGGAGGGGGCATTCATGCCCCTAACGTTTCATGAGATTGTGGTGAGTACCATTATGGAGAAATGTACCTGCGTGCATGCTTGTGGTCCACTCTTTTGTGTCCCATCTTCTCCCTCCCTCTCTGAACCTGCCCATAGTCTCCTGATGTCTCGAGCCTTACTCGCTCTGATTTGTCACCCAAATGTGTTCTCCCCGTGTCCCTTGTCACCCAGGCTGCTGAAATGAAAACCCCAAACAAAATAAAAGAAGAAAAGTAAAGCTCTAACTGTATAATACTTAACAATAGGACAACGTGTCTCCAAACTAGTCTATCATTATAAAGAGGTCGGTGGTAGTGTTCTCCTCATACAAGGAGAAGCGTCCGCACATTCGTTAAACAATCTTAAGATACAAAGTTGCACGTGTCATTATAGACTTATCATAGATTTCAATCAACAAATACTAGGTGCTTATATAGCCTGATGTACACTCACCACCAGGAGTGTTATACAGCACACAAAGTGCATATCATATTAGAACAAGAGCAGGCTAAGTTAGCACACCATTTAATGTTAGAATGTTATAGATTCTAGGTAGTCCTAGATCCCTCCTTAGACTCAATCAATTCCAACAAACATTAAGTAACTATTTCGCAATTGGATATATACAGTGTCCAATTCGTAAAACGTAACAACGGATTCAGAAATCCAAACCAAGTAGTAGTCTTTCAATTCTTTATTAAAAATCCATATGTAGATTAGACTTCTCAGCTCACACCGCCGACACGTGTTTCGTCTCTTTACGAGACTCAAGACTTTTTCAAGGCAGATATTATAAGCACGTATTATGGTGATATGAAGTAGGCCAGCCCCTCCGAGTTTCTCTGTATTCGAAAGATGAGCCCCTCAAGAATTTGCTGGTGATGTTTTGATAAACACCTAGCAGTCCTCTCATAAAAACATGATAAGTAACGAGTTATCCAACAGGGATGTCACTTCTAAATATTTTCAATAATGAGATGTCAAATATTGAAGTGGTTAAATAATCCTGGCCTACTAATTCTGCATCGAATATCACAAAGTAATTCAGAAAACGATTTTATTTTCCTTCTCGCGAAGTCAGGTTCCACAACATAATGGCGCGGCTTAGCACGGCATCATATCAATAATTAGATGCCCTTCAGTAGCGTTAGTATTTCAGTGTACTCTGGCTGTGTAAGAGAACACGTAGTGGTCAGTGGACACACCCTTGTATATTGATTGCACAAGACCCTGATAAGTCTCGAATATAACGCGTAAGTGCCGAACACCAAACACCAACAAAAGCCGTCTAACTAGATGGCTTTTGTTGGTGTTTGGTGTTCGAAACTTACGCATCGTAGGCCAGGATTATTTAACCACTTCAATATTTGACATCTCATTATTGAAGATATTTAGCTAACTTAGCCTGCTCTTGTTCTAATAGTCTATCATTATGGTAAAGGTTATGCATCGGGGCGAACTGGACCAATGTCTGCCGCCGAAATATCTGTCCATGTTCACGTTGAGAACATATCACCTTCTACGATCTTGTTGACACTATTCTTAGGTGTGTGCCTGGGCATTCGACGTGTCTAGGGGTCGGATTTGTTATGACTAGGTTGCGGAGTGGTTATAGGGGCTGAATTGTATCAAGTCTTTATGCTGTCTGCCTGATGTCCGCTCTTCTGCTCAGTCTCAGCAGCATCTTAAGGAAGCAGACCCTATTCCTGTGTGAGCCTTATGGGTCCTGCTCTTTCAGGAGGCTTCTGGTAGCTCTTGTTTCTTCTGTGGTCTGGGAGGTCGATGTGTGTGCCAGGCGTCTCCATTTCTTGTGCCTGGGGGAGAGTTTCCACGTTGATCTCGACTATCCTGATTGGTATCGTCTGCCGGCATCGGGAGCCCCAGAAGGGTGCAAGCTTCCTTGATATCCGTCATGTGGCATACTTTATTGCGGAAATCAAAATCGAAACTGAAGGGATAAGCCCATGTATACTTAATGAATGTCTCAGTTTTTCTGTGATGGGTCTAAACTGGGGTCTGCAAATGAAAGTCACTGGCGCGATATCCTGGTACAGGTCACATTTGAATCCCAGTGTCCTTTTTCCTGGCGGCTTGTAGGATGGCTTCTTTTGTTTCCAACAAGTGTAGTTTAGACAGGACGTCATGTGGTATTGGATTATCTCCTTGATTAGGTCTTCCCACTCTGTGCATTCTCTTCAGTTTAATTGTGATGGCTGGTGTTGCTAATGTCTCCGCAAAGAGGCCAATTATGAAAGCCTCGAGATCTGAACCCTCTGCCCCTTCTGCCAGGACCGCCCATAGTTGAGTTTGTAGATCCTTTGTGTTGGATGTTATTTGGTCCATTTGCTGCTCGAGGTCTGTATCCTTGGTCTCCACAGCCATCACTCTGGCTCCCACTGAGTCAACATCCTGTTGAAGCATGACGAGTCGGCCACTAAGGTCTGCTCTTAATTTGTCATGTCCGCCTTAAGTTCCTCTCGTAGTTCCTGCTTAAACTCCTGGAGCGACACCAGGAGATCCTCCTTCGTTAATGCCATTTCTGCCCCCCCCCCCTCCTGCGATAGGTTGGGAATCTTTGGTGCTCGTGGGGGTGAAGTAAGTGTAGACTATTGTTCTGCTGTTTTTTGGGTGGCATAAGGGCGCACCCTATCACGCCGGTTTTACTTTGGTCACAATCAGGTTCCACTGGGGAATTGGCATTTGTGTGGTCTCCTTGCTGTTTCAGTGGCTCCTGGTGGGCCATTCTGGTTCGCTTTTGGTGTTAATGGTCGCTGGAGGGTCTTGTGGGAGGGCTTAGTATTGTAGCCTGAGTGTGGGCAGCTTAATGTCCTTCGTTTTGTTCCCCCAGCTTCTCTTGTCGTGGTGGTGGATGCAGGCCTGTTCTTAAACTGCTTTGTGGTTCCTCCTCCTCGTTGTCTTTGC
This sequence comes from Lissotriton helveticus, assembly GCF_964261635.1. NCBI lineage: Eukaryota > Metazoa > Chordata > Amphibia > Caudata > Salamandridae > Lissotriton > Lissotriton helveticus. The sequence continues at coordinate 1,931,396,173 of NC_136065.1, forward strand.
AACCGTTTTACCTGTCTGCCTGTTCGCCTCAGATCATTATTCTTGTTGAGCTTTACTCTCTCCTAGCGTAATATTGCACTGTGAATGTATTTGCTGTGTTCATGCCTCCCTGCTCTATTTGTCGTTTATGCTGCACTGTCATTCATTGCGATCTGACTGTCTGTTTGTAGTCAGGCCTCTTTCTTCTTACTGTGCGTCTCGCACGGGTGCCATTTTAGGGTCAGGCATGTGAGTGCTATTGATGGGGAGCCGGTTATTGCTTTACCTGAGTACTCTGGTGCTGATACGTCAAAGTCGCTGGCTGCTTGATAGCATCCACGTGGCTCGAGCACTGTTAGCGCCCCCCCCCCTCCCAATGCTCTCCTTATTTAGGGTCTTGTGGCTTCACCATTTAAGGTCAGGCATGAGTAGGCTATTGATGAGGAGCTGGTTATTGCTTTACCGGAGTTCTCCGGTGCTGATTCCTATCGGCATCAGTGTTGATGCCTGCTTGATAGCCCACACACGGCTCGAGCCCTGTTAGCGCCCCGTGGCTCTCCTTTCACTGGGTCTTGCGTCTTTGCCATGCACTTCCCTCTCTCCCCACTCATCGCATCTCTGGGGCCGGTCCCCGTTGTTCCACTTGTCTCTCGGTCAGGGGGGTGGGGGTGAGCAGGGTCACACGACTTCTCCACCGAAAAAGGGGATGTCTGGCTTTGCCTCACAGGATCACCTCTGCCTCGGACATGGGCCGTCTCCTCCGAGGGACCTGTCTCTCGCCCGCACGTTGTTAATCGGTTGCCAGACGGTCGCCGTTTCTCCGGTTTGCTGCACCAGATGTGTCCTGGCTACTTGCCCTCTGCTACTGGGTAAGAATCACCAGTTTACGTAGGTTGAAACAATCATTTTCCTCTGTATTTCAGACTTTCACCGCAGAGCCGTCGTGGTTCTCGTCCACACGGCCATCTTGGCTGGCCACGCCCCCTGATGAATTATTTTGAGACAAGTTTAATGTAAATAAAGTAATTCATTGATGGGTTGATTTGTGTTTAGAAAAAGAAAGTGGTGATGGTTGAAGTCCTGGAAGGATTTGATTATTTTCTAAGCGATTCAGAAATGTAAAGATTGTTATCTGCAGTATGTTCCTTTGGATCTTTGATGGGATTCTTCGCATGTTTTGCATGTGAGTTTTTTACATTTCTTTTTTAGTCTTCACCAGCCTATTTATTTTGCTGTGTTTTTACCTTTTTTTAAATCTATTTGTATTTGTTTCAGGGACACTAGTTCTGCAACTATTTTCTTTGAAAAAATATTGGTATTATATTTCATCATTCTTTATATGTTTTATCTACATTCACATTTTTCCTGTTCTGTATTCAGCACCTTCCCCGAAGTTGGCTTTCACTAATAATAATAATATTAAACAAATTTATAACGCGCATGATTACACTGCCTAGTGTGTCCCCGCGCTGCGGTACAAAGAGGCACATATTCCGGACAGGGCAGAAAAAGCAGAGACAGGTGAAACGGGAGGGCTAACAGAGGAAAAAAGCCAAGTTTTCAACTTCTTTCGGAAGATAGTCTCCGAAACCTCCAACCTGAGCCCCAGGGGGAGTTTATTCCATTGCTTTGCTGCTAAAAAGCGAAAGGAGGGACCACCCATCCTTGCTCTCGTGATAGATGGAATGCTAACCTGCCACGTCCCGCTGGATCTTAGTTGACGGGTCGGGGAATAGGTGGTTAGTAGATCATACAGGTAGGTGGGCCCCTTTCTTTGTAGGATACGATGGCTGACACAAAGAGCCTTAAACAGAATTCGCTCCCTTACCGGAAGCCAGTGAAGGGAAGCTAAGGCCTTGTTAGAAGGGGCTCTCTTGGGTAACAACAGAACGAGACGCCCTGCTGCATTCTGGATGCGTTGGAGTCACTGTATACATTTAGTATTAGCTCCCAGATAGAGTGTGTTTCAATAATCCAGGCGTGATGTCACCAGAGCATGAACCATGGTTTTCCTAGCTGTAATAGGCAGCACATCTAAAGTCTTCCGGAGTCCACGCAAAACTCCAAAACATGTTCCTGCCACTCGCCTAGTGTGGTTCTCAAAGGAGAGCTTGGTATCCAGCCACATTCCTAGGTTCCTAACCTGCTCACAAGGAGAGGGGGTTGGTCCCAGTGTCTGAGGCCACCATGCCGACGACCAAACCGATGGCGCTTTGCCTATCACCAGCACCTCAGTTTTGTTTTTATTCAGTTTAAGGCAGTTGTTAGCCATCCAGGATGCCAGTTCTTGTAGGCACGTCGAAGAATTGATGGCTGCCTTCTCATGTGCTTATGTTAGGGACACCACCAATTGAGTGTCGTCAGCACAGGACACAACACTGACCCCACATTTTCCCGTAATCACTGCCACAGGAGTGACATAGAGATTAAACAGGGTAGGGCTGAGAATGGAACTTTGTGGGACCACTTGTTTCAGCTTAATACTTTTAGAGTGGTAAAGTCCCTGCGACACCTGAAAAGATCATGCAGAAAAGAATCCAACCTAGAGTTTAGAATAGTAAATCTACCCAATTTTCACTGGCCAACTTCAAGTTTGCCCTCACTAAAGTTTAGAATAGTAAATCTGCTACCTTCAATGCCCAGAACCTTGCTGGAGGTAGCCCTACCTGGCATTTAGCATAGTAAATCTGCTCCCATCAGTGCCCTGCACCTTCATCGAGTTGGCTTTCACTGGAGTTAGAATAGTTAGTCCGCCTGACTTTCAGTGCTCACAACCTTTCCTGAGTTAGTTTAGATTGAATATGGAATAGCAAATCTACACCTTTCAGCACCTTCTCTGAGATGGCATAGATTGGAGTTGAATACTAAATATGCTCTATACAGTGTCCAGCATTTCCCCCAAGGATGCGCAGATTTGGCATTTTTAAAACAAAAATAATAGTAATTTACATATGGGTTTATCATTTTAAACTAAACATACTATTTACAAAATTCTTATGACTTGGAAGGGTTTATGTATTCTTTAAGGAAATGTACAGTCCTCTGTCACAATGTGTTTGTATCTTGACAAAATAATATTTTAGAGATACAAATTATAATACATGTGTGGAGACTATGTATATATTACTTTTAGTATTCGATTAGTAATATTTATGTTTACAGCTAGGTGGCAGTGGCTGTCTGTTGTTGCTCTAGTAGACTCTCCTCTTCACCCTACTGCTTGTGGTCACCTCACAGGTCATTGACCTACTGATTAAAAAATTGTAGATAGCCGTTTTCATTGTAATTTTGAGGTAAAATCTTCATTTAAACGAAAATATGTGTTTGTTTCCTTGTAATGTTGTAAATAAATTTGTGGCAGAACCTAAAATGTAATTGCTGTATGAAATGTGTCTGCCATCTCTGTAGCGGCACATTTGACATATATAAAAAACATATTAATAAATTGCAAAGGATATTGTTTCATATGTGTAACATCAGAATTGCTTTAAAAATGTATATCTTAAAAATATTTTTATTAACAGAAAAATTCATGGTAAAGGCTTGCATGGTAAAGGTATGTATAGTACTGATGTTCGTGGTATAGGATTTTTTAATATTAGTGAAGCATCTGGTATAATGATTTCAGTATATCCTAATACAGTTTGAAGAAGTTTATTCCATGAGAAAATTGATCTCATCATCAGCAAACAGATAATGTCACAACTGACAAGATTAAGAATCACAACAAGCCTAGAACCAAATACATATCTAACATTCCATTGTAAGAACAGGCACAGTCTTACAGGAACAGTATACACAAATACCACACATCTCCCTTCGTTAACAATAAAACAAAATAATGAGGATAAACATAAGTTAGGAAAAATTACATTCACTGTATGAACATTTTCCTTTTAAATAAAATCTGAAAGATGTGAAGGACGCTTGATTATTCTTGAAGATCTTCTAACAATTTTTGAACCACTTCCAGAATAGGATTCACATCTCATGTGGGTAGATCCAGACTTCATGTGGGTAAAAGGCGAAGTATCATTTACTAGATTCTTATTTAGATCATTTTCCAATTTCCCTTTTACCACGACAACTCTATTCAAGTTCCATATGCGATGATCTTGAGTTTGTATGGCATTATTAAACAACTTGATTACCTTTATCGGTTTCATGAATTTTGACATAGAGCTGCCCACTAAACCAAGACGCTTAATCATAACCCAATCTCCAACTTTTACCTCCGTTTTCTTTACCACATTCTTAGCATCAAAGTATACTTTCCTTTGTTCAGCTTTTTCTTCATCTTTTTTCTGAACATCCTCACCATCACACGAGCTCTCTTTTCCCCTTAACAATTCATATTTGTTAACCCAAAAGGGTTCAACACAAGTATTGGGTATTCTTCCACGAAACAATAAGAAAGGCGTTTTCCCTGTCGTAGAGTGAGGAGTTAACCTATATTACTCTACTTTTAACATGACCTCTTTTTTCCAATCTAAAGCTACACCCTTAGCTAGTACAATCGTCTCTTTAATCACTTTGTTAAATCTCTCCACCACACCATTTGCCTCTGGGTGATAGAGAGAAGACGTTTTATGAACAATACCTTTAGAAGATCAAAACTCTTCCATTTCCTTAGATATGAGCTGAACACCATTGTCAGTTGAAATTGTAACAGGTAATCCTTCCCTAGCAAACAGTTTCTTCAAACACTGAATCACACTATTAGAATCAATCACAGGTAAAAAAAAAACCTCAGGCCACCTGGAAAACATGTCAATAACTACCAACAAAAATACCTGAGAATCTTTAGAATGAATAGGACCCACTATGTCCAAAGCAATGTCCTGCCAGGGTCCGTTGGGATGTCTCCTCAAAAACATAGGTTGCACATGAGTGTTTTTAGCTTTATCACTAAGACTACAAGGAATGCAATCTCTCACAACCCTCTCCACCATTTTGTCCATCCCTGGCCACCAATAGGACATTCTTAATCTTTCTTTACACTTTGATAAACCTGAGTGAGCTACATGAACTAAATCAATTAACTCCTTTCTGAGACTATCAGGTGGAATTAATCTTGTCCCTCGAAACAATAAATCACTCTCCACTGATAATTCATTACGCACACTCCAATAAACTTTTGTAGACTTAGAACCTTCCTTATTACTATACCAACCATTCTTTACTAAAGACATCACCTCACGCAAATTTAAATCTCCTTTTAATTCTTCAGACCACCTTTTCTCCGAAATCATATTATGATCAACAACACATACCAGTTCATCCTCAAAACCCATATCATCCTCATCAACATGTTCAGAAGTAACCAATCTTGATAAAACATCAGCCACGCCATTATCAACTCCTGGGATGTACTTGATATCAAAATTGTACTCCTGTAGACCAGTAATCCATTTGGTAATCCTGCCAGAAACAAGATCTAAACCCTTTTTACTAAAAATTTCAATCAAAGGTTTATGATCTGTGTGTACTTCAAAATCCGACCCCCACAGAAATGTTTTAACTTTCTTTATTGCCCAAAACACTCCTAAAGCCTCCCTCTCAACAACAGAGTAACGAGTTTCAGGATCTCTCATACTTATAGACAAAAACATTATGGTCTGCATCCCATGTGAACCTTTCTGCTTCAACACAGCACCTAATCCTTTTTCGCTTGCATCGGTAACTAAAATGGATTTATGTGCAGGATTGAAACTTTTAAGTGAAGGAGACTTGTCTAACCTTTCTTTAATGGCCACAAATTCTTTTTCACAAAGATCATTCCATAAAAATTCCTCACCTTTACGCAGGAGTTGTCCCATGTTGGCAGTAATACTAGCAAAATCTAAAACAAATTTAGCGTAGTATTCGATCATTCCTAAAAACTTCATCAATTCAGCTTTATTGTTTTGATGGTATCAATTAAATCAGACTTAGGCTTTACCCCATCACCTAAAATGTTATGACCCAAGTAATTAATTGTGTTAGATTTGAATCTACACTTTCCTACCTTGACAGTGAGATTGTGTTTGCACAAACTATTCAACACTGCTTTAAGTCTTACATCATGTTCAACAGCATGTTTTGCAAATATTAAAATATCATCCTGATATACACAAACACCAGGAAGGTCCTTTAGAACTCTTTCCATAACACGTTGAAATACGGATGAAGCAGATACCAGTCCGAATGGAATTCTCTTAAACCTATATGTACCAAATGGTGTAACAAAAGATGTATAGTCTCTGCATGACTCCTCCAACTCTATCTGATGATACGCAGATGTAAGATCCAAAGTGCTGAATATCAAGCAACACTAAAAGCTCTGTAATGTTTGGTAACGGGTATCGATCTACAACTACACACTTGTTAAGTTGCCTATGGTCGATGCAGAGACGCAAATCGCCGTTAGGTCTGCGTGCTGCAACGACCAGAGCCAACCATTCACATCCTTCAACCTCTTCTATAATTCCACTGTCTTTCAACTTCTGAATCTCCTTCTTCATGTCATCCCTCACAGAAAGTGGAACATTTCTAACCTTGCAACTCACAGGTATGGAATCTTTTTTTAACAGAATTTTATGCTGATACCCCTTCAAGCATCCCAAAGTTTCTTTAAAGACATTAGGAAACTTTTCTTCCAAGTCACACAGATACTTATCATTAAAATTCTTCTCAATAAATTGAATTCTATCATCTGTTTGTAAACAGGCCTCAACATCAACATGCGGTCTATCTCTCAATTGTATAGGTGGATTAGCATTGGGATCTAGAAACACCCCTAAATCACCTTGGTGAATCCAACTAATTATACTGTCTCCTCTCTTTGAGACATAGATCTTTCCAGACACATATCTGTCCTTATATTCTATAAGACCCATGAAATAACCATGTAGCTTTATGGGTTCTCCTCCATACGCTAAAGGAATGATATCAGGTTTGACAAGAGAAACTTTGTTCTTGAGTTTCGAATTAAAAAACTCATTGGAGATAATTGCGATCTTAGCGTCAGAGGCAAATAATACTCTGGTCATCTCCCCTTCAACTAAAATCTCATCAAAAGGACAAGATTTGCTATTGCCCTTGTTGTCCACCTGAACAACTATCTGTCCACATTCAAAATCTATAGATTCAGATGCTTGTTCGTAAATCTCTACCTCCTTAACTGTTGTTTTTAACTTAGTTTTACATAAAGCTGTGAAATGACCTTTCATTTTATATTTTGCACATTTAAAGTTGAGAGCTGGACATTTTTTGTCATTCGCCAGATGTCCAGGCTTACCACAACGAAAACATTTCCTCTCAGTCCAAGTTTTGCTCAAATCTTTTTTATCTATACTACTATGTTTCTCAGGAATGTTTTTAACAATTTGAACTTTTGCAGTTCTATCAGAGTCTTTCTTTATCACTTCTACACACTTTATAGAATGCTCAATGCGTTTTGCAACTGCTAATACTTCTTCCAGGGTGGGTTCATCTCTTAACCATAATTCTTCTTTAACCTTTTCTATACAACATCCAAACATGAAATGATCGCGAATTCGTTCATCAGTAAGGCCATCAAATTTACACGAGGAAGCAAGTTTCCTCAAATGGGTTACATAAGTTTCAATTGTTTCCTCCGTACCCTGCATTCGTTTTGCAAATTGATACTTTTCAAGGATCGTGCTAACTTTCGGAAGATAATGCAAATACAATTTTTTTATGCATATTTCATAGTCATTCAAGTTGTTAGAATCAGAAGCTGAAAGATCAGGTAAATGGTCAAAGACATCTTGACTCTCCGAACCTAGACAATGCAGCAATAATGAAGATTTTCTTTCTGCACTTAGAGATGGCCCACACACTCTGGCATACCGTTCAAAAACAACCTTCCATTTTTTCCATTTTATCGGTGGATCACCCGGGTTTGACAAAAAAAATAAAGCTGCTGTCACATTCTGCTTGTTAAATCAATAAACAATATAAATATGTAATAAATAAACTCTCAGAGCGAGAAAAGATATTAACTTCGCTGAAATAACTCTATAAAATGAAGATTAGTATGTCATTTTGGAGTGTTTGACAAAATAATGCTCTCTGCCATAAAATAAAACAATATAACCTTTTTAAAAATTTTAAAATGATAAACTTTAGTTGAATAACCACAGAATAACACGCAGATGAAGAAAAGGAATATGAGTGTCACAGCTGGCACTTAATGCAATGTCGACATCACAAGCATAACATATCACCGCTGAGTAGCACGCCGATGCAGAAAAGAGGTGTGCGTGTCACCGCTGAAGTTAACATGAAGACGACATCATAAGTTGTACCGTAACACGCTAATGATAGAAGTGTGCGTGTCACTGTCATGAAGAGGATACGATGAAAAGGCGTTCATACGAGCGCGTCTAACTGCTTTCAAATATTGCCTTCACTTCAATGAAGTTATCAGTCAAGACGCTTTCCAATATGGCCGCCACTCACGTTGATATGTGCGTAATGACAAAAGCACACAACGCAGAACTTGCTTCAGGGACGTGGAATTCGGATGCTTCACGGTGGAACTCGGATGTCTCACGCCGAAGGAGAAGAATCTCGCCTCACGCCGAAGGAAAAGAACCTCAATGGTGTTCCATGTAAGAGAGCCTCGACTCCACTCCTTCTAAGTAAAAACTTTACCACGTCAGACATGAGCAAGCAGGCACGCACATTTGCCAATATAGCAATGTTTATTTTCAAAAGCTCAGGCTCCATGTGGCAATGTTTATTTTCAAATTCTCTGGCTTAAGCATCGCATCAACGGTGTTAACTTTCAAGCGCTTAGCCTCGCCCACTCGCTTGCCTCACTTCTTGTCAAGTCAATTAGTGCCTTAATTATGCTCATATACATTAAGCAATAAAAACGATGTACAAGTTTGTAGTATTCTCACATGATGTTTTATTCTCTATGTTTCTTCACTCTAGCTGCTCAGCCTGTGTGTGTCTACTCTGTATGGAATGTTGGTGAGTGGACCTTCACTAGAATGCCTGGGTGACTGGAGGAGGTGTGACAGTTGGTGGGAGAGGTTGAGCAGCTAGCAGGCTGCTCCTGGTGGGGCTGTGAGTTACCTGTTAATTACCATCTACAAGACTTTTACTACTTGTTAACTTACTTCTGAATAAACCTACTTGGTTTACATCTTACCAGCGTAGCGTGGTTACTACAAAGTTGCATTAAAAAAAATGATTTCCAACGAATCCACACAGCTGTGGAAAAGTAAATTTTGCCATGTTGTATGTGCCTACGTGTTCCCCATCTTATGCTATATGTGCATGATCGATATGCATGTATTCCCCCCTGATCAATTAAAGACGCAATTACAGTTGTGTCCATCTCTAGTATGCCAGTTTCCAGTCTTCGTGAAAGCAACGAATATTAGGCCTATGTAAAGCTACGTTGCCACGTTTTTCAGTGTGCACGTTAATTCATTGAATTATCCCCGTTTCTAGGCCTCAAAAGGGCCCGGACTCAGATTCAGCTCCTGTCTCCTGAACCCTCTCCGAGGAGCGATACAGCCCCCCCCTGTATCCCTGACCCTTAGCTTACTTTCATGCCTCGCAGTGCCCGGCTCGGCCTGGCTCTGCCTCCCAGTCTGCCAAGAGTATGTTATGTTTCTAGTTATCAGTCCAGCCCTCCTTCTCTGCATTCCTAAGCTACTGAATCGCATCAATAGTTTCCGTCATGGTCTAGCCTTTATGTCTCCATGTAAGAGAAATACTGTATTAATATTCATTTAATATTCCTCGCACACACACTACATGTAGAATAATGCATGCCCCAGTCTTAATGTCTGTTAGCCTTTGCCCTGATAACTTTTGGATTCTATCAACATGTTCTCTAAACACTAGATACTAGATAGGCTTTAAGTACATGTCGCTCTGACACTCCAGACTTTCGTCTCCTCTTCTAGCGCAGAAGTCATAGCCCCCAGTTCTCCCTGGTAACACGTCATTGCCAGTTTGCGCGCACCACAAGGTTAGAGGTCCCAGCTGCTCAGGTAGCCCCCTCCATGTTTCCGCCCCGTTTATGACATATTCTGTTACGTTTGCATCACATGTCTATGTATACGCCCTGTACACACCTCTTGTTACACCCACTTTATGCCTTATCTTTCGCGACTGCTACAAACTCCGCCTACTGCTACGCCTACTGAATTGAATACAATGTATTTGTTTAACTATAAATATTGTGCACTGTTATTAAAGTTTGCTAGCCATTCCCAGATCCTGCCCCGGCAGCTGCCGGGCCCTGCCATCCCATTCCCGTACAGGCTGTCCTGTTCCTGTCCTTTTATGCTTAATTAAAGCCTGTATACTCTAGCTACCTTGTATCTTGACTCTTATTTATTGAGCTAACTGTTTATTAATTATAGTCAAAAATAGAACCGGTAATTAATTATTTATTTACCACATAATGGCGCCCGAACAGGAACTTGCCCTTTCCCCACGCGCCGGAGAAGCCACGCAGGCCCCCTGATCCTCTGCAGCCGTGACGGAACCATACCGTGCACGTGCAGATATTTCTGCTTCAAGTATCCCTCAGGCCCACGGAGGAGACGGAGGTTGCGGTCCAGCATCCAGACGAGGCGGTGGAGGAACGCGGCGAGTCCCGACCAGAGCCCAAGCCAAGAGTCCAAGGTCCGAGGTATCCGGAGGCCCACCTGTAACTGAAGTCCGAAGTTCGTCCGTCCGTCGTCGTAGCAGTCCAATCCAGTCCGAGGCCTTCCGTTCTTGCTGCCCGGTGAGTACCGTTGCTGGGGTAGTATCTAGACAGGGTCAAGTAATTTGTCTCTGGTCCGTGGGTTTGGGTACACAGATCCAACACGAAGTGTCCACCTAGGTGGATGCGGGTCCTGACGTGTCTCTTTATGAGACCGGTAAGTTTCGTACTGTTTCAGCAGTGCATCTAGTAATTCTAGTCAGTTCTGTTCTCGAGAAATTCATGTGTTCTGTTCTCAGTATTCCAGGTAGTATTCTGTCCGAACTGTTAGTTTAAATGTTATTTCATGTGTTTTCAATGTCGTGGTATGAGTGATTTGTTTCAGTTATTATTATTGTGTTTATTGTGTATTGTATTTGTGTCCAGACTCTAGCCTAGTCATGCCTCTGTTCTCAAATTTACGTCAGTTAAAAACTAGAAAAGGTCTGCTCGAGGAAGCAGTTCCTGTCCCGCCTAGGGACAGTCCAGGTCATTTTATGTATCATAAACATGGCATAAGTGCCATATTATATCTAGACTTATGGGTCGAGTATACTAAAGATCTAGAAGAGAAATATAGATGGCCTGTATCAGGTACGTGGGATGCCGAGTGCATCATGCGAGTAGAAGAAGCATTATGGAAAAAGAAATCCAGACAGTCCCAGAAAGATGCCATCGAGTTATGGCGCAAAGAATCTCACAAAAGAACAGAGAAAGAAATCAGAAAGTCTGAGTTAAGTAGAGAATCCTCAGAAAGGGCCCAAGAAAGGGAATTAATCGAAATAGGTGAACGAGTTAAAGCCGAACAGTCAGACAGACAGAGAAATGCCCTCATTAAGGGTATGTATCCTCTTCTTACCGAGGGCTTGCCAAAAGCAACCCCGGAAGCACCATGTAATTTTCCGCCGCCATTAGTTCCGATTAAGCTACGTCACAAACCGACCGCAGCTGATATTTTTCTCTCGTCCTACTTGGACGACACAGTCCCAGAATATGCAAATCCTGCTCTGCCAGCTCCTGTAAATAATGTAATTCCTGTTCTTCCAGCCACCGGGGCACCTGTTACAGCACTTGTTACGGTACCCCCGGTCCAGCCCATAATACAAGTTCCCGCTACATCAGTCACTCTGCCAGCACGAAGAGTATCAGTCGACGATTCCAGTTTAGGGGCCGCGGGAGGAGGTCCTCCTGGTACCCCGCCGCCACACAAACGTGTAACGTTAGTCGAGTTACATGAACGTGCGTTACAGCGTACGCCCAAATATCAGTCCGTTGCAGATATCAAGCGAGCTCTTACCGAATGCCGTTATGATCCAGTCCCAGGCGATGATAATATGGTTATATATTCATTGCGTGTAAGACGGGTGACCGAGTATTTGGACACCCTACCGAATATGAAAGAAGATCTAGACAGAATATATCGTTTCATCCGTACAGGAGAAGATTCAGAAAGTATTGGCGAAATCATGTCTCTAAGGAAAGCTGAGACCCAGCTCATGCTATTAAAGTTTCTAATCAATTGTTTAATAAGGGAACAAGATTGTCCGACTAAAGATCCGACCGAAATGAAAGTTCTGACAAGGTGGAGTGATAATATAGCTGAGGGTAGACACAAGACACTCAGTAGTATAGAGAGTATGTACAAGAAAATTCGTAAGGAAATAATAAGGTTACACGACAATCGCAAAGCAGCACAAGTAAGCGAGAAAGAAGACAACACTGATACTGAAGAGGTAGACGACGAGAATACCGCCAGAATAGCGTATGTAGGTAGATCTAGACTTCCAGACCGACATTCACGCCTAGAACACAAGAATGTCTTCAATCTTCCAGCACCAGAACAAGGTTCTCTAGAACAAGTATTTCAAGCTACCGATCACATTCTGAGATCACGAATCGGTTATAGTGAACTTAGCACCATGCATGAACAAGAACTAGCCCGATCAGCAGTTCGATGGACTACTGATTCTACCACTTTTCCAGACGAAATAGTGGCACAAATGTTTCTGAAACTGCCCCAAGCCGAGCAGCGACTGGTGGGTATGTATATGATCCAGCACCTCATTACATTGTATGAGGGTCAGCATTCTGATCCAGGTCCGTTACATGATGTCCTGAACGAGTTACTCCAGTATAAATGGAAAGGTTTAGGTACTGATTTAATTAGTGTCATTCTAGAACAGCGCCATAAATATAGAACGTTTCTGAATCCGCATTTTGTTCACGTCTCACCTCCAGAAAGTAAACCATTTTACATAGATAGACAGAATCCGTTACGAGAAGTACATCCAGTTAGGACACCGGATGGTGAAATGCAACGAGTATTTGTTTACACCCCTATTACAAAGATGGAACTCTTAGAGATGAAGAAATTAATTCCCTGTCACGACAAAGATCCAGCAGGGTTCCATCGAGAATTAAAAGACATGCTCCGTATGGGAGAATACACGTATCCAGATGTCATTAAAATGCTAAAGGTCCTGTTGCCCGCAGGGGTATATGAAAAACTCAAGGAAAAAGAATGGGAGGTGGGAGAGAAAAAGATAGATTGGACAGCTCTAGAAGCTGAAGATAAAATACGAGTACCCGGTACCGGTCTTGGGGAGAAATGTAAAGAATTGCCCGAGTTATTGATTCAGGTTTTGCCAAGATTATTAGCCACGAAAAAGGAAGATTGGGATGCAATCTCAGCATGCAAACAGAAACAGGATGAAGACACTAGTGATTTTTATTCTAGATTCGAAAAATGTTTCATTATCAACAGTGGTTTAAAGACAGGTAGCGAGTCATACCCTCATCTTTTTGTTACTAAACTAGTCGAGAATTCAAGCCCACAAGTTAAAAATCGAGTTTTGAAAGTCGAAAGTGCTTGGCAAGCTAGTACCCGGTCACAAATGCTCCAGATGCTCCAGTATCACCAGAATAGAATCAGGGAAGAACAAGAACATGAAAGGAGACGTATGAAAGACACGAAAATGAAGGTACTAGTTGCACAATCTGTTCCACAAGACAGTCAGAAGAGGGGTCCGAATCAAGCCAGTCATCCTGCAGCTCCCGTTAAAGGGACATGCAATTATTGTAAACAGCCAGGTCATTTTATAAACGAGTGTGCAGTTCTGAAACACAACATAGCAACTGGTAAGACTAAAGAAAGACCACGTCCGCCTAGACAAGAGCAAGTTTCACCGACTTCTCAGCCACTACAGAATGCACAACAGACAGCTCCAGCACCGCAGCCTATCGCTGCAACACAACATGTTACACAGCAGATGTACCAGTATGCCCAGACAGAGTATCCAGAGTATCAACCGTATTCATGAAACAGCCTAGAGAGGGAGGTAGGCTTGCCTCTCATCGAGATACCTGTAGATCAAGAGGGTCCCTATGTACACAGTCAAGTATTAGGGAAAGACAGAAAGTTTCTGATTGATACAGGGGCAAGTAGGACTACTATCAGTCATGACGAGGTTCCAGGGGCTCCGCTCTCAGGCTCTAGAAATGTTTCCCTTGGATTTTCAGGAAAGCCTATTGTGAACGAGATATCAAAGCCAGTTACTCTAGAAGTTGGTCCATTGTCCCGAACTACTGATTTGTTACTTACGAAATCATGTCCAGAAAATTTGTTAGGTATTAAAACATTAAAAGAATTAGGTGCAGTTATTTGCTGTTCCCCAGAAGGAATCCGTTTGTTTTTAAGAGACTTTAAAGGTCACTATGTATTACGTGATTTTGATCCAAGATTGTCCAATGTACCGCAGCATTTATGGGCGCAAGGTCCAACTGATGTAGGTTTTATGCAAATCACACCCCATCGTGTGACTCTCAAGCAAGGTATAGTCTTGCCACGAATCAGACAGTACAGATTGCCACCTGAGGCTGTAGCAGCCTTATCCAAAATTATTGACGAGCTTATTGCTCAAGGAGTGGTTGTAGAAACTGACTCCAATGTATGTAATTCTCCTATCATTCCAGTCATGAAACGTACTGATCCAAATGCACCTCCAGTATATCGATTAGTGATTGACCTTCGAGAACTTAATAAATGTATCATTCCCCAGTATCCAGTAGTCCCAGATATTTCATCCCTATTGACAGCCATTGATTCTGAAGCTACATTTTTTACTGTAGTAGACCTCAAGAATGCATTTTTCAGTGTTCCCATTCATCCAGACAGCCAGTACCTTTTCGGTTTTTGTTTAAATGGAAGGAGCTATAAATTCACACGAGCTCCTCAAGGTTTCACAGAAAGTCCTAGTATTTATAGTCAAGCACTTAAGAGACAACTAGTCAATATTCACATGCCAACTGACACTGCCCTGCTCCAGTATGTCGATGATCTACTGATCACAGCCCGTTCTGAACGTGACTGCGAGCGTGCGTCACTTACAGTTCTGTATTTCCTAGCCGAGATGGGGCACAAGGTGTCCCCTTCGAAGCTTCAATTCTGTGTCCAGCAAGTGATCTACTTAGGCCACTTACTGTCCAAGTGGGGTAGGCAGTTGACACCAGACCGTATCCAGTTAATAGCGAGTCTTCCAGAGCCCAAGACACAGAAGGAGGTACGTGCTTTTATCGGCCTTACTTCTTATTGCAGACAATGGATTCCTCAGTATGCATTTCTAGCCAAGCCACTGATACAGTTAACGACACAGGAGGCAGCCGTATCGACTGTCCTCCCTTGGACATCTGAACATACACTTAGTTTTAATGAATTAAAGAAAGCCTTATGCCAAGCACCTGTTCTAGCAACACCGAACTACAGTAAGCCTTTTACACTTTTTGTCACAGAACGTAATGGTACTGCATTATCTGTTCTCACACAAGATCAAGCAGGACAATACAAGCCTTGTGCTTATTTTTCGAGCACACTAGATCCAGTAGCCCAGGCTCTGCCTGCGTGCCTCAAGTCAGTTGCAGCCACAGCTCTAGCAATCAGACAAAGTGATTCCATAGTATTAGGACACTCCCTGACAGTACAAGTTCCACACTCCGTGGAAGTTCTTTTAAACCGAACACAGACTCAGCACTTGACCATTGCACGTTTAACAGGTTATGAACTGACACTGTTCCAGCCACACATAGAAATCAGACGCTGCACCGTTTTAAATCTCGCTACTCTGTTACCGTCAGTTACTTCAAATCCTGCCACACATAACTGCGTGGAAGTAGTTAACACTATGACTAAGCCAAGACAAGACCTGACAGACATTGCATTACCTAATCCCGACCTGACACTTTATGTGGATGGTTCATGTATGAGAACTAGTACAGGAGAACTAGTAGCCGCGTATGCAGTGACTACTGAAACCGAAGTTATTGAGACACACCGTATTGACACCCTGTCTGCTCAAGCAGCAGAGCTAGTTGCTCTGACCCAAGCCTGCATACGTGCCAAGAACCTGAAAGTAAACATATATACAGATTCACGTTACGCATTCGGAGTTGTACACGACTTCGGAGTGCTCTGGCAGGAGAGAGGTTTCATGACTTCTCATGGAACCAAGATTCAGCATGGTCTCCTCATTCAAGCTCTGTTAGATGCAATACATTTACCGACAGCTATCGCTATCATGAAGTGCAAAGCACATACGAAAGTCACTGACATCATTTCCCAAGGTAATGATCTAGCCGATCGAACAGCCAAGCTTACAGCTCAGACACCAGACATTCCAGTTAACAAGACACAGACATGCATTCTAGATCCGACTACTTGTATGACAGTTAAGGACCCTACACAAGATGTCATAGACATACAGTTACATGCTACTCCCGAAGAAATCAAGAAATGGTCCGAACAAGGAGGGGTCCAGACAGATCAGGGATGGGTGACGAAGGGAAAAGCCACATGGTTTCTCCCCGACTCTATGGTTCAAGTCATTATTAATACCGCACATAGTCCAGCACATCTAGGAGAAAAAGCCATGTTAGATAGTATACAGAACCTTTGGTTCAACAAGCACTTACGAGCTGCAGCCAAGCAGAAAGTCCGTACTTGTATGATATGTTGCCAGTTCAATCCAGGTAAAAGTGTCCCGGTGGAACAAGGTGGATTCCAGCCTCCTGACCACCCTTTTGAAGTCCTCCAGATGGATTATATTCAGATGGAGCGATGTCGAGGTTTCAAGTATGTCCTTGTAGTTGTATGCGCTTTGTCCAGGTGGACAGAAGCATATCCAGTTCCAGATTACACAGCAGCGACCACTGCCAAGCAGTTGGTTCGTGAATTCTTCCCCCGTTATGGACTCCCTAGGGTCGTGTATTCTGATAACGGCCAGCCATTCTCATCTGAGCTTATGAAACATGTTTCCCTTTTGTTAGGGTACCAGTGGAAGTTCCATTGTGTGCGCCATCCTGAAGCAGCCGGTCTCGTAGAGAGACATAATCAGACCCTGAAAATCCGTATTGCCAAGACATGTAAAGAGAAAGGTGTAGACTGGCTAGTTGCTCTGCCAGTTGCTTTATTCTTTATGCGCATGGTCGCACACTCCAGATCAGGTCTGTCCCCTTATGAGGTCGTATTCGGCCGCCCCCCAAATATGTGGGGTACACCTAGACCCCGCAGTATTACAGATGTTTCCAGTAATATGTTGACAGATTACCTAGCTTCCTTGATGTCTGCCCTACACTCTTGTCGTTCACAGGTTGCCGCCGCATTTCCAGACAATACTGAAGTGAAACCACATGAGGTCATTCCAGGCGACCTCGTGTTGGTCAGGAACTTTGATCGTTCAAGTCCGCTGGAGCCTCGCTGGAAGGAGCCGAGACTAGTCCTTCTGACCTCCCGCACGGCCGTGAAGTTGGAAGGCCGCAAGGGTTGGGTCCATCTGTCGCATATCAAGAAATTTCATGGAGTCCGGAAAAAGACTTTTAATGACAATTCCAAAGACTGTTCCATTTTTAAAGACTGCCTGAAACCAGACTCTAAACCAGACATTAATCTAAATCCCAAACTGAAAGTTCCTCTGTTAGAGAAAACTCCGCAGCAGGAGTATAAGTTAAAACTCCGGTCTAGTAAAATAAGTCAGCCAGTTTAATTGTCTAAGTCCCTCTCGGGTGAAACGGTTAGACAGGTATCTGACATGTATGAGATAGACCCCCATAGTGAGAGAGTTAGTCAAAACTCTATACGATGTATTGTTTTTCTAAGTTTCTTATTGTTTTTAAGTTTGATGGTTACAAGCACAAGTTATGCATTACATTTATGTTTTCCAAGTTCACATGTAAATAAGTTTTCTAATGCTACAGTAGAGCACACATTTAGTGATCTGCCTCCTCACGAGCTATCCTATCGTCTTGCTATGAGAAATAATACATTTATCAGAATGTTACATTATTCACACCAGACCAGCAATGCCACTAATTGTTGGGTGTGTGGTCGACTCCCCCCTTTCCAGACACCGAAGGGAGTTCTGCCACTCTTTCCTTATCCGTTTTCACATAATGGTTCGTGTGGAGCATGGTCCACGTTAACGTCATCTTCAAATGATATGTCCCTTCTGAATAGAACATGTTTTCCAGACAAGCAAGGTCTCCCCCATAGAACAGGGTTAGATCTAGAAAATGAAGTTTACAATTTAGGTAATTATTCTTCGAATTTTATGGTCCTGAATGTTCAGTCTGATACTACTCCAGACTTACCTGCTATTTCAGTACTACCAGTCAAAGGCGAATTATGTGTCAGAAAGAATGGTTCCGCACATGTAGGACATAGTGATTGTACTACTACTGTCGAGTATAGTGACAGTGGGAAATCTATTTTCAAAGCCTCACGTCATTCTTATTTTGTTTGTGGTCAGACCGCATATGTTCGTCTGCCCCTCGATTGGGATGGAACATGTTACATTGCCTTCCTACTGCCACCAGTTTTTCTAGCCCCATCAGATTATCACAGAAACACACATCTAGTACACGTCAGACATAGAAGGGAGATCGAGTCCCCAATTGTCGATCAAACTGAAACTGCTCTAGAACAGTATACAGATTTCAATAAAGGTTTCTTCTTCTTTATAGGACCTATCCAGAATAGTAAGTTAATACGTAGACTAACCAGAACCCTTGAAGCAGTAGTGAATGAGACTACTTCTGCTCTAGGTAACTTAACCGAAGAGCAATCTGCTATGAGATTTGTCGTGCTCCAAAATCGTCTCGTTCTTGACGTCATACTGGCCGATAGAGGAGGAGCATGTAGAGTCATCGGATCTAGTTGCTGCATTTTCATTCCTAATAACGCGCCGTCTGTTTATTCAGCTATAACCAGACTTCATAAAATTGCCCATCAGTTACACCAGAATCCAGGCACCTGGACATGGTCCGGTTGGCTCTGGAGTATCATATCCGCTTGGGGATGGAAAGTATTGTCATTCCTAGGTATTGCAGTAATGCTCATATTCAGTTGCTGCCTCTGTATACAATGTGGCCCTGCGATTTGCGGCATGTGTGCTACCTCTTGTATTCCTAGTCCTAAGTCCCGTTCCAAGACAATTCGAGACGAGCAAATGATGCTATATGAAATGATAGATGGTATCATGAATATATATGTTTCCTGATGGAAACGTAGGGCACAAGGAGGGAATGTGGAAAAGTAAATTTTGCCATGTTGTATGTGCCTACGTGTTCCCCATCTTATGCTATATGTGCATGATCGATATGCATGTATTCCCCCCTGATCAATTAAAGACGCAATTACAGTTGTGTCCATCTCTAGTATGCCAGTTTCCAGTCTTTGTGAAAGCAACGAATATTAGGCCTATGTAAAGCTACGTTGCCACGTTTTTCAGTGTGCACGTTAATTCATTGAATTATCCCCGTTTCTAGGCCTCAAAAGGGCCCGGACTCAGATTCAGCTCCTGTCTCCTGAACCCTCTCCGAGGAGCGATACAGCCCCCACCTGTATCCCTGACCCTTAGCTTACTTTCATGCCTCGCAGTGCCCGGCTCGGCCTGGCTCTGCCTCCCAGTCTGCCAAGAGTATGTTATGTTTCTAGTTATCAGTCCAGCCCTCCTTCTCTGCATTCCTAAGCTACTGAATCGCATCAATAGTTTCCGTCATGGTCTAGCCTTTATGTCTCCATGTAAGAGAAATACTGTATTAATATTCATTTAATATTCCTCGCACACACACTACATGTAGAATAATGCATGCCCCAGTCTTAATGTCTGTTAGCCTTTGCCCTGATAACTTTTGGATTCTATCAACATGTTCTCTAAACACTAGATACTAGATAGGCTTTAAGTACATGTCGCTCTGACACTCCAGACTTTCGTCTCCTCTTCTAGCGCAGAAGTCATAGCCCCCAGTTCTCCCTGGTAACACGTCATTGCCAGTTTGCGCGCACCACTAGGTTAGAGGTCCCAGCTGCTCAGGTAGCCCCCTCCATGTTTCCGCCCCGTTTATGACATATTCTGTTACGTTTGCATCACATGTCTATGTATACGCCCTGTACACACCTCTTGTTACACCCACTTTATGCCTTATCTTTCGCGACTGCTACAAACTCCGCCTACTGCTACGCCTACTGAATTGAATACAATGTATTTGTTTAACTATAAATATTGTGCACTGTTATTAAAGTTTGCTAGCCATTCCCAGATCCTGCCCCGGCAGCTGCCGGGCCCTGCCATCCCATTCCCGTACAGGCTGTCCTGTTCCTGTCCTTTTATGCTTAATTACAGCCTGTATACTCTAGCTACCTCGTATCTTGACTCTTATTTATTGAGCTAACTGTTTATTAATTATAGTCAAAAATAGAACCGGTAATTAATTATTTATTTACCACACAGCAATGAATTGAAGTGGCTGAAAACAACTAGTTTAAAGTTCATTTACGAGATGAAAGTCACTCCATACATTTTCCTTTCCTTTCTTTTTTTAAAAAAAACAATCTTCCACAAATGTGAAGGAATTTTTTTTATCTACTAAAGATCTCAATATAAATGTTGAATTCTTTAGATGTAGATACTGTAAATCCAATGCGTAAATGTAGCATTAAAGTCTCTGCTTGCCAGTTAGTGGAATATCCAATATATTTGCAAATAAAATTAAGAAAGGTTAATTCTCACCAAATCTTGATGTTGAGATCTTCTCTTGATATCGTCTCTGCCGACTACGCCAGTGAAGCATCTGGTATAATGATTTCAGTATATCTTAATACAGTTTGAAGAAGTTTATTCCAAGAGAAAATTGATCTTATCCATCAGCAAACAGATAATGTCACAACTGACAAGATTAAGAATCACAACAAGCCTAGAACCAAATACATACCTAACATTCCATTATAAGAACAGGTACAGTCTTAAAGGAACAGTATATACAAATACCACAATTAGTTCATGGAAATGCATGGTAACAGCATGCGTGGTAAAATACCTGTTGTAAAGGCATGCATGGCAAAGGCATGTGTGATGATGTCATACAACTATCAAGACGCCACATGGGGCTATATATCAACATATTCTAAAAACGTTCATATGGGTATTTATATAGCGCAAATCTAGGCATTAGGTGATACAGCCCTGTACAAGGAAGAGGATAAAAGTGAGAAGACTTGCTTACAAATTAAGGGTTTGCTTCGCTGGCACCCTTTGGGGGATGGGCAATACATTTTTTTACTACTGGGTCGGGTGATCTTTGTAGATCTTTAGCGTTCTCCTGAAGCATAGGGGGAGAAGGAGTTTATCAGATCTATTATATGGAAGTACAGTGTTCTAGTGATTGCAAGCGATAGCCTGTATTCTGGTGTTTTCCTTCTTTCAGTTAATTGTTGCAAACCTGGCATCTCCAGCATGTGTCATGACTAGTCAATAGTAATCAGGCTTAAACAATACTTCCAAACAATGATGTCTGGTAAGGTGAGCATATAATTGCATCATCCATCTGAGCAGAAAGTAACAGTATTGGATTTCCCCTCATCCGTCTGCAGAGGAAGGGACATAACTGGAATTCTCATCATCCATATGAACAGAAAGGAGATCACTGGTTTCCAATCTTTTAAAGACAAAGCCAGCCAAGAGGACTTTATTTTCCATCATACATCTACACAAAAAGTGAAATCGCTGAGATTTCCATCATCCATCTGCACAGAAAGTAACATCACTTCCTGTGTTCTCCCTACTTAAATGAACTCTTTAGGGTGTTCCATCGTCTGGGTGTTCCCAGCAAAGGACGGACACATACCGGGGGATTGCCTCTTTTGGCGTGGAAGGGCTTTTTGGTCCCAAAGTAAGGTTAAAGCATGTGTCTCACCCTGCACTCGAAACTGCCAGTCCCCACAATCACTCTTAGACCTAGACTGCACAAACAAATAGACCTAACCACGTACACATCACAATAACTACCACTCACCCTCAAATTACTGATCACACATTCTAACTCATGCTTATTAATATTAACTCTCCAATCCATCAGATATCACCTTTCACAAGCTTCACACCATCTTCCTCACAGAAAAATGTTTCACCGCCCCACATCATGAACATCTTTCTTCCCACAGACTACAGCATCTGTCGAGTGGACAAAACACAGAAGAAGGGAGATTGCCTTGCTGTGATTCATGAGCCTTCCTGTTTCTGCACCATAGGCAAGCAAGTAACACACAACTCCATGGAGCTGCGGTTGTGTCATTTCCCACTCATCTCAGGTGGCTACCTTCTGTCTCATCTACAGGCCTCCTTTCCGGAATAAAGACTTCATAAATGAATTCTCAAATCTCCTCACTTACTCTCCTGCCCACACCACCTTTTTGGGTGACTTCAACTTTCCAGAAAACACAAACTCAAAAATAGACAACAGACTTTCTCTTCAACCTCATTGACTCTCAGCTTGATACAGCATGTCACACAAATAACACTCTCCAAAGACCGCATTCCTCAATCTTTATTGTCTCAACATCACCTACAATCCAATGCCAACTATCCATACCAATGGACTGGACCAACTACGTTGCCATCCCTATCTCCCTGCTGAGTGTAAACCAACAAACCTTCTGATCCTTCCTAGACTTCTCCATAGACAATCTAATGCTAGAAGTCACCTCTCAGCCAATCAACTCCAGATCCAATGCCAACCTCTATCTAAGACAATCAAGCACTGCATCATAAAGCCCCCTGTCAGACCCATCAACTTCTTTTTCAACGAGAAAGGTACAGAAGATTAGACAGTATATTGACAACACCAAGCCTCCTTCATCTATTACCTCCACCCCTTTATGTAGAATCCCACAATAGTCAACCTTCAAAGCCCTATCTCTTGCAGATCTCATTAGCATAATCGACTCCCTCAAAGCAACTTCTTAATTGTTCATCAAAGCTCCCTTTGGGGACGCTCTCACATCCGTACTCACCATTGTCAATGCCTCCCTCACTCAAGGCACCTTGCCACAAGCTCCCAAGACAGGGAAGATTCTCCCACTCCTAAAGAAACCTACTCTACACCCTGATGATCTTGCCAACCACCGGCCCATCACTCACCTACAATTCATTGACAAGATCATTGAAAAGTCAATCTATGTTCAACTACAAAATCAAATTGATGATAACCATGTCCTGCATGACTACCATTCTGGCTTCAGATCATGCTGCAGCATTGAAACTGCTACCTTACACATTGCAAATGGTGCCCTCCTGACCACACATGAAGATGCCCTCTGCCTCCTGATATTGCGGGATCTCTTTGCTGCCTTCGACACAGTTTACCATTCTAGCTTCATACTCACATATATATGATTTTTCTGAGTCTGGAATGCTGAGGTTCTCTGTGCAGCTCTCTGGGTACTATTCCGTGGATGGGCTTGCGTACTACCATCCTCTTGGAACAGCCACACATTTTACAGATGCCTTACTGGACTATATTACGCCCCTGCTCATTCTACCAGGAGCTGGCATGTGCCATCTCCTCTAACTCCGTGATGGATCCCATCCCACCGAGAATGTGGCAGCCTATTGCAGGTACTCTGTCAAACTTTTTCTGGCCCATCTCTTATGTCTTCTTGTGATCTGGGACTTTTCCCACAGAATGGAAGTAAGCTTACTGTTAAAAAAGCCCACAGAGGACCCTACCATGTTTAGCATTTTCTGGCCTATATCACTGCTTCTGTTCCCAGTCAAAATCCTAGAAAAGCATGTGAATTCAATTCCCTCAATTTACCTTGAGGGCAATAATCTTTTGGACCCCACCCAATCAGGCTTTTATCCCACTCATACAACCAAAAGCATGTTGGTTTCTGGTCTGGATAACCTTAAAAGGGCAGCCAGGGAACACATCTTTGTCACCCCAGTATTATTAGATCTGTTGTTTCCTTTTAACACTGTCTCCTTGTGAGGATGACCGGGCTGGGGGCAGGAAGTGTAACCCGGATGATGCCGTTACTTCCCCCCGACAGGAAACACCGAGCGGTCTAGTCCCGCTAGAGGAAACTGAAAGTGGTGCTGTCATCCCCGGGGGATGGGCAGAGGACTCTCGGGATGGAGAGGCCAAAAGGAGAGAGATAAAAGAGCAGAGAGGCAGGAGAAGCGGAGGACCGACATGGAGACGGCAGAATCAATGAGTTACCCTGGAGACTGCAAGGAAGACCAGACCGGCCGGAAGGGACCGCTGAAGTCGCACTGGAGAGCGGAGGAGGTGGAGGCGAAGCAAACTCCCTTTGTATGGTGACAAAGCCTGGTGGCCAAGGGAATAGAGAGGATCCACAGCCCAGGAAACGGGTCGTGGCCCAAGGCAAATACCCTCAAGGGGGTCTTTTTGGTTGGGGAGGGTTGGGGAGGCACAAGGGTGTAAAGTATAAGCGCATGTGTTGGAGGCATGTGATTTACTACCCGGCATATCCTCACACCCCTTTCCACCCCTTTTTCATTCTATTTCACGTCGTAGCTGGTAAAGGTGGCACTGGGTATTGGTGACTCAGCACACCTACTGATCCTAAGACAACCCTGTTTTTTTTTGTTCTTTCTCATACTTCGTGGCCTGAGTGACGTGTCACCTCCAGCCTTTCCAAGGCAGTGAATCACCGAGCCGGAGGAACACCCCACAAGGATGCAGACTGCTCGATTGAGACTTAAGCAGAACCCCAAAACCAAAGCACGATTCCGCAACTAGTTTATCTATTTCTTTACCCACGGTTAACCCCAGCAAACACAATAAAAGCCAAAAGTAAAATAAATAATCACATGTGCCACTCCTCGTGTCTGCCTTCTTCTCCTCCCCCCGTAATTTCTACACTCCTATAATATCCTGACCTTCAGCTTGGCTGAAATTGACATTAAGAACACAGCCTTGAAGGGGTGCGCATCATATCTAGACAACGGATCTCAAGGTTCCTCCTCTACCGTTCCACTATGGGTTCCGCTGTTCCATTCTGGGGTACACTGTATCCAACAGGGAATTCCTCACGGCTTGGCACTGAGTCCCACTTTTTTCAATATTTAGCTGAGGCCACTAGCTCGGTGTTGTGGACATAGGATATAGACCACCGGGTAAGTTGAGTCAACGTTACTTTATTTGTTCAAGTAAGCGCAACAAGACACTGCCATGTAGCCATCACGGGAGTGCCTCCAACTGTCAATCCTGGAATCCTCCAAGCATGACCACAGCAGTGGAGCTTTCAGGGGGAACATTCCATTGCCTCTTAACCACGAGGCCCTGATCATCGCATAGCGTCTACTTTTTAAAAAACAAATTAAAAAAAATAATCCATTATAATCTATTATAACTTGTAACAAAGCAGCACCCACCAGTATTTAAATAAGGGAAACAGTAATAGAGAAATAAAACAAATAAAAAAACACAAAACCAAATTATAGATCTAAGAATACTAAACATAGTAAACATTTGATACCCAGGCAAAGTATCCAACTATGATATGCTATTCTGTACGCAGCCTCCTTATTAGTTAAAACACTGAATACCAGACTAGAGTATTACACCCCTTCTAGTTCCTTATCTTTATTTCCAAGGTATGAATTTCTCCCACGTGGACCTCCAGAGGTAACCACTTCCAACAGTGGACCTCTTCTGGTGCCGGAGACTTAAGGTGTCATCTTGCGAATTATTAGATGCCTCAGATTCTGGGCTTGGTGTTTTCCTACAGTTCTTTTCCACAACTTGACCACTTTGCCAACATTCCACCAATTACCCCCAACCACTTTTATGTCATTACCACATACCTTTTCCACAGCCACCGGTTCACCATAGCTAGCATCCTGTTTTTTTGTGTTTTTTGTTTACAAAATTGAGTTTCATAACTTGTACAAAATCTTTTACATGAATAGAATGAGGTTTGGTACACGTCCTGAGATCATATTTGAGTTTTTGTTTACTTTGAGCCTTACGTGCCCTATTAAGCATCTACAATGGCATTGTCTCCAATGGACCTGGCCAACAATCTAGGATACATAGCAGAAGTTGGCTGTCTTTCTCTAAGCAACAAGAACAGATAAACCTTTGTAGTTGAATGTGGAGTCGTGATAAAACAACAACATGTTGTTCAATGTTAACTCAACATCATAACTGTTATTCTTTGCCCACTTGATACATCCCACCACCACTCTATTCATTCTCACTACCAACCAACCCCTTGCTTTGGGCATGATAGAGAGAACTCTTGAGATGTTTCACACCTGAATCATTCAGAAACTGATACATTTCAGCATTCACAAATTGTCCCCCTTTTTCTGAAATTATATTCAGAGGACATCCTTCTCTCGTAAAGATGTCCTTGAGAAGCGATGTTGCATTGTTTGCTGTGGGTGCTGATACAAAATGTACTTCTGGGCACTTACTATGGTAATCCAATTAGTACAAAAGTAAAATGCAGATTGTGGGGTAGAAAATTAAAAGGACCAACCATATCAATGCCTAACTTGACCCATGGTCTATCAGGGAGCTGGATCGGAAGTAGGGGAGGCGTCATGACATTTAACATCTTCGCTGTACTGTTGCATACCACAAGCATCTTCACCTCATCCTCAATATCTTTGTCCATTGAAGGCCACCAGTAAAAATCTCAGACTCTTCTTTTAGTGAAAGTAGTTCTTAAATGTCCCACCTGGACAGCCTTTATGAGACGTGACTGAATAACTACCGGCGGAACACACTTTTCCCCCCTTACTAGCATACCATCTTCAATAGAAAGCTCCTCAGCCATCTTAGAGAAAGGTTGCATCTCAGAAGTCAAGTTCCATTCTCTGGGCCAACCATTCACTATGTATTCTTTGACCAGCTCTAACACTGAATCCTCTTGACACCCACTTTTCCATTCAGCCTCTGAGCAAGCTTTAATTTCCTCTACATCCATACAGGCAACAAAACAATTTCCTTTATCATCCTCAAGATTCCCTTCTTCAACTTCCTGGACAGGTAGCCTAGATAACAAATCAGCCATTACATTGTCCTTACCAGGTATGTACTTAACATCAAATCACACTGCAGTAGTTTGGTGGTAAGACGAGCTATACGCGGCATGGCATATTTAATTTGTTCACCACTCAAGATGTATATAAGAGGTTTATAATCAGTCTGATGCTTAAACCTTCTTCCCCACACATAAGTCCTAAACTGTTCAATAGCCCAATAACAGGCCAATAACTCTCTTTCTATTACTGAATAATTAAGTTCAGGTTCATGGAGAACTATGAATGAGTAGCACAAAGTGACTTATCCATTACTAGTATTTTGGGTACACAGCACCTAACTCATATTTACAGTCATCCTCCGTAATTTTACAAGGAAAACAAGGATCATATTAACTCAATGCCCTAGCATCAGTCATCTCTCCCTTCACCATGACAAATGTTTCTTGGCAATTTTCATCCCATATGAAAGACACAGAATTCCTTAACATGTTAGAGTCTTCATTTTCATAGCATACCCATGAATAAACCTTGCATAAAATTTGCAGAACCCAATCAATGAGTGCAGTTTATCCTTGTTTTTGGTGTTTGGGCATTGCACCACCGCCTTAACAAGAAGTCCCACCCCCGAGACACAGTAACCCAGCAATGCAGTCAGTTTTTTCCAAAATTCACATTTCTCCTTTTTAACCACAGTAATTTGTTGTATTCCTCCGAATACTTTGCATAAACCAGGAAATCATCCTGAAAAAGAAAGACTTTGTGTATTTTACCCAGTAGCAGTTGCATGATGTGCTGAAAAACTGAAGCAGCGGATGACAAGCCAAACGGCATCCGACAGAACTGAAACATGCCAAATGGAGAATTAAAAGCAGTCTAATGCCTGGAAGATTTTTCAAGCACAACCTGTTGTAGGCCAGCGCTAGATACATTTTTGAAAACTATTTGGGCCCACCTAGTTCTTCTAAGAAATCACTGATTCTTGGGAAGCAATGCAGATCCACCCAGATTTCTCTGTTCAAGCTCCTAACGTCAACCCAGAGCCGCATATCACCATTGTATTTGCATGTTACCACCAATGGTGACAACCACAAGATGGACTCGATGGTTCAATAACCCCTTTATTTTCAAGGTCAACCAATTCTTTCTGTAATTCATCTCAAAGACTGAACGGAACAGACCGTATTTTGTGTATTACTGGAATAGCTCCCTGGTTCACTCTCCTAATTTTTTTAAAACCTGCAATTTTTCCTAGGTCAGATGGAAAAAAACGTAGGAAATTCAACTTCCATAGAATCTGACAATTATTTAACCACAAGCACTTGTTCCGTTGTTCCAGATTTAAGCACCAAACCGAATAGTCTGGTTCACATCCTCAGAATCATAGTCTTTCAACACACATTCCACTCTGGGAACATTAGTCTGTGTACTAGGAAAAGGGTGTGTGTGTCACTATGCTGCAACACGTTTTTAAGTTAAAAGGTGAGAGTGTGTCACTAGGCACTGTGTTTCAACACCCTTCCAATGCCTCTGTGAACAGAAGAGGTGTGCGTGTCACTGTCCGTTGACAAGCTTTAAAATGCAGGAACCCACATGAACATTAGTAACAACCAATATTTTGTGCTTGTCGTCTTTCACTCAACAAGGCCTTACTTACTCTGGCAAAGAAGAAATGCCTGCGCCACACAAGCATCTTCAAATGCTGTACATTAAATCTATAGCTGTCATAGAAAGGTGTAGCGAAAACCTAACTTGACCGTGCATGGTGCAGGCAACAGTAAACCTTTGAAAATCCCCTAATGCTAGCCGGCACTTTGCCTGGTTTTAAAATGGCGGTGTGGTGAAGACATGCAGCTCAATGGTACTGGAAAGGAGGGGTTAAACTGCTGTTTCTGGCCTATGGCAATAACTTTGTGCTGTGCTCTGCCTCCTACTCTGCCCCAAACACTCGCCTGTAATTGAAGTGCTGAAAAATAATCACGCACCTCTGCCATGCTCCAGATGAAGAGCATGCTCTTCTACCCGTTTTCATTACGCTGAAAACAAACCCAGTGCAATATTCTTCACCTCAAGGAATTAACGGACTACTTCTTACAACACCATCCTTATCTGGCATACCTAAACTACAACCTGGTAATGAAACACAGCCAACAATGTAGTGAAGTGTGGATCAAGAATTGCTCGTCGCCAAAATATGTTGTGGACATATGTACTATGGTGCATTTATATTTAGAACACTCTTGCGCTACCCGCACGAGAGTGACTCGAGCTGCTTGTATATTCTTGAAACTCATTCTATGATCAGGCGCAGAACGATGTGTGCCAGGATTCCACCAGCATTAATCAGTTGGTGGAAATCCTGGTATACAGCGGGTGCGTCTCCCCGTGAGTGTCATGTACTTGGAATAAAACTTCTTAATTCACCGCATTGCCTCTTGTAAAGTAATTCTCACTTCATTTGGCAACCAACGGGAGTTCACCTGCCTATCTGACACTCACCAGCCGACCTCCGCTTTTCCTGATTTCGATAACCTGCACTCTCCATGGGACTAGAAAGGAGTGCAGAAGCTTTCTGTTGCGAAGGCAACGAACAACCCGACAGCATACCAGCCCCGATCACACTTATGATCGTTTATATGTTTGTTAACTTACTTTGAGGATTGAAGGTACGTTGCGCTGCCTCATTTCAATCTTTCTCCTGCCGCCACAGACACGCGCTATTCCCTGCAAGCGCAATAGCTCCCTGACGCCACACTCTGACTTCAAACAGAAGGTCACGCTGAGCATTTGCCAAAGTAATTTTAATTTATAAGGGCAACACCGTGCTTGTGCTTCAGCTTGTGTCAGAGACTAATTTAAAAGGGCAACACCGCGCTTGTGCTAGAGACCTCTCCAGTTGTCAATCCATCCATAGAGTTAAAGCGGCAACACTTCTGGGCCCCACGGACGCTCCTTGCCAAATTCACAGCTTATTCTTAAGCAAGCCTGATCCAGCCTGTTTACTTACACGGTGACAGGCACACCTTTAGCCTTCATCTATTACAGAATTTAGTCAGCGCTTTGACTATTATTACATGGTGATAAGCTCACCTTATTCATCATTTACAAAATTACTGCGTTTACTTAGCCTTCACACGGTGATAGGCTCACCTTTTTCATCTATCCTTTTACTGTTTACTCACATTGGAGCCTTCATTTTCGGTGATGGGCTCACCTTCATGATACTATTTAGTAATATTGCATTTACAATATTTTGTATGTACAATTAATTTGTTCTTTATTGTTACTTATTGCTTACTATTTAAAAGATGGCTACTTCTGAACAATTTGCTCAACCTCCTCCGTTTTTACAGCATCCAGGCAAACCCAGTATTCCTTGGTGTCAATGGGTCAAAGCTTTTGAAAACCATATTGTTGCCATAGATGCCGTAAAATGTTCTCACGATCGCAAGGTTGCAATACTTTATGGGTGTTTAGGACTTGCAGCACAACATGTGTTTGAAAATTTCCCACTCCTCCTGGTGAAGCAGGGGATGCAGATCATTGGAATCCATACAAAGAAGCTTTATCTCGCCTCGCAAGACATTTCGATCAAGAACCAAACATTAAGCTTGAAAGCCATAACTTCCACAGAAGAAAACAATGCGAGGATGAATCAGTGGATGAATACATCGCAGCATTACGAGTCCTAGCGTCAACTTGTGAGTTTGAGGCAGATCCAGAGATATATATCCGTGATCAATTTGTTTTCTCTTGTCATTCAAGAAAAATACAAGAGCGTCTTCTCAGCTGTAGAAAACCCTCTTTACAAGATACAATTGATATTACAAAAAGAATTGAGAGATAGATTGTTACTTCAAAAGTCCTTCAACAGGATCATTCCATCAACTCTTTCAAGTTTACTTCATCTCATGCTGTAAACTCCATCAACGCTGTTAATATGAACAAATCATTTAAACAACCTTTTAAAAAAGTGACCACAATTTGCTACAAATGTGGTTCTAGATCACACTTGAGCAACTATCCTATGTGTCTTGCCTCAGGAAAAAATTGTTTTATGCTAAAAAAATTGGTCACTTTCAAAGTGTTTGTAGATCAATAGTACTGATCATTCATACAATATAAAAAAGATTTTGGATTTGTTTTCCAACAAGTTAGGCACTGTCATAAGGTTTTCAACATAAAATAAAACTTAAACCTAATGTCCAACCGTTTGTGCACAAGGTCTGCTTTTTACCCCTTAGTGCCAGGGATGAACTTAAATCAGTACTAAAGAAATGATATGATGAAGGGGTCATTGCACCATGTGATTCTTCAGAATGGGTTTCCCCCATCGTGATTGTCCGGAAAAACTCTGGTGAGGTCAGGCTATGTGCAGACTTACACACCTTAAATAAAATTGTAATTGATTGTCATCCCCTCCCAAAAATCCATGAACATCTGGTCAGCTTAGGGGGTGCCAAATTTTGCTCCATAATAGACCTTCGCTCAGCTTATCACCAGATTCAATTGACAAAAGATTCACAAGATTTTACTACTTTCGTCACACCCTTTGGGTTTTACAAATACATCAGACTTCCTTTGGCCTGGCCTGGCCTCCGCGGCTAGTGTTTTTCAGAAGATGATGGGCAATCTTCTTCAAGACATGCCGGGGGTCCAGGCCTATCAAGATGACATTTTAGTTTTTTTCTAAAGATTGGAAAACACATATGAAAAATCTTACTCATGTTTTAAGCAAATTGAATGATGTAGGCATGACCATTAGGTCTGATAAATGTCAATTTGGCACACAACAGATAGATTACTTAGGTCACACTTTGTCATCTTAAGGAGTCACTCATCAAGGTCATCAGTCATGCTGTTCCTCCCAAAGACAAAGATTACCTTCGATCATTTTCGGGAATAGCAGAATATTATGTCAGTTTTGTTAAGGGATATGCACAAACTGTTGAGCCTTTGCGTGCCTTATTGCGCAAGAGTTCGAAGTTTCTTTGGTTTGATTAAATATCTTCTTCATTTGATCAAACTAAAAAATTCATTGTTGAAGCACCCGCACTTCATGCTTTTCAAGATGATTCCAAATGCTTCATTATGGTGGATGCGAGTATCACGGTGTTGGGTGCAGATCTTGGTCAGTGGGTTTCTGGAAAGTGAGGTTCCGTGAATTCTGAACCCGTTCCATAAAGGTCATGGTTTCGTTATGAATTTGATATTAGCGAACCGTAACTAGTTAGTGCGGCAAGTATGAGTGTTTTCGTCATGTTAGACTGATGGATTCACTACGTATTTAGGGATTTCGTTCTGAACCCTTGGGTTCCATTTTGTGTATGGCAGCCATTTTGTGGTTGCCCTCACATAGGCCGATGACTGTGGCTGAACTTGTCTTTTTAAGTACATGTTCACCTTAGTTCCAGTTCGTGCTGAGTCCTTTTTGACCTGAGAGAACTGACCCTGTTGCCTGAAGCTGACTTCGTTAAACCAGTTCCTGCCCTTTAGCTGATCAATATTAAGGATCAGAGCACAGGACATCGTAAAACTTTATTGCACACAAATATGCCTTATCCTACTCACACCTGTTTCTGCTCCTTTCTTTATGGTCTGTTTACGATGGGGATGTGCCTTTTTTTATTATGGGTTCGTTCGACCTGTCTTAAGAAGAATGTTGAGTTTGACCAATGATTGATCATGGGCCGGGTAACTGAAAAGTGGGTTTTACCGTCATGCGATACTTTTGGTGTGGATACATGTGATTGGACAGTTTGTAAATGTAAGGTATTTGTCTGGAATGTGATTTTTGGCATAAAAAGGGATGACTTGCTTTGTAAAATTGAGCAGTCTCCTAAGAACTCATACCTTGTTGACTTCTAGGACTTCTGTTACTGGCTGCAGCCAATAAATTCGATCTTTGACGCCACCAAGAAGTTTCCGTGTCTCTGTGTTCTAAGACAGGTGATACCCGAAGACTTTGGGCGTGCCCCTGGCGCCGCTGGGTCTTAAATAACCCGGTTCTTCAAAAGGAGCACACTGTAGCATTCTCATCGAGAATGCTTAAGTCTTCTGAGACTCATTACAGAACAATTGAACGCGAGGCGCTCGCCTGCGTTTGGGCGATTGAGAAATTTAGAAATTTTATTTGGGGGCGTGAATTTGAATTGTTCACCGACCACAAACCCCTTACACATTTACTCAATGGGAATGGGCTTGGGAGGACTTCAGCCAGATTGGTCAGATTACTTTCAAAATTGCAAGAATTTCATTTTTCAATCAAGCATATTTCTGGCGGAAAGAATTTCAGGGCTGATTTCCTTTCACTCATGGCATTTCAAGATAATTCAGATGTTGAAACTACTGAAGATACAGAGTGTGTTTTAGCGGCACTTAATGCTGTTAGAGAATGCCCAAATATTTCTGAACAAGTCTGGTTAGAATTTTGTAACAAAGATGATACTCTTAAACTTGTCATGCAGTATATCGTAAAGGGTTGGCCTGAAAGCAGGAAACTTAGTAATGAATTAAAAGCATTTTCCATGGTTGCCTCTAAACTCTATTTGGTCAATGGCATGATTATGAGACATGATGTTTTCATTCCTCCTTCAAGTTTAAGAGAGGACATCATTAATTGTGCACATCTTGGTCACCTAGGTATTTCAAAAACCTCACAACTCATTAAGTTGTATTATTGGTGGCCTTCTTTAGAAGCCCAAGTCAAGGTTTATATTGATTCGTTTCCAGAATGCCTTTTGTCAGATAAAAAATGGAAGGTCATGAATACTCCTTTCCATCCTGTTCCATTTCCGAACAAACCTTGGGATAAGGTTGGACTTGACTTTTCAGGTCCATATTTCCTTTTATCTAATTATTTAAAAATGTTGATCTTATTGATTGATTATCATTTAAAATGGATTCGTCATATGTTTTTTGTTTCCCTCAGTTCCATCAATGCCATAACATTTTTGAGGAAAGTGTTTTCTATTGAAGGTTCACCTTCCGTTGTGGTCACTGACAATAGTACATATATCATTTCTCAGAAATTATCTGTGTTTTTAGCAGAGAAGGATGTTAATCATTTTAAAGTTGCATTATATTCACCATCTACCAATGGTCTGGTGGAAAGAGCAAACTGATTAGTTAAGGATGCCATTCAAACAGCCCTTTCCTCAGGTAAGGATGTTCAAGATTTTCTTGATGACAGGTTATGGTCGAATAACATTTCGCCAGATTGGTCCACTGGTCTTCCTCCGTTTTCTTTGTTGAGAGGTAGAAATGCACACACTACTTTGTGTCAAAGATACACCTATTGTTAAACATCTAGTATCTCGAGCTTCAGAAAAACAATGTCACATGAAATCTGTTCATGATCAAGGGAAAATTTCCAACAATACAGATTTGAAACCTAATGATTGGGTTCTCATTAAAAATCCAAAAAAGGTTACTAAGGGGATGTCTAAGTTTTCCTCTCCTGTGCAAGTCACGGATGTGAGCAAAGGCTCAGCACTACTTGGTTCTAGGGGGTGGTGGAACAAGAGATCCCTTGTGGGACTTTCAGATTCACAAATTACCTCTTTACTTAAGTTATCTAAACAGGAAGTGGAACAATGTGACTGGTCTAACTGGTTGCATGATCCTTCTTTTGTTATTTCTTTGTTTGTCTCTCGAGAGGATTCTGTGAAATCCACTGGTCATGATTCTACCTCCCTTAATATGACTTGGTTGGCATCTTCTTCACATGTTGGTTTGAGTTCTCGTCAAAGAAGATTGCCTACCAAATTTAATGACTATGTAATGTCTTTAAAAAAATGTTGTTTTTACCTTACACTTGTTTTTCTTTTCAGGTTTTTTCCAATTTTGCATTGTCATCATTTCTCTTCTGTTGTTGTGGAAAGAGAGAAGTTGTAATATGGTTCATTTATATTTAGAGCACTCTCGCGCTAACAACACGAGAGTGACTCGAGCTGCTTGTATATTCTTGAAACTCATTCTATGATCAGGCACAGAACAATGTGTGTCAGGATTCCACCAACGTTAATCAGTTGGTGAAGATCCTGGAATACAGCAGGTGCGTCTGCCAGTGAGTGTCATGTACTTGGAATAAAACTTCTTAATTCACTGTATTGCCTCTTTTAAAGTAATTCTCACTTCAACATATGATATAGACAACCAGATAAGTTGAGTTAAAGTTACTTTATTTGTTCAAGTAAGCGCAATGAGCCACTGCCGTGTAGACACCTCAAGAATACCTCCAACTGTCAATCAAGGAATCCTCCTAGCATAACCACAGCAGCAGAGCTTTCAGTGCAAACATTTCATTTCCTCTTAACCACGAGGCCTGATCACCACACTCGGCTAATCGGCAATCAGGGTGTCGTGTTTATGATCTACAAGGATGACACCCAGCTTGTACTCTCAGTGGACTCTATGGCACCTGCTCTGTATGAGAATTTTCATCACTGTATGCACAAAATCATGAACTGTCTCATCTCTAATGCCCTCAAGTAAGCAAGGATAAAACTGAGCTTCTCTGCTGAACCATAATAAAGATACCTTGAGCTTTCCCAATAGACATTTGGCCCTCTCTGTCTGATTTTCCTTCTGCTGGATTTTCTGCTGTCAGGAACCAGGGGAACCATTTTGATGACAATTTATCTCTGATGACCCAGGTAAATAGGTTGGCTTCCACAAGTTTCTCTACTCTCAAAATTCTCCAAAAGATACTACCACTTCATCCTGCTGTTCACTGAGCATTGACTGTTCAGGCAACTTTCTTAAGTCAGTTAAACTATGAATGTGCCTATTCTTAGATTGTCCTGATTATTTAATGTAGTGCTTTTCCCGCATTTAAACTGCTGCTGCCTATTTGGCTACCTTCCCCGATCCACCTCTGCTTCTGATGCTCTTAAATTGCACTGACTTTCTCTGCTGAAAAGGTTTTTTCCAACTGTGCATTTTTTTTAGCACCGTCCCTAGGCCAGGAACCCACCAATGACTACGCCATACATGGAGCTTAGTTCAAGACATCTTTATTCTTCTGCATGTAACTGCAAACTCAACATCTAAAACCTGCATTCACTTCACTGTGAACTAATGCTTATGTCACAGTTCTACGGAGTCCATCAGGAGCCGCAAGGGTTTCATCATTACAAACTCACACAACACTACATCTGCCCCTCTGTTAAATAAAAAATGACAATTTTGTTTTACAAATATAGCTCTTCAATGAGTGTTTGTGGCGATTTGATCACACATCCTGACCGTGTCTTCAGAAACTGGGAAACAGGCCAGTAGAAGAGTCCATGACAGGCATAAGTGATGTTGAAATAGCAGCTGCCAGGGGCCTTCACTTATCCTTTCAGCCCCAATTCCTACATTAACATCAGTGTTTATGAGCGATGAGAAACATGTTAGAAATGGGTGGAATCTCGCGTAGTGGACTTCCCAGGATGTTGGGCAGTCACCATGTGTCCTTTGCTGGTCACACCATGAAGTGGTTCAGCATCGAAACGAGCACAAGAAATCATTCTCTATGCTGACAAACAAGCACTCTATCTCCTTTAGTGAACATTCTTCCTTTTCCATGTCAACGCTTGTCTGCATATGCCTTCATTTTCCTCTACGATCTAAGTCTTTCATGCTGGTTTCTTCCTCAGTATTTGATATCCTGTTTGTCCATTAAGGTAAGTTGGTAGTCATGGCTCTCACAAACATCAATGTTGCTGGGCTTTCACTTATGGTCAAGTGAGGGGTCAAATAGTAAGCTTGAAGAGTTGAATTTAAGACAGTTTTAAGGTTGAGCTTTTTTAATACAGCACATTGGACAGCTTTCTTAAGAGTACTAGAGAAACGTTTGACAAGCCCATTGGCCTGTGGCCTAAGAGGTGTGCTCTTCTTATGCTTCACATTAAGATGACCGAGAAAGTGTTTGAATTCTTGACTGTTGAAACGTGGGTCATTGCCAGATTTTAAGATCGCAGAAACACCTGATATCGCAAAGATGCCATCTAACCTCTCAGTGACTCTTTCTTGATTGGTAGATAAGAGATCTTCTATCAATGGAAAATGGGAGTATTCATGCACGATCAACATCAGGTGATGTCCGATGTATGTAGGCTTCAGCTGTCTTAGAATGGGTGCCAGGGCACTGTAGAGGCATTCATGGGAAGTAGTCGGCAGGCTTCTAGTCTTTCCCTGAACAATGCACAATGATGTAGTTGTATTCTTGCAATCACAGACCCCAACGTACAATATGAGGAGGCATTTTTGCTTCAGGATTGCCAAAGCTAGTCAGCAATGCTTGAAGATCTATCACAAGCATGAAGTGCTTCCCATTCAAGAATACATGGAAATGATCACAAGCTCACATCTCTGCTAAGCTTTCTTTCTCAGATTGTGAATAAGCACTGCCATTTTGGGACAAACTTTGACTTGCATCTGCCACAATACATTGTTGAGCATTTGGGTGTCCACTGCGCTGTGCAAAGATGGCACCTAACCCCACAGGGCTAGCGTCAACAACAACCTCAGTATGAAGCTTTGGATCAAGGTATGCCATTTCAGTTGCGTTCTAAATAGATTGTTTGATTTTCTGGAAGCTTTGCTTGCATTTATGTGACCAAAGAAAAGAAAGATTTTTTTTTGTGAAGTCTCTTAATTGTGCACTGACAGTGGCAAAGTCTTGTTTTTATCTAGAGAAATAGCTGACCATGTCAAGGAATGAAAGTAAT
This sequence comes from Lissotriton helveticus, assembly GCF_964261635.1. Classification (NCBI taxonomy): domain Eukaryota; kingdom Metazoa; phylum Chordata; class Amphibia; order Caudata; family Salamandridae; genus Lissotriton; species Lissotriton helveticus. The sequence goes on from NC_136065.1 coordinate 1,931,433,930, forward strand.
ATGAAACATCTTGTGGGGGACTGGCAGTTGACAGAGCTTGAACTTTAGCTGGATCGGGTGTAATGCCCCATCAGAAAAGATATGGACAAAGAATTTTAACTTTGTTTTAGAGACACACTTTTTTTCGGCATTCAAAGTTGAACTAGCATCAGCAAACAGGTGGCACACTTGCGTGAGAGCTTTGTCGTGCTCCTTCTGTGTAGCACTAAAAACCAATATGTCATCACTATAACTGAAAGCATTCCTGCCAGGCTGTATGATACATCGGATGACATATTGAAATAGCTCTGCAGCTGTTGACACGCCAAAATGTAGTCTTTTGTAAAGGAACAGACCAATATGTGTAGAAATAGTTGTAATGTACCTGCAATTCTCCTCGAGTTCCAACTGATGATATCCTTTACTCAAATCCAGGCGAGACAATACCCTCACACCATTAAATTGGGTTAGCATGTCTGAAATGTGCAGACCTGGATGTTGTGTTCTTTCAATAGTCTTGTTCACTTGACCCATATCCATCCAAAAGTGTATAGCTCCTTCACTTACCCTTTGAGTTCTAACACTACAGGAGATACCCATGGAGTTGGACCAGTAGAACAGTCAATGATATTGTGTTTGAGTAAGGATTCAAGTTATTTTTCAGCAGCTTCCTGTAAGTGAAATGCAACTTGTCTGTGTCTTTGAGCAATAGGATGGATGTCCTCATTAATATGTAATGGGACTTTCATAGTCTTGAGTCTTCCCAACCCATGAAACAACTAAGGGAATTGTCTCACTATTTTGTGATGTGCATTGCTGTTATAGTTCACAGATCTGATATCTGTGATGTGCTGAAGCTGAGTAAACAGGCACTTGGTGTGATAACTTGAAGTAAATAAATGGGTGCTTGTACTTTTGTTTTCTTGTGTTTCATCGTTGCTACAAATGAACGTTGATTTTTTAGTGGCGTTGATGCAACCCGTGGAAATACTTTTATTTTCAATGGCGTAGGTTGGGGCAATGAAGACAGTTTATTATATTTTTCCTCAGGCATAATATTTATTGACGCACAACTATCAATATTGCAAGGTATTGAACAACTCTTGACTTTTAATGTGATTTTCGGACAATGCTTGAATGACTTTGGTGCTTTGTTGTGTCGACTTTTCTTAGACCATATTTTTCCTCCCAGGTGGTCAGTCCAACATGTACCATCATGTGCATGTTTCTCTGAGGTAAACATCGACATGGCACAAGAATCTTTTTCACTTTCACTTGATGCTGATAATGAAGAACTGTTGATGACGATTTAGATGTCAATCAACTTTGGTGTTGATTTGCGGTTGCTTAGCCTTATGGGCGTGTGTTGAACGTTGCTTCTGGAACGATCGGGTGGCCAGTTTGTCTTCGAGCCGTGATGCACTTCCTTTTCTTTTCACCTTTCAAACCATTACAAATAGTTCTCCATTCCACAGCCTTTGCAGGTTTGCCCAATGGCAGGACATTTACCTTTTTTTGTAGAAATGAAAATCCACACATGAAGCACAACTTCTTTTTCTGTGGCAAAATCTCTCTGTGTCCTGTGGCCTTGTACTTTGGCTTACTTTTCACATTCATGTCTAATTTACTCTGGGCACCTTTGGCCTCCCTGTTTGCTGCTTCTCGATCAGCACAATCTTCACCTCTGGCTGTCGTGAGAACTCATTGCAGACAAAGAGTTTCTCTCAGCATTTGTAGTCTGAACAAATTTGACAAGCATACGTCAATCACTCTAAGGCGGATAGCTTCCACCTCATCAAAGTCACTGAACTTGAAGTGTTTGAGCGTATCCAGTCTCTGAGCGAATTTGTCGATGGTCTCACCAGCTTTTTGTCATTTTTGAAGGAAGATGTACCTTTTGTGATTTACCTTTGCCATTTGCCTGAACTTGAGATTCAAGGTGTTATGAGTTCACTTTAAGGCCCACTGTAGTTCTCACCTATGTTAGCCTAACTGCTCATGTTGTAGGCTGCTTCATTTTATACATGTTACACACAGCACATTTGTTTTGTGCCACAATATTATTCTAGAAATAGGCTGGACATTATTTAATTATTCAGTACTTCTTCCTGGGACGCGGTCTAGACATTTCACACAAAGTCAAACATCATGCCCTGTTTTTCTCTGTGATTGCTCACTAACACATTATAACATATAGACATAACAAAGAGACCCAGCTGCTGTTTTCTAGCATGTCATGTTTTATCATATAAGCAGAGACTTGCCATTTTGAAAACAGAGCGAGGAATTTCTTGCAGTGGAAAGGTCTTAGGACAAGCGCGTCAGTGCTGCACAGTCTGAGATGCAGACCAACTAACGGCAAATGTCAGATATGGGGTCTGGCGCTAATTCCACAGATTACTGAAATATCACTATGCTCATGTAGTGAGCGTATGCTTAGGCAGATATATCCTTTGCCATGATAGGGTTTTTCATTGTGTATGGTTTATTAGTAATGCTAATTACACTGCTCAGTTGTAAATGTTTCTTATTGCATCTCAGTTGCTTCATGATAGAGCACAATAGTTTCAATAAATATTGTAAACTTTCCCCATGTCTCTTTTCTGTTTATCATGGACAAGCATGAATCAGAGAATGAAAGGTGATGATCTGTTACCACGGCTCCCTGGCAGGGGGCAAAGTGTTGTATTCGGGCGTGCCAATATACCTGTTACTCTGTGAAGGTTAGGAGGGCAGGTATGGCACTTCGAGCTAGTCGGATTTGGGCCCATAGGTACTGATGTGGTATGGTGAGTCAGTCCCTAAATACTGACATTCTGTGTTCCCAATCATAGTTCTGTTTCCAAACAGAATCCCTGCAACAAAAGCTGCTTTGATTTGACTGTATGTAATTTTGTCAGCTTGCTGTACTTTCTTTATGACTTCTTTTACTTTACATGTTTACCAGCAAGATTCTTGATGTACTTGATAATCTTTTTGCTGTCTGCTTCTATCACACCAATGAAATCATCAAACGTCTCTATCCAGTCAGTCCATCTGTCGCTGATATTCAGCTTTTTGGCAGTGGTGGCTTCAAGAAGGCGGCGGCATTGTAACCATTGGTAGAACTTATTCATGAGGGCAGTAAAGTTCTTTCCCATGTTGCTTGGTGATCTTGTTTATGCAAACTATCTCTGAGGCCTTGCGACGTGCTGGCCTCTGGGTCATCTTTGATAATGACAGAAAACGTGACCTCTTTCTTGGTCTCCATTGGAAAAGCAAACGTTCACGATTCTGATCACCACGCTCAGCCATCTGAACTTTGAAGACCTTTGGAGTTGTTGTGAGCTACACTCTGCAGCTTTGGTGGTGTGCCGATGCGAGTATGAATGGCTCTGCAAGCGCAAACCCAGGTGCTTGCTCTGGGCTCACTCCCTCCAGGGCTGTGGCATGATGACTCTCTTTATTCACTACTAGTAAGCAGATGACCGTTTCTTGTATCCCTTTGCCTTTAAGCATCTCTTTGTGTTGTCTGGCACCTGGTTAATCGGCGCTTCTGTTCGTAGCGTTGTTGTGCAATGTGCTGCTCTTTCAAAACCTGGTTGCATTCGCCTGTAGCGTTTTCACTCCGTATGATGTATAGCTTTGAGGTGCGTAGTAGCGCAGTACCTCTCTTTGTGGCATTCTCAGCAGGGTCTTGGCCAAAGATGTGTAGACTTCTCAGTGAAGCTTTCATTATCTTCAAAGGATTTACATGGTCTGGGGTTGCACTTTGACTCCACATGTTATGTTATGTTACCCGGTGTTTTGTAGAGCGCTCAGCTACTCAAACAGAGTGTCCCGGCGCTATCAGACCTAGCAAGGCACAGAACAAGGATAGAAGATGGAATTATTGGCAAAACAGCCAAGTTTTGAGATCCTTTCTGAATGACAACAAGTTATCAGTCTTCCTTAGAGACACAGGCAGTGCATTCCAAGATAGTGGCGCCACATGTCTAAAAGAGCGACCCCCAATACGAGCACGCCTAATAGCCGGTACTGAGGCCAGCGACAATGATGCAGAGCGCAAAGCTCTGAACGGCTGGTGCAGATCAATTCTGTTCCTGAGGTATCGGGCGCCCGTGCCGTGCAGGGCCTTAAAAGCTATAGTGAGAGTTTTGAAGGTGATACGTTTCCGCATAGGCAGCCAATGAAGAGATTTCAGAAGTCCTGCCGCGCCGGATCTACGGCTAAGGCCAAAAATCACTCTCGCTGCTGAATTCTGCACCACCTGTAGATGCGACAGGAGGTACTCAGGGAGGCCTAGATATAACACATTTGCATAGTCCAGCCTTGAACCTATCAAGGCCTGAACCTCAGTCCTCCTGTGGTCAAGGGACAAAAGTGGCAGAAATTTCCTCAACATTTTTAAAAGACCGTAGCACTGACCGACCAGGCCCAGAATCTGTGGTTTAAACGTGAGACAATTGTCCATCTTCACACCAAGATTCTTAGCAACCGCGGTATCAGTGGAAGGTGGAAATATATCCGCTGGTCACCAGGATTTCCAGCCAGGGACTTGAGGACAACTAAAAAAGAGAACCTCCGATTTATCCAAATTACCCTTCAACTGGTTCAATTGGAACCAGGCAAAGACAGCTCCCAAGCAGTTCTTAATATGCTCTCCATTGAAGTCCGTGTTTTTTTGCACGTGAAGAGAAGCTGTGTGTCATCGGCATATGAGACAATCTGGGCACCATAGGACTCAGCCAGTGCCGCCAAAGGGGACATATAGATATTAAAGAGAGTGGGACTCAAGATAGACCCCTGAGGGACTCCCACCTCCAATGGCGGCACTACGGCTGAGAACGGAGGCGCCCAGACTGTCTGTTGACGGTCAGAAAGAAAAGACTCAAACCATCTGAACACTGTCCCTTCCACGCCGATCTCCGAGAGTCTAGAAAGGAGACGGTTGTGGGGGACGTTGTCAAACGCCGCCGAGAGATCTAGCATCACCAGCAGTGCCTTTCCTTCGACATCCCGGACCTCTCTGATGGCCTCCGACACCTCCAGCAGAGCAGTTTCAGTGCTCATATTTGCACGAATTCCCGACTGGGTGTGATGGAGTAAATCATGAGTCTCCCAAAAATCCGAAAGAACAGACTGCACATGCTTTTCCACAACCTTTGCAAAGGCCGGGAGAAGAGAGATAGGCCGATAATTAGCGTGAGTACCAGAGTCAAGGGTAGGCTTTTTTAAGAGAGGAAGAACAAAAGCCTGTTTCTCTGTTTCCAGGCCTGCGGCACCACACCCATCTGAAGAGATTGGTTCAGAATAGGGTTAATTATGGGATTGATGATATGTGCTATTTTGGCCAGAAACTTGGCGGGACAGGGGTCCAATGGGGAACCCGATTTCAATTTGGCTAGAAAATCCAAAGACGCTATCGGCCCAAGAGTCGGAAAGTTAGACAATGTTGGCCTCACCGCGGTGGACAAAAAAGAAAGAGGCCCTGAGCTAGACGTCACCACCGCTGCATCGGGCGAAAAGGACGCCTGGATGCTTTGGATTTTATTGGCGAAAAAGCCTGCCAATTGAGCGACCCACGGTTCCGAAAAAGAACACTTTGGTGTAATGGAGGCCGGCGATGTTCATTCCTTCACTAGCGTGAACATTTCCTTACTGGTGTTCGCGGCCGCATCAATCCTCCTGGCGAAATAAGATTTCTTTTCCAGATACGCTAAATGTCGATTTGGCACTTCGACGGAAGCACACATGGCAACCACAAGCAGTTTGCTGGACCACGAAAAAGTCTCTGGGAAAGCACTGTTGATCTTTGGGTAACTCATTCCCTATCTTGTCATCAGTTGTAGCATCCTACCCAATCGGGTACTTGCCAATGACTACTAACACACAGTGCTAAGTATAACACGTCTTTATTATTCTGCGTGTAACCGCAAACTCAACATTTTAAACCTGCAATCACTTCACTACGATCTAATGCTTACATCAAAGTTCTACAGAGTCCATCAGTAGCCACAAGGGTTCCGTCATTACACACTCACACAACACTCCATTTTGCATAGGGCCTTCTATCAAATCGGTCCTGTCTACCATCGGGACAAGTGTAATCATTATTACTCTGGTTGTTATTTGATGTCCTTGGATGCCAATCTCTTGATGCAATCAAAATTCAAACTTCTACGTGTAGGCAGAAGGTCATTCACTGTACAGCCCTTTGCCGCTAGAATAGCACGCCTACACCTCTTTGGCGATCTCAGACCTTATTCAATTCAGGAAGTTGCTCAACACCCTATAACTGAGTATATAGATGAGGAATGGGGCAGTTGCTGAGCACCAGGAAGCCTTTTAATTAATTGTGTGCTCTAGAAATGTTTATATTAATAAAAAAGAAAAAGCAAGGCAGTAGGCCTTTTCAATCTATGCACCCAGAATTGGAACGATATTCCCATTTCCATCATGAGTGCCCTAGCGCTGTTTAAATTTAGTAAAGAGTTGAAGACTCACTCTTTAACTAACTATATCACATTGCATTAACCGTCCATAATCCTGCTTCCTCTTCTATCACTCATTGACTTTATGGTTACCATTATCTCTATGCAGCGCTCTGCTGCCTTTTGGCTAGGTCTGCGCTATAGAAATACCATACAAATTCATACAAACATACATAGGGCCTTATTAGGATATTGGTCGGAAACTAAATCACCCGACTCCTTTGGTTCTGCCCGACTTGCGGTCAGCGGTTCCGCCCGAACGATTATGATGCTTCCGAACACCGTTCGGAAGGACTCCTATGGGAGCCTCTGTTCTGACCGACAACACATGCTCCTATGGGGGAAATGGGTTTCTGTAGAAAACCTTGCACCCTGTGGCAGGCACCACAAGGTTGACCCTGATCCTATTGCCTTGAGATAGTTATTATTTCAAACTATCTGTTTTTTTCACTTCTTTTTAATCTTGGCACTTGGGAAACACTAAATAAAAGATGGTGGTGTTTTCCGGTAGCTATTTTTAACCCGCACTTTTTCATGCGCGGCACTTTTCAACATTTTTCAGCACCTCTCTTCTGAGAACTTGGACAGTTTAGTGTCTTCTAGATGCAGTGTGAGCAAAGTCCCCCTCATTGAGGGGTGCACTTCACTGTATCTGTATTTCTCAGTCCCAAATGACGATGCTCCGCCAGTGAGGTGGGCTGATGGGACGTGTCTCAGTATAGTGGAACTGAGTCCATTGGGTTTTTCTAGCTTAACAGTCTCACCATTTTGTTGACCAGTGTTCTCCTTGTTTTGTTATTTAGGCACCACAAGGTGCCTGCACACTGTGCATGGTTGTACAGGGTGGTCCCATTGGTGCCCCCTCGACCCCCAACCGGAGGACTCCGGATGAAGGGGGGCCTGCTAGGAGCCCCCAAAGTCAGTTTCAGACAGCCTTTTCGTGTCGAATAGACCAAGCCGGAAAGGCTGTCAGAATCCGACATCGTAATCGGTCGGTCAGAAACGCGGCCTGTAGAGCTGTACGAATCGGCGCAGACCGACTCAGACTCTCTGAATGCCGTTCTGAACCGATTTGAAATGACCGAACGGTTTCCTTTCCAACAGCGAGCATCGTAATGGGTCGGTCGGAATTGTTTCCGACCAAGTCGGGTGGATGGGTTCCGAGACAGTCTAGGAGAATCCAACTGTTGGTCGGAGGCTTTCCGACTAACAGCGTAATGAGGTCCATAGTCTCTATGATATTATAACGACATGGCCATTTAGAAAGACACACAATGTGGAACATTATATGTCTACCAGCCATTAAAGGCGCAATTCATAAATGCTGGAAAGGAGTACTTTGTAAATAAGCAAGAGACAAATGTAACTTTTTTCATTACAATAAATAACAAAATTCATGGCTTTATTAATTGTAAAATGTAATACCATGTGTATGTTCTAGAATGTGTATGAAGTCAATAAAAAAATCTCGAAAGGTTCAACTCAAGAAGAGTATGAAATGCATGAAAAACTAGATCTGATATAGCCCTCCCAGATGTGATAATAAACATACAATTATTAAAAGGCAGAATTTTTGCTTCTTTACAGTTATAATTAGGGCTCCTGGTTTTAGGGTATTTTTTTTTTTTTTACTTTTCCATCTGTATTTATCCCTATTTTATTTTTTGGCCTTCTTATTGGTATTTTTCCATATTTATTTTGTGTTTTGAGAATGAATGTAGAAGTAAAATTGTATATTTCAACATTTATTTAACTGGAAAACATGCACTCATACTTTGATGCCAGCCACGTTTTAGCTAATAAAGCAGCCAAACATAACAAAACACTACACTCACAGGTAGATATTAGCATTACATATAAACATTTATTAACATATGCCTTCATTTAAAGAAGTTAGATTTTTTTTTAACCTCCATGTCACAGGGGTTTCCAAATAGTAGCTCTACGGCTACCTCTGAGTAGCTCAGCTGTGTTTCAGCCCAGCTTGTTAAATTAGAAAGCTTTTGCTTGGTTGAATGAATATACATATAACAAAATATAAATTATACAACACTAATAATATTAGTAGCTCTCAATAAGTTTCATTGCACATAAGTATCTCTCAGTTCAGAAAAGGTTGGAGAACCCCGCTCCATTATGTCTATCTGCTCAGCTGTTGGCCTTGAATTCATGAAGGACAGCTTGGCGAGTCATTCACAAAAAGCACCATTTTCTGTATTTTTCTGCTTTTAAAAATAAATATAGACAGGAACCACATTGCTTTCTGTCTATATTTATTTGTAAAAATCAGTAAAAAAACGGAAAACAGGGAGCCCTACATATAATGCATGCATTTTTAAATTGCAGATAAAAAGTTGGTAGTTGGATGCAGGAGGTGAAATGTATTACTGGCTGAACTTAATAAAGGGTCATAAAGTTAATCATGAAAAATGTGTTTCTTTAGAGAACTCACCCGATTTGAACTACTTTTCTGCAATTGTTATTCTTCAGCACGTTCCATGCATTTATACATTTTTTACACGTGCAACATAATCCACAATTTGCTTTCTAGTTTTCAAAATCCAATACAAATTGTTCATACCTCAACAGCTCAAAAGTAATGAAAATACCACACAATGATTGCAATGCAGCTCCCCAGCATCTTCTAGAACAGTTATACTCGAAGTACACATGCGGCCCTCCAGACCTTGACATGCAGCCCTCCAGACCTTGACATGCGGCCCCCGGTCTCCAGAACAGGGTTGCGGTTTACTCGACTCAGCACTAACATCAAAAAGATGTTCAATAAACAGGCAAGACTTCATTTGAAGGTTAATTGAATGTTTTTTGTATTTTGTATTTAATAGTATTTATAGAGCTATCATTCATCTATAGGGACATCACGGCACTAGGATGGGTTAGAGTGCAGGTCCGTTTGGTTCTTAGGTAGGATCAGAATCTAGGATAGATTTTTTGTTTTTTCTGAACAGCAGGTGATCAATCTGTCAGGCGAAGAGCAAGGGGTAGGTTGTTCCAAAGGACCGCAGCTAGTTTGGAAAAGGACAGGTCGCCCATTCTAACCTTGGATGTAAGCTTGACTGAGGCGAGGGCTTGATGGCACAATCTCAAGTTGCTCACAGGCACATGGAATTGTAACATATCTTGCAAAATGTGTGGTCCTTTGTATTTTTTTTTATTGTATATTAATTTAGCTGCAGCGTTCCTGACCAGCTGAAGTCTGGAGAAAAGATAGTCAGCCATGCCAACATACAGGGCGCTACCGTAGACAAGTCTGCTCAAGAGCAGAGCTGTGTTACTGTTTGTCTGCAATTTAGTGGGATCCAGGGAGCGAGTCATCTGAAAAGTTTCAGTGTAGAAAAGGCTTTTCCGCACAAAGTGCGTACTTGGTCTTGCATAGATAGGGTGTCATCAAAGATGATGCCCAGATTTGTTGCTGCTCGCTTGGATTCTGGGGCGGTGCCTAATGCCTGGGGCCACCAGCTATTGTTCCAGATTGCCTGGGCACCCCCGAAGAGCAGAATTTCAGATTTCCTGGCATTTAGTTTTAAGCAGTGCTGAGACATCCAGTCTGCGAGTTCAGTGAGACAATTTATTAGGTTGTTCTTAGTCTCAGTGTTGGTCAGTCTGTTTATCAGGGGATCACCAATTGCGTGTCATCAGCGTATGAGCAGATTTCAAAACCCCATTTCCTACTAATATCCGCAAGAGAAGAAACGTATGCATTGAAAAGGGTGGGACTCAGGTTGCTCCCTGCGGGACTCCATACTTAATGCTCTTTGAGATGGAGGTACAGGATCCCTTTTGGATTGTTTGGGTTTGATCTTTCAAAAATGAGGCGAACCATGACAGGGCTTTCGAACAGATCCCTTTTTTGTGTAGGATATGGAGTAGCTTATTGTGTGATACTGTGTCGAAAGCGGCAGTAAGATCTAGTAGAATCAAAGCTATGTCTCTGCCTTGATCCACTAAGGATCTAATATTGTCAGACACAGCCGATCATATATTCCAAGTCCTGCTTTCTTTAAAAGGGGGAAAAACAGTGTTTTCTCAAATATCTGGGAATGTGGCTTGCTCCAGAGGTTGGTTGAGGATTTTGATGACGTGCGGAGATAGAACCGACACTAGTCTGGTTAAAATAAAATGTGGGCAAAGATCAAATGGAGATCCTGCCTTGACCTCAGTCATAGCTTTGTCCCCCTCTTCCTCTGAAAAAGGAGTCAAAGTGTCAAGATGGATTTGTGCAGAGGGATGAGGTGCCAAGTTTCCCCAGTCAATATTGGTGTCTTTAGCAGGGTTGTCAAAAGAAGTGTAGACTTTTGTTACTTTGTCAGTGAAAAAATGATTAATTAGTTCACAGTTCTCTGTCGTGGGAGCCATGGCTTGGGATAGGCTGGTGGGCTTACAGAGTTCGCTAATAACTTTGTAAAGTTCCTTGGATGAGCTGCCGTTATCTTCGATCCTTCTTGTGTATTAGTTTGTTTTGGCATTTTTTATGGCATGGTGGTAATTTTTCAGTTTGGCTAAGTAGTTTGTCTATCTATGCTGTCCTTTGACAGTCTCCATTTATGCTCCAAAGTTCAACATTTATGTTTGTTTATTTTTAATTCAAGAGTGTACCATCTTTCGGATATACGATTGGAAACCGGTTTGTTATTAAGTTTTAGAGGTGCATTTATTAAGGGATTTCTTAATCTCTTGTTGTAGGTGAGCAGCTGATGTGCTAGCACGAAGAAAGTGAAGTGTGTCAGAGTTGTGATAGGTGAAGTGGGTAGAGAAGGCTTTTTGGGTGAATAGGTTCCAGGCTATTTTCCCTGATTAATAAGTGGGTTCAGTCTTGGATAGCTTGATTGGTAAAGCTAGGGAAAAAGAAATTAGGGAATGGTCTGTCCAAGAGAGTTGTTTAATCTCATGGATGTTAATGCTCGTTATGTTGGAGAACATTAAGTCCTGGGCATGTCCAGCCACATAGGTAGGGTCCGAGATCCTCTGAGTTAATTGCATCATGGCCATATCATTTTTCAGGTGCGTAACACCTGGACTAGTGGTATTTTCATAAGGGAGGTTAAAATCACCTACGATGAGAAACTGTTTCTGTTTTAGACAGAGAGGGAAGAGTTGAGTAAGTAAGTTAAAGGCTCCAAGCTTACCCATTTACCAGCGATCTCTCTTGGAGACCTAGCTATTATCTGCAGAAAGGTGAAATCTGGATCCCCCTCAGACCCCATGAGACCAGCCAACTTTTTAAAGGCGCTGGACTTCTTCCTTCCTTCTCTGGCCACACTCCTTAATCTTTCCTTCTCATCAGCCACAGTACCCATATGTTGGAAACAGGCTTGGGTTACTCCCATAATTAAAAAACCTACTCTAGATCCTGCAAAGCCGGAAAACTACAGGCCCGTTTCACTGCTCCCTTGGGTGTCTAAATTAGCTGAAGCCCATGCGAACACCGTACTCACTGACCATCTGACCAAAAATAACATCCTGGACCCTTCCCAACATGGGTTTAGGCCTGGACATAGTACGGAGTCTGCCCTTCTTTCCACTACGGAACACCTCCGGAGGATTATGGACACCAGTCAGAGTGCTGCGCTGATATTGCTCGACCTCAGCGCAGCATTCGACACGGTCTCTCATGATATCCTACTGAACCGCCTGGAAAGCATTGGGATCAGTGAACTGGCACTGGAATGGTTTCGGTCATTCCTCACAAGCAGATCCTTTTGCGTGTCAGCCCCCCCTTTTATCTCCCAATCTCACGCGATCGGCCAAGGAGTCCCGCAGGGCTCTGCCCTTAGCCCAAATCTTTTTAATGTGTATATGCAACCTCTTGCGGCAGTGGCTAAAGAATGGGACCTCACGCTGGTGTCGTACGCTGACGACACCCAGCTGGTAATCACTCTCACGGAAGTGCCCTCTGCCACTGCCACAAGATTGAGGGATGGGTTAGCCGCAGTCGCCAACTGGATGACTGCAAACTGTCTACAACTAAATGCAGGAAAAACCGAGGTGTTACTCCTGGGCAAGAACACCAGTGGTTGGAATGACCATTGGTGGCCCCCCTTGCTGGGCCCCACCCCCCTCCCAAATCCCTGGTGAAAAACTCAGGAGTATGGTTGGACTCCGCACTGAATTACCAATCGCATACCAAAAAAGTTGCAGCCACATGTATTGGGTTGCTGAGAAGCCTTAATTCCATCTTGGGCTTCTTCGACCCCAAAACACGGCAGCTCATTGTCCAATCCACCATCCTTGCCCGGCTGGACTATGCGAACATTCTTTTATTAGGCGCTAACAAAGCCGAGATAACCAGATTCCAGCGTATTCAGAACTCGGCGGCCAGGGCGATTGTAGGCCTACCCAGAAGATGCTCGGCTAGAGACACCATACAGAGGCTCCACTGGCTGCCTATGGAAGCTCGCATCCAGTTTAAGGCTCTCACCATTGCTTTTAAAATTCTTAAAACTGATGGCCCCGAACTTCTTCGATCATTGCTAACACCTTACACCCCCCAACGCAATCTTCGCTCCGTGGGTCAACACTTAGTTGTGGTCCCTCACACGAAGCTTTGCCGTATCGGAGGTCGCTCCTTCAGACTAATGGGGGCGAAATTATGGAACTCCCTGCCCTCCACATTCGCTGCCTCAACAATCTGTCTGCTTTCCGTAAAGCACTAAAAACGCACCTCTTTCCACTTCTGTAGTCTCTTTTCCCTCCCCCCCCTCCTCAGTAGGTTGTGTTGTGGTTCTTAGCGCCGGGACGCCCCGTTGCTGGGGCAGCTGTCGCGCTCAACAAAACACATAACATAACATAATCCAGAATGATGACCAATAGGGTTATAAATAATTGCGCCTACCCAGTAATATGTGGTCTCCATTCAAAACTGAGAAAGCTAGGATCTCATGGGAGCCAGCTTGGGTAATTGTGGTGGGAATGCAGGAAAGATGTTCTTTGAAAAGGATGACTATGCGACTGCCTCTCTTGCCTTTTCTATCCTGTTTTAATATTGTATAACCAGATGGTAGGGCAGAGACAATGTTGGGGGTATTATCATCGAGCCAGGTTTTGGTGGCAAAAGCCAAATCTGGCCTTAAATCGTCAAGTATGTCCTAAATCCCAGTGCTATTTTTCAGGAGTGATATGATGTTGAAATAGATACAGTTCAGGGTCAGGTTACTGTGATGGGGGTTTATATCAACCGCTGTGGGTAGGGTGTGGATATCTTGGATTCCCCATTTGCAGTCAAGGCAGGAAAAAGGTCCTTCGACCTCCGCCGGAGAAACTTTTGTGTGGCACATATTAAAGTTTTGTTTGTCCACCAGTTTCAAGAGCCCATATTGTAAGTATAAAAGAGGGGGAGGTCTTTTTGAGGTGTGAGGGGCAACATTTCTAGCCCCTGGGCCCGGTCAGGCACGGACGGGCGCAGACGGGCTTGCCTTAGGCGCGCCTGCTGTGTGCGCTTCCAATGCGCGTCGAGGCAGGCATCTGTTTTTATGATGCCGGTTGGGCAGCTAGGCTGCCAACCGCCGCTATACTTCCTGCCGGGAGTGGGACACTTCCGGTCTGCGTCAGATTCCCTCCACACAAGCGGAACAATCCATGGTGGAACAGGTACGACGCCGAAGTGACCGAGTGCAATGTGCAAATAAGCGTTATTACTTTCAAGTAAGTCAGAGGAAATGAAGCAAGTCTAAAAGGAGTTAAAATGTTTTGTTTGTTAAAAATCTGGTATATTTTAAAAACGTTCTAAGGCAAATGCAAATGCAATGCAAATGAAAGAAATTAACTAACTGGAGTGTCCTGCACCACTTGATTTTAGAAACACCATCATTTTTAAAGACATCTTGCAGCAAAAGTTTAAAAATATGACAAAGTCTCTTCAAAATGTAAAAATTCATTTAATTAACCTGCAGAACCACCTTTTCACCTAAGCATATCGGATTATATCAGTGCATTGAGAAGTGTTAATTTAAAAGTGATAGTTTTCAAGCATTAATTTAGAAACATTAATACCCCTACCCTGACAACAATTCTAATGGTGAACTAAAGAGGCAAACCAGTTGTTATGTGCCCTCTTTAAGTGGCCTTGGCTCCTATTATAAATGAACACATTATTGGTTACTAACTCAAACACAGGAGAAGTTTTTGACCAGAGGGAAGTCATGTATTTCGAGATCTTTCGAGAAAAGGAGGAAAAATTAAATAAAACAATTGCCTAGGATCACTCAGTTTGGTAAAGTGGGGAAGCTGAGATTAATTCCATATTTTTTGGTTTCACATTGTTCAATTCAGCCACTAAATGATATGCTTCACTTACCCTAATTCCTCCTTACCGCCAATTTCCCTCAAACCCCCCTTGCCCAACCGCCGCCCTGCTGGCAAGTAATGTGGCCCTCAGTCACATCATGGAACAAACTTTTTGGCCCTTGGGAAAATGTTTGCAAGTACCTATGTTCTAGACGTTCACGCATCACCTTTCATTTCTACTGCTTCGAGGTATACTGAAGATATTAGCGTTTCCTCAAGTGGTAATAATATCCGTAATTCAGAAGTAATTCAAGTGGAGTGGAAAGTGCATGCATTAACATTTAATTATTTAAAAAACTGTTTCCCTATTCCTACAAACTCATATTTTCCTCACATTGCTCTAATGGCAGCAGTTATTTTAAGAGAGCACCCTATTTAGAAGTATCACAAACATGTTGCATCTCTTTTTAAGGTTTTCACAATTTGATACCTTGAATTCCAAAATGGCTACCAGTATGAAACTTAGACAATATATGGGTTACTGCAAAGCTAATTGAACATATCAAAAACAATGCATTATGGACTTCCATTTTCATAGAGACTTGGGAAGGCACAGCATGTGTTAGGTGGTTAAGCTTTGAAGCACCTTGCAGTGTCCTCATTAGGTACATTGGGGGCGTTTCCTTTCTTATAATACATAATATTTCCAACGAAGTACAAGTATTTTTTTATTGAATCTTTTCTTGAACACTTTGTGCATGCAATAATATGTACTCATGACATTATTTAAAACCATTAAACTCTCCTAAGTCTAGCATAATATTAGAGTAAGATGTATAGCTTATGGTTTCGGCAGAGGAGTGCTAAATTAAATAGCAGGAAGTATTTTGTTGCTGGTAGAGAGCAAACCTTATGTTTCAATATTTACACACCAAGCATAAAGAAAACATTTTAAGTCACATCCGGTTGTAAAATGCAGGACAGTTGGCTCCTGCTGCTGGTAGTCGTGCAGCAGAGGTGCCTGCACAAGAGGTGACAGAACTAATTAAGCTCGTGGTATTTTCTTCGTTTTCCTTTAGATATGCCAGTCGAGCTGAAACAATGCTGACATTCTCACAGGGAAATAGATTAAAAATGCAGAGTTGGCAGAGGGCCACATGACTGTCATCTTAGTTTCCGTTTATGACAGAAAGGAGAAGGCCAAGGGAGGTGGGTGCTGCCTGAAAATGGTGCCTGGGCCTTTGCCTACAGGAGCACTATGATGCCACCAGCCGACCAGCCGCTAGTAGTAAATTATTACTGGTGACGGCTTACTGTTCTGGTAAAAGAACTTGCTTTTAATAAGAAAGAGGTTAAATACCTTCCTAGTTCAAAAGCAGTTTCTATATATATTATATATATAACCTGCAAAGCTACTTATGGAAAGAGGTACTTTCAGAGGGCTTGAAGTATAAACACTAAATAAATTCAAAACTGAACACAAGTTCTAAAACACTGATCAGCAGAACAGAAAAGCCAAATCTTTTATTTCATAAAGTTTGTACATATATGCTTGTTTTCTCCTGCTTGCAACAGATTGTATCTTTTAATTCAAATTACTCTGGGATGTAGAAAGGACCATGTAGATAAAAAGGCTTTGCTGTGCTATCTTGCAGGATAAAATCATTACTTTTGGGTGACTACAACTTTGAATATCATCTAATTACGGTGTATAGTTTATTTCTTTAGAAACCTACGAATGTTCTATAGTGTCCTGATTTTTTTTATCAATGTGGGTTAAAAAGCCAAAATGGTTCAAAATAAAACCGAAATTGTACCATACAATACCATTAACGCCCACAATTTGTTTTTGAGTGCTTCAGAATTTGCTTTAGATTGCTACATAATTTGGTCAACCCTGCTATTAAAGAGCCCCTCCATTTCCAGTGGCCTGGAATATAATGTACTTAAACAGAATTAAGAAGTGGTTGTCATCTGCAGGTATTACTCAGACATTCACGCTCTCTTTATAGTTGAGGAATGTGGGACCCCTTTCTTCAGCTATGTTTAATACCTGTTTTATGAGATCTGTCTTCTTCTCCTAGTCTCGCTCTTATTTAAGGCCCCCCTGAATCTGTCATCTTGTGTCTGATACTTCCCTCTCAGTGTCACTCTGAGTCGCAGTCACCCTGACCCTGTTACTCTGCCCCATGCCTCCATCTACCTCAACGACTCCTTGGGGAACAAGCATTGGCATAGCCAATAGGTCTCACCTTTGGGACCTTATACGTGTTTACAAAAACAACAAGTGATGGACTGAATGTGGATCAATGTCACACACTCCCCCAGTCAAAAGATCTGGGCCCAAATCCATCGTTTTTTTGCACTCCACACCACCCTGGGTTAGACAATGGCGATATGCAAATCAGCTCTGACCCTGTTGCCCCATGGGAACAGTCCAGTCCGAACTACAAAAGCCATGTCCTTCCCAGAACGGAATCAAGCATCCGAGGACCGGACCGGTTTCGAGGTAACACCTCTCTTCAGCCCGGCTAGCTTGACTCCAAGTGGTGTGGAGTGCCTGGGACCCACGTCTGGGCATCCCCAGCGCACTTAGGGCGGCAATTGCAAAAACAACAAGTGATGGACTGAATGTGGATCAATGTCACACACTCCCCCAGTCAAAAGATCTGGGCCCAAATCCATCGTTTTTTTGCACTCCACACCACCCTGGGTTAGACAATGGCGATATGCAAATCAGCTCTGACCCTGTTGCCCCATGGGAACAGTCCAGTCCGAACTACAAAAGCCATGTCCTTCCCAGAACGGAATCAAGCATCCGAGGACCGGACCGGTTTCGAGGTAACACCTCTCTTCAGCCCGGCTAGCTTGACTCCAAGTGGTGTGGAGTGCCTGGGACCCACGTCTGGGCATCCCCAGCGCACTTAGGGCGGCAATTGCAAAAACAACAAGTGATGGACTGAATGTGGATCAATGTCACACACTCCCCCAGTCAAAAGATCTGGGCCCAAATCCATCGTTTTTTTGCACTCCACACCACCCTGGGTTAGACAATGGCGATATGCAAATCAGCTCTGACCCTGTTGCCCCATGGGAACAGTCCAGTCCGAACTACAAAAGCCATGTCCTTCCCAGAACGGAATCAAGCATCCGAGGACCGGACCGGTTTCGAGGTAACACCTCTCTTCAGCCCGGCTAGCTTGACTCCAAGTGGTGTGGAGTGCCTGGGACCCACGTCTGGGCATCCCCAGCGCACTTAGGGCGGCAATTGCAAAAACAACAAGTGATGGACTGAATGTGGATCAATGTCACACACTCCCCCAGTCAAAAGATCTGGGCCCAAATCCATCGTTTTTTTGCACTCCACACCACCCTGGGTTAGACAATGGCGATATGCAAATCAGCTCTGACCCTGTTGCCCCATGGGAACAGTCCAGTCCGAACTACAAAAGCCATGTCCTTCCCAGAACGGAATCAAGCATCCGAGGACCGGACCGGTTTCGAGGTAACACCTCTCTTCAGCCCGGCTAGCTTGACTCCAAGTGGTGTGGAGTGCCTGGGACCCACGTCTGGGCATCCCCAGCGCACTTAGGGCGGCAATTGCAAAAACAACAAGTGATGGACTGAATGTGGATCAATGTCACACACTCCCCCAGTCAAAAGATCTGGGCCCAAATCCATCGTTTTTTTGCACTCCACACCACCCTGGGTTAGACAATGGCGATATGCAAATCAGCTCTGACCCTGTTGCCCCATGGGAACAGTCCAGTCCGAACTACAAAAGCCATGTCCTTCCCAGAACGGAATCAAGCATCCGAGGACCGGACCGGTTTCGAGGTAACACCTCTCTTCAGCCCGGCTAGCTTGACTCCAAGTGGTGTGGAGTGCCTGGGACCCACGTCTGGGCATCCCCAGCGCACTTAGGGCGGCAATTGCAAAAACAACAAGTGATGGACTGAATGTGGATCAATGTCACACACTCCCCCAGTCAAAAGATCTGGGCCCAAATCCATCGTTTTTTTGCACTCCACACCACCCTGGGTTAGACAATGGCGATATGCAAATCAGCTCTGACCCTGTTGCCCCATGGGAACAGTCCAGTCCGAACTACAAAAGCCATGTCCTTCCCAGAACGGAATCAAGCATCCGAGGACCGGACCGGTTTCGAGGTAACACCTCTCTTCAGCCCGGCTAGCTTGACTCCAAGTGGTGTGGAGTGCCTGGGACCCACGTCTGGGCATCCCCAGCGCACTTAGGGCGGCAATTGCAAAAACAACAAGTGATGGACTGAATGTGGATCAATGTCACACACTCCCCCAGTCAAAAGATCTGGGCCCAAATCCATCGTTTTTTTGCACTCCACACCACCCTGGGTTAGACAATGGCGATATGCAAATCAGCTCTGACCCTGTTGCCCCATGGGAACAGTCCAGTCCGAACTACAAAAGCCATGTCCTTCCCAGAACGGAATCAAGCATCCGAGGACCGGACCGGTTTCGAGGTAACACCTCTCTTCAGCCCGGCTAGCTTGACTCCAAGTGGTGTGGAGTGCCTGGGACCCACGTCTGGGCATCCCCAGCGCACTTAGGGCGGCAATTGCAAAAACAACAAGTGATGGACTGAATGTGGATCAATGTCACACACTCCCCCAGTCAAAAGATCTGGGCCCAAATCCATCGTTTTTTTGCACTCCACACCACCCTGGGTTAGACAATGGCGATATGCAAATCAGCTCTGACCCTGTTGCCCCATGGGAACAGTCCAGTCCGAACTACAAAAGCCATGTCCTTCCCAGAACGGAATCAAGCATCCGAGGACCGGACCGGTTTCGAGGTAACACCTCTCTTCAGCCCGGCTAGCTTGACTCCAAGTGGTGTGGAGTGCCTGGGACCCACGTCTGGGCATCCCCAGCGCACTTAGGGCGGCAATTGCAAAAACAACAAGTGATGGACTGAATGTGGATCAATGTCACACACTCCCCCAGTCAAAAGATCTGGGCCCAAATCCATCGTTTTTTTGCACTCCACACCACCCTGGGTTAGACAATGGCGATATGCAAATCAGCTCTGACCCTGTTGCCCCATGGGAACAGTCCAGTCCGAACTACAAAAGCCATGTCCTTCCCAGAACGGAATCAAGCATCCGAGGACCGGACCGGTTTCGAGGTAACACCTCTCTTCAGCCCGGCTAGCTTGACTCCAAGTGGTGTGGAGTGCCTGGGACCCACGTCTGGGCATCCCCAGCGCACTTAGGGCGGCAATTGCAAAAACAACAAGTGATGGACTGAATGTGGATCAATGTCACACACTCCCCCAGTCAAAAGATCTGGGCCCAAATCCATCGTTTTTTTGCACTCCACACCACCCTGGGTTAGACAATGGCGATATGCAAATCAGCTCTGACCCTGTTGCCCCATGGGAACAGTCCAGTCCGAACTACAAAAGCCATGTCCTTCCCAGAACGGAATCAAGCATCCGAGGACCGGACCGGTTTCGAGGTAACACCTCTCTTCAGCCCGGCTAGCTTGACTCCAAGTGGTGTGGAGTGCCTGGGACCCACGTCTGGGCATCCCCAGCGCACTTAGGGCGGCAATTGCAAAAACAACAAGTGATGGACTGTATGCTCAGACGTGAGTCCCAGGCTCTCCACACCACTGGAGTCAAGCTATCCAGGCTGATGAAGGCTGATAGCCAGAAACCGGTCCTTGGATGCTTGATTCCGGTCTGGGAAAGACATGGCTTGGTAGTTCGGACTGGACTGTTCCCATGAGGCACAGGGTCAGAGCTGATTTGCATATAGCCAGTGTCTAACCCAGGGTGGTGTGGAGTGCAAAAAAACGATGGATTTAGGCCCAGATCCTTGTACTGGGGTGAATGTATGACATTGTTCTACATTCTGTCCATCAACTGTGTTTTTTGCAATTTTCACCCCGAGTGGGCTGGGTATGCTCAGACGTGAGTCCCAGGCTCTCCACACCACTGGAGTCAAGCTATCCAGGCTGATGAAGGCTGATAGCCAGAAACCGGTCCTTGGATGCTTGATTCCGGTCTGGGAAAGACATGGCTTGGTAGTTCGGACTGGACTGTTCCCATGAGGCACAGGGTCAGAGCTGATTTGCATATAGCCAGTGTCTAACCCAGGGTGGTGTGGAGTGCAAAGAAACGATGGATTTAGGCCCAGATCCTTGTACTGGGGTGAATGTATGACATTGTTCTACATTCTGTCCATCAACTGTGTTTTTTGCAATTTTCACCCCGAGTGGGCTGGGTATGCTCAGACGTGAGTCCCAGGCTCTCCACACCACTGGAGTCAAGCTATCCAGGCTGATGAAGGCTGAAAGCCAGAAACCGGTCCTTGGATGCTTGATTCCGGTCTGGGAAAGACATGGCTTGGTAGTTCGGACTGGACTGTTCCCATGAGGCACAGGGTCAGAGCTGATTTGCATATAGCCAGTGTCTAACCCAGGGTGGTGTGGAGTGCAAAAAAACGATGGATTTAGGCCCAGATCCTTGTACTGGGGTGAATGTATGACATTGTTCTACATTCTGTCCATCAACTGTGTTTTTTGCAATTTTCACCCCGAGTGGGCTGGGTATGCTCAGACGTGAGTCCCAGGCTCTCCACACCACTGGAGTCAAGCTATCCAGGCTGATGAAGGCTGATAGCCAGAAACCGGTCCTTGGATGCTTGATTCCGGTCTGGGAAAGACATGGCTTGGTAGTTGGGACTGGACTGTTCCCATGAGGCACAGGGTCAGAGCTGATTTGCATATAGCCAGTGTCTAACCCAGGGTGGTGTGGGGTGCAAAAAAACGATGGATTTAGGCCCAGATCCTTGTACTGGGGTGAATGTATGACATTGTTCTACATTCTGTCCATCAACTGTGTTTTTTGCAATTTTCACCCCGAGTGGGCTGGGTATGCTCAGACGTGAGTCCCAGGCTCTCCACACCACTGGAGTCAAGCTATCCAGGCTGATGAAGGCTGATAGCCAGAAACCGGTCCTTGGATGCTTGATTCCGGTCTGGGAAAGACATGGCTTGGTAGTTCGGACTGGACTGTTCCCATGAGGCACAGGGTCAGAGCTGATTTGCATATAGCCAGTGTCTAACCCAGGGTGGTGTGGAGTGCAAAAAAACGATGGATTTAGGCCCAGATCCTTGTACTGGGGTGAATGTATGACATTGTTCTACATTCTGTCCATCAACTGTGTTTTTTGCAATTTTCACCCCAAGTGGGCTGGGTATGCTCAGACGTGAGTCCCAGGCTCTCCACACCACTGGAGTCAAGCTATCCACGCTGATGAAGGCTGATAGCCAGAAACCGGTCCTTGGATGCTTGATTCCGGTCTGGGAAAGACATGGCTTGGTAGTTCGGACTGGACTGTTCCCATGAGGCACAGGGTCAGAGCTGATTTGCATATAGCCAGTGTCTAACCCAGGGTGGTGTGGAGTGCAAAAAAACGATGGATTTAGGCCCAGATCCTTGTACTGGGGTGAATGTATGACATTGTTCTACATTCTGTCCATCAACTGTGTTTTTTGCTTATACGTGTTTAGCCATGCAACAGTTGATGTTGCTGCACCAAGGATATGGTGCTGGATAACTAAATACTTAGAAGGTCCAAAAGGCGAGACCTATTGGCATGCCTGTTTTTTTTAAAAGTGTGTGGCTATGTAAAAATGTATACTTTTGAATGATATACGGTTACAAGTTTAACAGAAAAGTTTGGGAAATAATAACCCAGTAATTATTTCTCTACCTAGTAACAATAAAAATCAGCAAATGTGGCTTGCTACTTTCAAGTAATTACTTAGCATCTTAGGAAGTATGTTTTAGTCCTGGTGTGAAGATTTACAGCCATTCATTTCCAGTAGTTTACATAATGTTTACGTGCTAATAAAACACACATATTCAAGTTATGTTGGGGAGAGCAATGTGTATAGCTATGCTAAACTTTACTGAGCCAACACTTCGACTATCCAGGAGTTCCAGCTCTCATGCTACAAAGCTCGCTCTGACCTCATACAAAAGAAAAAAAACATTACATTGGTAGCTACAACTTAGAACTTTTGCCATATGGACCTTTCTGGCCCAGACAGCACTTCTGAAAAATTCATAAACAGATTTAGATAATAATGCAACAAACATGTATTCCTCAAAGCTTTACCATAGAGTAAAATCATCATACCTTAAAACAATACTTTTTAATTTTGCAAAGAATAATAATAAAGCGATCGGGCAAACCGGATAAGGGAAAAAAACAGAAAAGCACTAGTGTGGGAAGGGGAGAACAGAGGAACACAGACTACAGAGAAAACGGGAGACACCTTGGTGACTGGAGACAGAGAGGCCCGCAAAGGAGGGGGGACGGAAAGGGAAGGCAGCTGGAGACGTTGAGTGAGGAGACCAGAAACGAAAGAATAAATAAAGGTGCTTCACCATGCTGTTTGAAAAAATTGCATAACCGCCGTTGGCATCTGCATGAACAGACTATAAAAAGTGGTATGTAAATATACATTTGTATTTAAACTACTGATTTCCAGACATAGGCTGCGGTCACCGCCTTGTCTGAAAGGACAATGTGGCTTTTAGGCTACCTTCCCAGTTGAATGCGTTTGAAATGCATTAACACCTTGCGTCTGAAAGACAACCTACTGAAGAAGCTTCCAGCAAGTCTGGAGTGGTGTGAAACGTCCCAATAGTGAGTAGAGGTGTTTGACTGGGATTCTGCAGAGGCACAATACAGTGAAATGTTGCCCCCTTGTAAAGATCGTTATCATAGAGAGGAAATGTAAATGTGGCTTTGATCAACCTGTACATATGGATGTTTAAACAAGTTTCTTACGGAGATAAGAATGATGTACAAAGTTTCCATTCCCTTTGCGCTGTAACGCAGCAGCCACAGGTACAAATAAAAGCAGGGCTGACTCTGACTTTTATCCTTTCCATTGTTAAACAAGCAGACTCGCATGATCGTCCGAGACGACATTGCACAATGTCAGTAGCCGTGTCACTGACTGTTAGTCACGCATGATCGTCACTCAATAGCTATGATGTGCGCGCCCACCCCAGTTATGTGTACGCATAGCGTTTGATTTGGCTTTGAAGTTGTGCGCCACAGCACAGTTAATGGTGTAGAAAGTTTCACAGACAAAATGCTCGCAGTCACTGCACATACACACCTGTATTTTTAATCTGTATCATTTTGAGATTTTGTGTGTGCACATGTAGTTACCTTTCTATGTTACGTGGAGATACATGTGCACATGGTGTAAAACAGGAAAATAAACCTTTGTGCACATTGTATGCCTTTGTCCCTTGCTCTTAGAAGCTCGCAGGCAGTTATTCCGTCCGTGTTTTTTTAACAATCTGAAGGTGCAAATGTGAACAGGTTTGTTTACTTGACTGCTTGTCTTTGCGATTATCTCATCTGGTGCACAATTATCAAAAAATAAAGATATAAATGGGGGGGGACTGAGGCATACCTGAAAACAAAACAAAAACATCACTCTCCAGAGAAAAGCATCTGAGCAATACCTTGCAGCAATAGAATGTTGTTTGATGTTGTTTGTATATGTCTAAATTATACATTGTTTCAGGAGTGTCTAACCACCAATTGCGATTCTCCTATTAACATGACCAGACAATCTGGATTTCATTAAAGACACGGAGGCTAGCATTATGCATTCAACTTTTAATGCAACTCCAAACAGCCGCATATGTCACAAAGCAATAGTTCCAATGGAACATTCTTAACAAAACAATTCTAGTAAGCACTAGGCAAGGAGCCTCTTTTAAATAAGGAGTAAAGGAGAGAAAGGAAATGTCCCAATGAGAAACTTCAGCGGTGAGACTTCATAAAATCAGGATAGATGGAGGGTAAACGAAAACTCCAAGATCCGATGGCACATGGTCCAGAATATAAGTTCACTGGAGGTTATCTGAAAAGAAGAGAAGTGTATATAAATTCAGAAATATGAAGAAGGAATCAAATAGAAATTTCCATTCATTAAGGTATGTTTATTGACATAGAAAAGCAATAATGAACATTTAATCAGTTTTACAGAAGAAAATAGTATATAAATGAATAATTATCAACCACCCAGGGAGGGTGGGAGGGATAATGCTAGCCTCCGTGTCTTTAATGAAATCCAGATTCTCTGGTCATGTTAATAGGAGAATCGCAATTTCATTACAAGACCGGAGGCTATCGTTATGCATGTTGGTAGCCTTGTAAAACAACATCAGACATGTGAGAAATAGGCTTGCAATAATGATGAGCAAAGGTTCTAGAATTTGACCAATCAGCAGCTTTTAGAATATCATCCAACTTACCTCCTGACCAGAATGACTTACTGGCCATAGCACCTCTGATAGAATGTGGTTTGAAGATATTAAGATCAACACCAGCAAAATTCATAACACTTTTAACCCATCTTGCAATAGAGGTAGAAGAGATACCTTTATGAGGTTTAACAAAGGATATAAGCAATTGATTAACACCAGAAGGGCGGAGAGCATGCATTGTCGAGTCATATTGTTTCATACAATCTACAACACAAAGTTTTTTACAAATATCAAAACGAGGATAGAAAATAGAATCAGACATAGTTTTGGTCCTTCTGTGGAGTTCAAATTTAACACCAAACATATCATAAGATCTATAGGAAATATCTAGAGCTCTAACATCAGAAACTCTACGGCATGAGATTAGACAAAGAAGGGTAGCTAGCTTGATAGAAAGATTTTTTCTGTTCAGAAGTGAGTTATCTGGCCAACTACAGAAAAGGTCAAGAATTAATTTAACATATCGTCTAGATATATAATCATACGAATACCCTTCTCTCTGAGGGATGAGGCGACTGCTCTCATTACCTTGGTGAAACACCAAGGGGCTGAAGAGAGTCCGAAGGGGAGAGCCTGGAATTGATAAAGTCGATTCTTCCAAATGAATTGTAGGAAGGGTTGATCTTCCTTGGCCATAGGAATGGTAAAATAGGCGTCTTTGAGATCCAGTTTGACCAACCAGTCTCCTTCTAGTAATAGGTCTCTGAGAAGATGGATACCTTCCATTTTGAAATGTCTGTAAACCAGATATTTGTTGAGTTCCCTGAGATTTATGACGGGTCTCCAACCTTTGTCCTTTTTTTCTACCAGAAAGAGGGTACTCACAAACCTCAGAGTTTCCATAGGGACTTCTGTGATTGCGCCTTTCAGGAGCATTGAAGTGATCTCCTCTTCTATAATCTTTTCTTGATCGTGAGAGAGAGACATTACTCTTGGGAAAGAAACCTGAATCGGTGTGTCTGTAAAATCTATTGAAAAGCCAGTAACAGTGTTCAGAACCCAGGGGTCTTGAGTAATCAATTTCCAGTTCTGGAGAAAGAATTTTAGTCTGCCTCCCACTTTTGTGGGAGGGGAAAAGGGCATCAAAGGATACAAAAGACTTACTTGATGGGTTGGTGTCGTTAGATCCCCTCCTTGGTCTCGAACCTCTCGAGCGGAAACCTCTTCCTCTTGAAGGATAGAATTGAGTTTGATATGAGGACTGATAGTCGCCTCTTCCGCTATAACCTCTGGATCTACCGAAGAGCCTACGATTAAAGCGGCCGAAAGATAGGCCCCTTCTTCCGGCCCTGCCAAAAAGGTTATTGTTATCGACATTAAAGACCTTTTTCATACTTTGGTGCGCTTTATCCAGGGCTGTAAAAGTGGATACATATTTGCCTAGAGTTTTGATTAGGTCTTCGCCAAAAAGGAGACCTTTTGGGTTAAGTGAAGGTTCCTTATCGGCTAAGTCGCTCAATTTTGGGCTAATCTTAGTCAGGACCACTCTCCTTCTTTCCGAATTGAGGCCAGCATTAGCGTTCCCTAGAAGGACTAATGCCCTTTGACTCCAACCACGTATAAGGTTAGTGTCAAGGCTGGAACCGTTAAGATGGCTGATTTCTGCGGCATCAATAATCTTAGTGAGGGGGCCTAAGATATCAAGAACTCTGTCTTGACAAATTTTAAGGGATCTCTCCATACCTTTTCTTGGATCCCTGCCAACCTTGAAGAGATATTTAATCAGTTCGGGATCAAGATTAGGAGTCTGGCAGACTCTACCTTCGATAGAAGGTCTTGAACATTCAGTTCGTAGGAGATTACGAGTGTCCCTCTCTAGGGGATTCCTGATCCATTTAGTAATAAATTTGCTGACATGGTCCATAGGGATCCAGTCAGAGCTTCTAGGGTGTCTGATGTTCAGGGGTGAAAACATCTCTTCACCTGAAGGGTCAAGGATACTATCCTTTGATGAGGAAGGTAAATTGTCATCATATGAATCAAACTCCTGATTATCCTCGTCCAAGTCGAGGATATATTCGTCGGGAAATTCTGAGGCATTATCGGTGAAATCATCATCGTTAGAATTATTAAAATCATCAAGGATAGATTCATTATTCTGAGCACTTGGATAAGTTGTGCCGCTGAGGACACCTTTATAATTTGTGCCGCGAGGGACACCTTTATAATTTGTGCCGCCAAGGACACCCGAGGTACTAGGACCTGAAATAGTGCTCTTAGTGGTAGAGTCAATATTTTTAGTTTTTTTTGTTTTTTTACCCCTTAATTCATTGAGGTCAGCCATGTTTTCAAAATCATATTGAAATTCATCCTCCTCTTCGGGAGGAAAGGGTCTTTTAGAACCCATGGTTTGCGAAAGTGTAGCAAACATGCAAGCCCTCATTTCTTTGTGTATTAATGATTTAAATGCCTCCTTATCGATGTTGGGGATGGAAATATCGTTTTGGTCTGAATCTGAGTCAGACATGATGGGAGGTATAAGGACCCTTCTTGTCTAAATCCTTTTTTTTTTTTTTTTTTTTATATTAGAGTAAAGATAAAGAGTTATTCTCCCTCTTTTTTTTTTTTTTTTTATATAAGCACAGTGGCAGTAAATACAAAGGATCTGCAGCCTATTTAGGCGTAAAATGAAATATATACAGCCACATATAAGAAATAGCGAGTATAACGATATAAATGATGTAGCTCGGCCGATCGCGTTGGGAAACTGACAGTTTCCCTATGCGCGATCAGCCGGTTACCTAGAGACGCTCATTCTGAGCGTCGTGTTAGAGGAAGGGTGCTAGGCAACAACAACGCGCAGCGCGTGTGTTTCCAGCGGCCCTTCCTTATATTTTGGGAAACAAAACAGCAACGTGACGTTTTTGGACGCGGGCGCTGTAGATGGCGCCGTAGAGTGAAGGGAAGAGGGCGACGATGAGTTTTTTAAGGCACTGCCCTCTCGGTCAGCGGCAAAGTGCTCGAACAGGCAAAAGGGAAGGCGGCCCAGTTATGGGGTAGAGAAACGAACAAAGGGACATCAAGCCGACCTCCATACATTGGAGGACGGGTAAGAAACGAATAAGGAGAGAAAGGGGGGCGGATCGTCCCGCGAATGAAAGGTAGTCAAAGAATCATATACGCTGGCAAAGAGTAACTCTAGTGTCATACATCGAAGGAAATTCATAAATATTAGTATAAACATTCGTCGAATGGTAATTGATAACAGTGGTAAAAACATCATAAATAGATGGTGATTAGAAATAGATTTAAAAGTAAATAAAAATGTTACTTAAACCATATGTATTGACAAAAGGGTAACTTTAGTTAGCATTTATCGAAGATAAACCATAAAAACCAGTATAAGCACAATAAATAAGTGGCAATTAATGAACAGTTTGAGAGTAAGTAAAAAGATGACTTATCTGCTTGGAGCCGCATTTAAAAGAGGCCCCTTGCCTAGTGCTTACTAGAATTGTTTTGTTAAGAATGTTCCATTGGAACTATTGCTTTGTGACATATGCGGCTGTTTGGAGTTGCATTAAAAGTTGAATGCATAATGATAGCCTCCGGTCTTGTAATGAAATCAAGGTTATTACTCACTTTCCTTGTTAAAAGTACTTTGTCAATGGAAACTTCTTATCTATCAACTTGTTCTTTTAATGTAATTTAAAACAATGTTATATTTAAACCCATTAAGCCTTGCAAAACCTCGTAAACTAACACGCCACAGAGAAACACGTGTCGACTATTCGAGCATGTGTTTGAGTTAAAAAACAATACAATTATTTTCTTTTCACCAAATAGGACTGCAGCAATTAAAGTCTTACTTTACAATATACGGAATGCATCTCTGCCACTGGGGGCTCAGGTCAGTATTTGAAACGGTCTTAATTTTCTGGGTAGAAACGGAAATGTTTAAGCACAAAAACATTAATAATTATGAAACAAGTACGTCCTGGACATGCAATGATAAGGCTCCACAAATGTTTATGGTTTGGTACTCCTAACTGTTTGTCCCAGCGATAGAAGAGGCAAATGAAGCTGACGAGGAGGGAGGGGGAGAAGGGAGGGGGTAGTGCGAGCAGAAAGCAAGGGGGTGAAGGAGCAAGTTTCATGCACTGTAAGGCTTAATGAGCCATTACAGAAAGCCAGATGGCAGCTGTGCACGTTAATGTGTGCATAACGTGCACGCTGGAGGCCAGCAAAAGCCTGTGGGTAGCACTTTGGAAACCCACTTACTAAATGCCTCGTAGAGCAGCGCATGCGCTGGCTCAGCGAGTCCTAAATAGGAATCCATCTTTAAGGTCCCATATCTACGTACCCCTTGTTGGCTGACTTCCTGTCCCCTGAGATTCCTATGCCCAAAGCTCCTGCTCCCAGAATTCTTTTGCCTGTCTGTAGGTGTTACCTGCCTGTGAGTCTTTGGGCTACTTACTCAAGGTCGCTAAGGGACTCATTTTCTAGAAACAGACGCATTGCTGCATTAAAGCAGTGATGTGTCAGTTTTCTTGCTCCTGTGGGAGAAACCCTTGCGCCACCATGGATTTACAATTCCGGCGTAATACTGGGGTTGTTGTGGAAACTGACGCAACTCCAGCAATGTGTCAAAATTCAGAAGTGATGCGTCAGTTACAACTGACACACTACTGAATGGGGACCAATGTGTTTGAGCGTGAAAAGGTGACAATGCCACTTTGCGCTCAAATATATTGGTCCTGGATGTGATGCATACAAGTTGGCATAGTGCCCATTTGTATCTGTGACGTCAGCACGTAATTTCACAAATTGTGACATTATGCGTATATACTTACCTTAGGTGGCCCTCTTACCTTGTGACTTGATTGCATATTGCAGTCATGTCACTACAGCTGGTGTGGTTTCTTGGACACACCCAATGTGTCATCTCTATGCATGGGTTTGGTAGGATAGGTCTGCTATCCGACCAGAGCTAGATAAATCAACTCCGCACAGGATGGCACTACTTTTCAGCTATGGATAACCTACATAAGGAACAACTCTGCTTTCTCTCACATGTGAGGAATGTCTCTGCTGAGTGCACCAAACAAAAGAGGAATCCGCCGGCCAAGACCTAGCTCTGCTGTCTTTGACATGGGTGGAAGGGTGAGGGATAGATACGTTTTGGCATGTTTTACCCTGCTCTTAAAAATTAAATCTTCACCAACTTCATTATGATGTTAAAAAAATATTTTGAAAGTCAACCTGCTGCGAAACTGCGTGCAACTTGGCAAATGTCACATTATTTCTAGGTATAAAAATGACTTTACATTTGATGGGGCAGCCTAATTGCACCCAAAATTGCTGTAATAACTGTTTCAAAAGACAATAATCTGAGCGATGGGCAGTGCCAGTGTGTGCTGATTCGTTGGGTATGAAGAGCTTCAGAGAGCCTAGAAGCAAGGCCAACCTGAACATTCAGCAATGTCACAGACACACATACATTAATGGCAAGGCCCATCTAGTGTGTATCGTTCCCTTCCATCACAGACACTTTGAACAGTACTTACATCTGTATGTACCATTTCATCATGTACCAATCACCAACATGGCCCAGCCAGATTATTGCCCGAGGAACTGGGAGTCAATGTGACCTTCAGTTAGCAACCTGGAATGATTTTTATGTTTTAAACTGTAATAACAGGCAGGAGGGATGGCTCAATCAGTTGAACGCTGGCCTCATAAACATTGGCAGAGTGTGGTGTGATGCACTTTGTATAAAATAATGTGTATTATTCGTCACTGATTAAACCATTCACGTTTAATATATCAGCTGAGGTGGTTTTATGGTTACACAGCATTTTACTGCAATCCAAAGAAGTCCATCCATAAATTAATTCACAACTCGTACATGCTTGGTACTTTCAAAAGATGAAATGCTTACACACTTATCATGGACGTCTGGGCGTCGACGCGCCAAAAATTATACGTAGCGTAAGTTACGCCACTCACCTTTGACCCCGACGATCAGATCACAGAGTTGCCCCTTGCCCAAAGTTTAGAACTTAAAAAGCCTCCTATTTAATGCTAAGGAGGCCGAGAAGGACAATGGGGTTTTGGGGGGGTGGCCGACCAGCGGGAGGCTCTCCCCCCCCCGGGAAAGTTTGGGGCACCAGGGGAGGGGGGTGGGGGGGAAAGGAAGAAGCTTGTCCCTCGGGTGTATCCGTAGGTGGCGCTTTGGGCTGGTTTTGGGCTGGTGGGCTGGTTGGGCTAGTTTTGGGCTGGCTGCTGTATTTAACCGGCCATTTTAGGTCAATGCACACGCTTTCGTGGCAGTGACACAGCAGCCAGGGGGTCGTAGGAAATCTTGTGAGGAAATCTTGTGTGTAATCTGGTGTTGTTGGGTATAATCCGGTGTTGTCTGGGGCCCGGTGCCTGCTTTGGGGGTTAATTACCTCGGTGAAGACAGCAGCGTCGGTGACAGCGGAGACATACTTGGCTCGGTTGTGGCCCGGTCTGCGGCGCGGTGTGCAGTTTGTGTGGCGCTCGTGGTGGGCGAGATGGCGGATGGCGAGGACCCGCGGGTAGCGGAAGCATTGCGGCTCCTGAGCGAGGCGGGCCGCATGGACATTGTGCGGCCCGACCTCAAGGTAAGGCCACAGCGACGCGCTGCCAGCGGCGTCGCTGCGGCTGTGGCAGCATGTGAGCCGCCGCGATCGCGGCCGGCTCCGCGGGGGGGAAAGGGAGGCAGTGGTGCGAAGAGCGGCGGTGGGCGCCCGGGGGGGAAGGCGCAGGGCGCTAAGAAGGCGGGGCAGAAAGCGAAGAAGCGGCCCTTAGAGTTCGTGGAGGCAGTGGGGGGAGGGGGGGGCGGGGACGGCTGGTGACGCAGGGGTGGTGCTGGGAGGGCAAGGGGGGGTGGGGGAGGGTGAAGGGCCACGGGCAGTGCAGCAGGGGGAGGGGGGGGCGGGGGAAAGGGGGGGCAGGGGGCCGAGAGTGGGGAGGGGGCCGGGGTGGGGGACGGGAGTGCAGCTGGGGGGGGAGGGGGTCTGAGGGACGCAGGTCAAGGGGGGCAGGGGGAAGGGGGGCCAGGAGGGGCGGTCTCCCCGCTTTTGATTGAGGAAACTGAGGTGGAGGAGGACATGGGGGGAGGGCACGGAGCTGGACAGGGGTTCGTCGTCCTCGGAGGAGGGAGGGGGTGTGGGGGGGCACTGGGGGGTTGGCGCCGCCAGGGCTGCGGGGGAGGGGTGGGGGGAGGGGCCGGGCGGACGGGCGTGACAGACCTGAGAGCAGGGGTGGTGTGCACGGTGGCGGCGAGGCAGCGGGTGGGAGAGGGGGGTCGGGGACGGGGGGGTGGGTCAGAGGTGCGAGGGCATGGGAACGGGGGGGGCGGAGGGCAGTGGTGGGCGCTGGGGGGGTGGCAGCGAGGGGGTGGGGAGCAGCAGGTGGGGGGCCTGGGGTGCTGGTTTTGGGGGGGGGCAGGGCCGGGTTGGGGTTCCGGGGTGTGGGGAGGGCCGGGGGGCTGGGCCGGGGAAGGGGGGTGGGATCGGGGGGGCGGGGGAATTCCGTCGAGGCGCGGAAGTCATTCGGCGGGATGGGGGAGGGGAGCGGCTATGGGATGGGGCAGTTGGGGGGGGAGCGGCACGTGGGGGGGAGATGGGGGGTTTTATCACCCTGGCTTGCTGGACTCCACAATTTTTCCTTGGCAGGAGCTGTTTGCGAGGCGCTCGGGGGAGCAGCCTGCGGCTCCCACCCACCGAGGGGATGGGCCGGCTCTGTCTGGTGCGGGCGGCCGCGCTCCAACGAGGGACCTAACTCGTGACCACAGCGAATGGAGGCGGGATGCGTCTCCGACAGCCCCTCCCCGAAGGGTCTTTACGGCCGCCGGGGGGGGGGGAATGAGGATGGATGTGAACAATTCTGCGTGGAATGCGAGAATGGAGGAGGAAGGAGCGAGTGTGGATTTGGGAGAGTTGATGCGGGTGTGTCTTGAGAGAGCGGGTTTGAGCCGGCTGGAACCCCAAGTGGGGGGCCGGGGGGGTGTGGAGCTGGCCGATGGAGAATCGGAGGAAGAGGGTGAGATTAGGGAGGACGGGGGGGCTTGTAACGTTGTTGACAGTGTATTGCAGGTGCCAGCAAGGCAGGTTGAGCCCAGAGTGACGGCCCCCTCAGTTCCACTGGTTAGGCGGCGGGATCCAGCAAGGACGCCGACCTTGACGCCAGATAAGCCGGATGACGGTGCGGGGAGTGGCAAGCGGCGTTGTGTGGAAGCTTTGGTGGGGACAGGGGGAGACGGGGGGGATGGGTGGCGGTTGGTGCGGGGCCGATATGTACAGGATGCGGGGGTTGGCACGGACGGCCTGGCGCCGGGCAGTTACGGGTCCAGCGCGGGCGGCGGGGCGGCGGCGGCACCGGGTGCGTCAGCGACGGCGGGGGGAGGGAAGGAGAGTTGTGTGGTGCCGGTGCGTAAGCTACCGTACATGGGGCTGACCAAGCCGCTGGGGGCGCATCTTTCTGCCGCGACGAAGGAGAAGATCTGGAAAGGGGAGTATATTGACCTCTTGAAGCTGCTCCACCGGGAGTTGACGTCCAAAGAAGGGTCGAAGGAAGAGGAGCAGGAGTTGGCTAGGCACCCGAAGGTGCCCCTGACGTTAGACAATTGGTCGGCGGCATTCCTCATATACGCGAGCGTGTACTGCGAGAGGTTCCCGGAGCGGCGCGTCGCGCTGTTTAAATACATGGATGTGGTGCGGAGGGCTCAGGTGACTTACGGCGGTTATGCGTGGTCGCATTACGACGAGGAGTTCCGGGCGCGCATGGCGGGGGATCCGGATGCTCAATGGGGGGAGCTGGATTCTGATCTGTACCAGCAAACGATGGGTGGGGCCAAGTTTGGCCGCACCATTTACACGGCGAGCGGTTTGCCGCTGGTGCCGCCCCCCTTTGCGGCCCGCACCCACCCGTGGAGGGCTGGGACAGGGAGACTCTGGCAGCCAGGCCGCGGTCGGGGCCTGTTGGGATTTCAATAGAGGAGCCTGTGGACGGGCGGCATGCCGGTTCCGGCACGAGTGCTCGTCATGTGGACGAAGGCACCCGGTGCTGCGCTGTTGGGGGCTCGGAGGCCCGCCGGGGCAGCAACCTGGGCTGGGAGGGGCCCCAGCCAGAGGGGGGCCGAGTGGGGGGAGAGGGGGAGGCGGAGGGGGAGGAGCGGGGGCGCTGGGAAAAGGCTCGTACGCCGGTTAGGATTGAGCGGATGGAGCCTTGGTTGGCGGCGTATCCGTGGGCGGAGGACGCTGCTGTTTTGCGTCGGGGTTTTCGGGAGGGGTTCAGGCTGGGGTACGAGGGCCCTCGGATTGCTCGCTGGGCGGACAATCTGAAGTCGGTGAACGCACATAAGGGCATTGTGCGGGAGAAACTGTTCAAAGAGGTCAGAGAAGGTCGGATGGCGGGCCCTTTCACGGCACCTCCGTTGCCAGGCTTGATCATCTCCCCCATCGGGGTGGTGCCCAAGAAGGAGGAGGGGCAATTCCGCCTGATACAACATTTGTCGTGGCCGGAGGGGGAATCGGTCAATGCCTACATTTCGGCGGATTTGGCGTCGGTGACTTACTCGTCGGTGGACGTCGCGCGAAGGCTCGTCGCGGCGGCGGGACGGGGGGCGTTGATGGCAAAATGCGATGTCAAGTCGGCGTTCCGACTGCTTCCGGTGCACCCGGCGGATCACCAATTGCTGGGGATCCAGTTTGAAGGTCTCATCTTTGTGGACAAGTCGCTGCCGATGGGGTGCTCCATTTCCTGTGCGTTGTTTGAACGCTTCAGCTCTTTCCTACAGTGGGTTTTTTCCAGGCGCACAGGTTCGGAGTCAGTGACACATTATCTGGATGATTTTTTCCTGGTGGGGCGGCCCGGTGCGGTGGACTGTCAGCGGCTGCTAGATGGTTTGGCCGGGTTAATGGGGGACTTTGGGGTTCCCCTGGCGCCGGAGAAAACGTGCGGTCCCAGTACGGTGTTGTCCTTTCTCGGTATCGAGCTCGACTCAGTCGCCATGGAAGCACGCCTGCCGGAAGACAAGAGGTCGGCGCTGATGGTTTTGGTGGATGGTATGTTGTCAAAAAGGAAGGTGATGGTGCGTGAGGTACAGGTGTTGTTGGGACATTTGAATTTTGCTTGCCGAGTGGTGCGGGCGGGCCGAACTTTTTGTCGGCGTTTGGGTTTGGCGTTGTCCGGTTTGACTTTGCCGCATCATCACGTGCGCCTCTCGGCGGGGATGAAGGAGGACCTGCGCATGTGGCGGGCGTTCTTGGATCGGTTCAATGGGGTGCCCATGGCGCCGGCGGAGGACTGGGTGTGGGACGTCACCATGTACTCGGATGCGGCGGGCGGCGGCGGTTTCGGTCTGTACTGGGAGGGACGATGGTGTGCGGAGCAGTGGCCGGAGCATTGGCAGGCGGGCGGGAGGAGCATTGCGTTCTTGGAGTTGTTCCCTTTGGTGGTGGCGGTATCGGTGTGGGCAGGGGCTTTGGCTCACAAGCGCGTGCTTTTCCGTGTGGACAACATGGCGGTGGTGCAGGTGGTGAACAGGCAGTCGGCTAGGGACCCACAGGTTTTGAAGCTGATGAGGGTGTTTGTCTTGCGCTGCTTGGAGAATGACATACTGTTTCAAGCGCGCCACGTCCCAGGAGTGGACAATGACATCGCTGATGCCTTGTCTCGTTCACAGTGGGAGAGGTTCCATGGGCTAGCCACGGAGGCGGAAGAAGTCAGGACGCCGGTGCCGGAGGAACTGTGGTCAGTGGGCGAGGCCGGGTCTTTCAGTTGGTGAAGACGTCGGTGGCAGTGTCGACGTGGAAGGCATACGAGCTAGCATGGGAGGAGTTCCTGCAGTCAGGTGCGGTATGGCAAGGGGATCGGTGGCGGCGCGAGGAACAGGTGGTAAGGTTCATGCTGGCGCTCATGGATAGAGGGCTGACGCGGGTGTCAATTGCGGGCAAGTTGTCGGCGGTGGCCTTCATGGGTAAGTTGTGGTGGGGCTACCCCCCGTCGGCGGGGGAGTTGGGGACCCGGCTGCTGGAGGGGTGGGCAAGAGAAAGGGGGGCGGAGGTGCGGCTGCGCCGTCCCATCATGGTAGCTTTGCTGGAGGGAGTGATTACCGCGCTCCCGGCGGTGTGTAGGGACGCGAGCGAAGCGGTGCGTTTTTCTACCTTGATGTCCTGGCTTTTCTTTGGAGCGTTTCGAGTGTCGGAGCTGCTGGGTGCGAAGGGGAGGCGGGGGGTGTTGTGGGGGGAGGTGGAGGTGCGAGCGCGGGAGGTGGCGGTGCATCTGCGGCGGTCAAAGACGGATCAGCGTGGGGTTGGGACCTGGGTGGTATTGGGGCCGAGCGGCCGGGAGGGGGTGTGCCCGGCGGTGTGGGGTAGGAGGTTGATGGCAGACGGTGGCGAGAAGGAGGGGGAGGTTTTTGGCCGGCAAGGGGGGGACGGAGTGACGGCGTCTCAGGCTTTGGGGGTTCTGCGGCGCGCCCTGCGATACATGGGAGAGGACCCCCTGGCTTTCGGGACGCATTCATTTCGGATCGGGGTGGCGACGGAGGCGGCACGGAAGGGTTGGGGTAAGGAGGAGATACAGAGGCTGGGACGGTGGAAGTCCGATTGCTACAGGACGTATGTGCGGTTGAGGGAGGTGGAGGGGTTGATGTAATGGTGCTTCCAGATATTGATATGTGTGTCTTTACAGGTGCTGTGGTGGGGCCGGAGGTAGCTGTTCTGAATTTATATATTGTGGGACATTCATTCGTCAAGAGGGCAGAACAGGCGGAGTGGGACAGGCATCGGACACTCAATTTGGGATTGGATGCGGGGTTGTATCGTTGTCATTGGCGGGGAAAAGTGGGTAGGCGGTGGCATGAGTTATTGCCTTTGTTGAACACAGTGGTGAGAGGGGGGGTGTGCCCGGATGTAGTGGTGATTCATCTGGGTGAGAACGACTTGGTGCAGTGCAAGGGGCTGGCGCTGCTTAAGCAAATGAAGAGGGACCTGCGGGAAATTAAGAAGCAATGGGCGGGATGCCACATTATCTGGTCTGAGTTTATTCCCAGGCAGGTGTGGAGGGGGGCGGAGCGCCCAGGGGCCATAGACAGGGCACGGAGGAAAATTAATCGGGAGATGCGAGAATTCTGTGCCAAGGAGGGGGTGGGACGGATGGAGCACCCGGAGTTGCGCTATGGCGCAGTGTATTTTTTCCGGGAGGATGGGGTTCACCTGTCCAGGTATGGCATGGAGTTGTATTTAGTACAGCTGAGGGAGGCGTTGGATGGGGCGTTGGGGGTGCTCAGGTATCCTAGGAGGCAGGAGTCCTAGGGGGGGGTCGAAAGGCGTAAGCGTCTTTCGAGTGGCGCTTTCCTAAGGAGAGAGGGTGGTTTGCTGGAGGCCTGGGACTGCATGGTAGACGGGGGTGAGGTCATGGAGATCACTGTGGAATTCATAGAGGGGTAGGTGGCTGAGCGGATGTGTTGTATTGCAGTTGCAATGTTGGGGTTTAACGTTAGGGGTGGGGGTGGGGGGCTGTCAGGCAGTTATTAATTAGTGAGCAGTAGTTTTGTGCGGCACAGGCCAAGGGGGATTGTATTGTAGGTGCACCTGATTCCAATAAAGCGGCCTTTTTTCACACAATCTGGTTGTCTGTGTCAGTGCTTCCCCCCCTCACCTACTGGTGTGCCCCAAACAGACTAAAACTACACATACTGAATATAAATCTTACAGCCTCTTTACTTTATGTTCCTGACACTGCCTTCTTGACCCATGACCCCGGAAGAGCAAATACAGTGTGAAGGACATCAAAGTACAGGCGCGGACTAGCAGCTGCTACCTCTGGTTTAATGCCTTCCATGCCAGGATGTTTCGTGCGTCTGAACCGATCTTAGATGGGTGCCACCAGCAAGCTAAAGTCCTCTGAATCAATATGGGTGGGTTTTATTCCAGAGTGGAGCATGCTGGGATAGCCTCCTGCGCTAGAGGAGCTTAACCATCCCTTCCATTTAACCCTGCCACCTCCGGTACATTCTTTCCAGCCTAGGGACGTTGCACGGCAGTTCCCTTTAACCCTTCCTCATCCGGTGCCCCCCTATCCAGCTCAGCGGCACCGCCCTTCTGATCCAATTAACCCTTTCCGGCCCAGTGCACGCTCTGTAGCCCAGCGGCTATCTTATCTTTCAACTTTTCTTGTGATTGCCGCCAAGAGAACGTCAGCAGGGTTTACAATGGACTGAAACCGCAGAGGGACTTTTATAGATTATTGAGTGACGTCACACGAGCCTCCGGGACAGAGTTCATGGCTGGCACCGTCTGTACCCCAGTGGCGTAACGAAAATTGAGGGGGCCCCCCTGCAAAGCACATGGAGGGGGCCCCCCGGCGGCCCAGCCCACCACCTACCACTTTGCCCTACCACGGGTCAAAATTCAGGACAGGAGGTTAAAATTCAGGACATAACTTCGGGACAAAAGGTAAGTTTTACAGACACATCAGAGGAGGTTGCGCAATAGTATATAAGTAAGTACATCCATATCCAAACATATTCAATCATTTGCAAATCTATCCATCATGTATCCTTCCATCCATCATTTCACTCATCCATCCCTTCATCCACCCTTTCACTCATCCATCCATTATTTATCCATCCACCCTTTCATCCTATCCATCTGTACACTCATCCATCCACTCTTTCACCCATCCATTCACCCATCCATCCAGCCATTTACCCTTTCACCCATCCATCCGCCCTTTCACTTACTCATACATCCACCCAGCCTCTCATCCTTCCACCCATTCACCCTTTCAGTCATCCATCCATCCTCACTTTTTCTCTCCAACGACCCTCCACTTAGCCATCCTTCCTCCCACCCATCCACCCATCCATCCATCTACTCATCCACTCATGAATCCATCCATTGACCCTATGGCTCATCCATCCTTTCTCTCATCCATCTATCCTTTCACTCCTTCACTCATCTATCCATCCTTTCGTCCATCTACCCTCCCTTTCACTCACTCATCCCTCCTTACATCTACCCTTTCACTCATCCATCCATCCATTCACCCTTTCACTTATCAATTCATCAATCCATCATTTCACTAATCCATCCACCCACTCACTCGCTCATCATCCACCCTTTCACTCATCCATCCATCCACTCATCCTTCCATCCTTTCACTCATCCATCCACCCTTTTACCCATCCATCCACCCTTTTACCCATCCATCTACCCTTCCACCCATACATCCATCTATTTACCTTTTCTCTCATCCATACTTCCACTCACTCATCCATCCATCCATCCTCTCTCATTATCCATCTATTCAACCTTTCATTCATCCATTCACCCTTTCACTATTCCAACCAGCCATTCACCCCTTCATCTACTCACTTGCCCACCTTTTCATATTAATTATGAGCTGAGCCTTTGTCTGCAGTGTTGCAGACAGAAGAGGCCCATCAAGGTCTTCGCCATAGTTCCTAAATCAAGGGGCGAGTTCGGTGGGGGAGGGTTCTCTATGCCTCTGCACATAGGCAATCTGGAAACTTGTCATGAGCCATGCATGATGCACAGTGCCAGGCCATGAGGTGACAGTGACATGGTGTTGTCTCTGGGGCTTTAAGTGGGATGATAAATATGGAGGGTCTCTCCAAAGTGTGTGTTGGATGTAATGACAGACCTGGCTAAAAACACCTAAGCTAAAAATCTTTGCTTAGTATAGTGTACCACCCACCTTCCCTGGGCCTCTGCAGGCAACACAGACACTGCCCCCCTCCCCTGGGGCTCTGCACCCCGCATAGACACTGCCCACCTCCCCTGGGGCTCTGCAGGCAACACAGACACTGCTCACCTGCCTTGCTGCAATGGAGCCCACCCAGAGTCTGCCCACCTTTCCTTGGCTCTGCAGCGAATGCAGTCACTGCCCACCTGCCCTGCTGCAATGGAGCCCACCCAGAGTCTGCCCACCTCTCCTTGTCTCTGCAGCCAGCGCAGACAGGGCCAGATCCCCACATACTGCTGTGTGTGAGGGGCCCTCAGTTCTGAAGCAAAGAGCTTCGCCATCACCACTGACCCCCCGCGGCATTCATGCCACCTGTCCATAAGAGGCGGATTTAGTGTCTGGCCTTTCACCCCATGCCCTGGCCGAGCCCACGGTACACCCTGCTCTTGAGAAACCTCATTAACTGTGACAGACCCATCAGTTTAAACATTGTGCCCCTCTACCCTAAGTGGTCTTTCTTTAGTCTTTGAATAAATGTTGCGGGTGCCCCGTTGCTCTGTCTGCATCAACGAAGTCGTTGTCACGAGTACTCCTCCTTTCACTTATTAAATGTGTGAAATATACTTATGGCCCAAATTAGTTTACTTTCGACATGAAACCCATGGACAGGATGTACTGCCCTGCAATATTTCAGTTTCGAAAGTTACCAAAGCAAAGTGGTTCTTCTCTGAGAACCTTTCTCGACTGTGCGCTTGTCACAGGCACAGCAGCACATACTGCACTCTCCCACACGGTTACAAATAGCTGCAAAGGCTGGAGCCTTCTGTAGCAGTCAAATGATGCGGTGATCGAGGGAGGCTAAGAAGCCAAAGGACAGGGAGGTGAGGCTGAGCAGCATAAGAAACACTATGTTTGTTTTACTTTTATTGCCGGCCAGACCCCACCATGATGCCCTCCTTGAATCCAATCCAAATTATCTGATAATTCTGATTACCACCCAGCCACCAACTCCGATGGTCCTCGCCACCACCCATGGACACTCCCCTGCTGCTACTAGGCTCGGCCTAAGAAGCAGACTCACCTGACCTGAGGGTTTGGCCTAGCCTGCAGCTTCAGAGTTAGGCACGAGTGAGACAGGCAGCAGCAGAAGGCAGGGGCAGGACAAGGCTAGCCAGGCAGGGGCAGGGGGACTAGTATACATTAATTTAAATTATGGCCCGGTGACAGACTTTGGACAGTGAGCCCTGCTTAGGAGCGTGGCTGGGTCTTCTTGGGAATGGATGCCACACCTCAGTCTCATGCACACTTTGAATTGCGCTCGCTCAATGCGCATGTCAGGACAAATTCAAATCAGCGCATTGGTCACCAGCTCTGCCCCACCCTGAATAATGTGCATATGCGTCCAGGAAGCAAAATGCACGTTGCGCGCCGCTAACACCCACCCTGACCCACTATAACAATTAAATATAAAGAGCCTCAGAGGCCCCGGCCAGGGCCGGGCACCATTTATTAAGAGCCTCAGGTGCCCTGGCCGGGGCCGGTCACCATTTCTTAAGAGCCTGGGAGGCCCCGGCTGGGGCCCGCGCTTGTGCAGCAGTTGTTGTTGTGCACCATTTAATTCATGCAGACCGGGGCAAGCCTCTGCGCATGCACCATTTAATTAGAGATTAGCTTATGAGGCCCGCCTCTCAGCGGGGACCAGGCATGCATGCCTTGCGCACCATTTATTTTTAAAGGTGCCGTGCACATTGCGCACCGTGCACCATTCAATTCATGAAGAAGTAAGTGCGGGGGGCCCTAGAGCACAGGGCCCCTCGCACTGCAGGGGCTGAGTGGGCCTGTGTTACGCCCCAGCCTGCAAAGGTTACATTCCGGTCCTCCTACTTTAATATGCCTACTCCAGTTTAGAACATACTCAGGTGGGCAGCCAGGTCCGGACTGGCCGCTGCGGGCACCGGGCAATCCCCCGGTGCGCTGCATGGGTGGGGCCGGTTTTGGGCCCCTGGGGGCCGTTTTTGTTGCAGGGCCGTTTATGCAGCATAGCTGCAAACTCGGCCCTGCAACAAAATCGGCCGAAACCGGCCCTGGCAAAGAGCTCAGATCTCCCCCGGGGGGCCGGCCGAGCACTTTGCCGGGGCCGGTTTTGGTTCCCAGTCCGGCCCTGTGGGCAGCTGAACTGTGGAACTACCTTTCTGCCGGGCCTCAGGGAGAAGTCACCACACCTTGATTCTAGAAACATCTAAAAAGTTCTGTAGAGCATATTATGACCAGTTTTGTGGGTCCTAACCACGAATG
Organism: Lissotriton helveticus; assembly: GCF_964261635.1. Taxonomy (NCBI): domain Eukaryota; kingdom Metazoa; phylum Chordata; class Amphibia; order Caudata; family Salamandridae; genus Lissotriton; species Lissotriton helveticus. The sequence continues at coordinate 1,931,475,952 of NC_136065.1, forward strand.
AAGAACTTAGGGGCATATTTACGAAGAAGTGACGGAGTGCGGCATTAGCCGTCTTGGCTTAACACCGCGCTCTGCCACTTCTGAAACACAGGGCTGCACCGTATTTACAACAATACAGTGCAGCCCTTCAAATCTCCCTGCGCTGGTGCTAATTTCAGATGCCTAGAGCCAACACAGGCACCCTTGCACCATAGGAGTGAAAGTGACAAACAATTGGATAGTGAAAACAGAATAAATAAATAAAACCACTTACCTTACACTCGTCGCATCGCCAAACCCCTCGGGCCCCAAATTTATGAACATGTTATATCTGCGCAGCTCTACACACAAAAGCGGATGAAGGTACCTCTTCTTGGTTGGGAAGGGCGTATTTGCTTCGCTCTCCCGAAGACATTCGAGGCATAAATCGAAGTGAGGGTGTATTTTAAATGTCTGCCTACTCCCTTGTACTATTTCCTGCATGTACTGAGAGAGCAAACACACCGAGTGAGGAAAACAAGCAGTCCCAAACTTACCTATCGTTTTTCATTTCCTTCTTTGCCTCTGCCTTTCTTCTTTCTCCTCAAGTGTCGCCTTTCTCGGTTTCTTTTTCACAAATATTTTATAGTTTTTATAGTCATCCCTTATTTACCCCTTGTCATCTTTTCGCTCACATCTTGCCTCCTCACTATATTAGCCTTCTTTGAAATTAACAGCCCCCTTACCTCTCAGTTCACTCTCTTTCAGGTTATTTATGGGCGTGTGCCGCTGATGCTTCTGTGCAGTCTCAGACACTGCAGTTTAAATATCTTAATGTGACAGAACGACGATGGCACCGGGGAAAGGTCACTGCTCCCTTCCCCGGGGCCCCTGGAGCCACGAGGCCCCCCCGCACTGCGGGGCCTGCGGGGGCCTGTGTTACGCCCCTGCTGTACCCGCTGCGGCCTCTCCGCGAGCAGAGTCTGGTAGAAATTTGGCAAGGATGGTTCTTGCGCAAGGGGGTCCTCCGATCAGACTTGACTGAGCCACATTTTTAAAATCTCTTCTCTCCATTTGCCGCCGTTTCCACCTGGACTGTCCGTCATCGGGCCTGGAATGCGGATCAGTTTAATAGGTGCGGCAGGGGCGAAGGAGGGGACGTGGGCACGGTGGTCGGGCGAGGAATGTGCGTGCAGGCACGCACTTTATTGAAGCTCGGCTGGCTTCCTGCTTCTCTGCCATCTTTATAGGCCGCCCCAGACAAAGGCGCTGAAACCGCAATGGAATGAGGGTGGCAGAGTCCGAACCACGCCAGAGGGCCTCTAAGCGCCCACAACAGCTGCCCTAGGCACTTAGGGAGAAGGTTGAAAATGTTGACGCTCTGGAAGCGAGGAGGCAAAAAGGCAAATATGGCAACCGCAAAATACTGGCCAGGGCCTTGTTTTACTAGGAAGACGCTGCGGCCCTTGAAGGGAATCGCTATTCTCTTCCACTCAACATCAGAATGACTGCTGATTATCTCAGATTCAGGCAACTTTTGAAATCATGGATTTTCACACAAGCATGAGATAATGTGTTGCAGGTTCTGCTGCTATATTCAGCGCCAAGAAACCGGTCAGTGAACGTGCGCTATATAAATAATTTTAACATAAGGATCTGCTTTCATTCCAAATCAAAATAACTGACTAACCTATCCACCACTTAAAATGTACTTGCATGTTTCACTATACTAATTCAACACTAATCCTCTATGGGTCCCGGAGTAGGGTGCTACTGGACGAAAAAGGACTTGGACGCCTCGTCAGGGGTGATAAGCGCTATATAAAAGCAATTACAATACAATAGCACATGCTGATTAGAGGGCCTCTTGGCACTAGCAAAAGCCTCAAGTAATCCGTTATTACAGCAGTGGGATAAAACACACAATCGTCTTACAAAAGATATGTACTAGATTGGACATGTAGCGTGGCTGTAGTGGAGGAAGACTTCTCATTTTGGCTCCATGAACAAAGAAAGATCGTTTACCAATTCAGAGTTTTTATAGGAGACGGGTGACGTCTTATAGCAGATTTGAAACAGCACAGAGAGGCAGTTCATGAGGTTGATTCGCAAATGCACTTTTAGTTTCAAAAGTGTTTTTATTGAAATTCGTAACAGGCATATAATAAGACAGTTCTTGTGAGAGAAGTAAACTCAGAGCGTACAGTGCGGGCGGGACAGACAAGCATGTCTTCCCTTGTGTATCAGATGGAGCAAGGAAGGTACGCCCAAGTAGCGATGCAATGTCACGCATGGAAGAACAAAAGATCGACATAAGGAAGAAAAACACGAACCAAACCCCCCCCCCCCCTCCCCCACAAAAACCCCCCTCCCCCCGCCCCGACCAGTGTGCCCACGAAGGTCAGTGACACCTGCATGGAGTCGCGGGAGCAAGACGAGGCCATAATTAGTAGAGTCACCGGGAGTCACCGGTGGTGTCAGTGAGACGTAAAATCCTAAGATACCTGGGGCAGGTGATTTCATTGAACTCCTTGGATAAGAGGGTCAGCAAGGGGAGCCATGTCTTGCGAAAGGCGTCTGTGGAGCTGGTGAGAGTGGCATGGATACGCTCCATCCCAAGGGTGAACCACAGTTTGTGGAGCCATCCCGTGTGCGTAGGTTTGGTTGTAGTGCCCCATAGTGACAAGATGTGCTGTGTGGCTGCCTGCATAGCAACGCCCATCTGCCGGCCGCGTAGTGATTTGAGGGGAAACATTAAAGCATTGGGCAGACCCAACACGGTGTATGCTGGGAATCTCGGGACTTCAGTCTCGAAAGTGGAGTCTATGTCATCTAGGACCTGTTTCCAAAAATCTCCCAGCTCGGGGCACCCCCAGAGGATGTGAGTCAAGGTACCACGTTCCCCGCACCCTCTCCAGCAAAGGTCGCTGCGCCCCGGGTTTCCCTGGTGTAATCGGACCGGGGTAAGGTGCCAATATATGGCGAGTTTGACTGCAGTTTCCCTTGCTTTGGTGTTTCGTGTAGTGTGTGAGGCTCTATGGTAGATGTATCCCCATTCTTTGGATGACAAGGTCCTCCCAAGTTCAGCCTCCCAGCGCCTTTGACCAGGTGATTTAGCCTGAGAGGGTGAAGGGGCAAGCATTTTATAGAGTTCGGAGACGAGGCGCTTATCTGTGGACTTAGTAAGCAGCCACCTCTCGAAGTCCGTCATGGGGCGTCCCACCAGGGCAATGACGTTCGGGTCTGTGAGCCAGTGTCGGAGCTGGAGGTATTGGAAGAAGTGGGGGTGTTCTATCCCGTATCCTTGTTTAATGTCATCGAAAGAAAGGAATCCGTTCATGTCAAAAAGATGTCCCGCAGCTCGGCACGCCGAGCCCCGCCATTGAGAAAATGCACCTGGGCCCTCACCTGGGGGGAAGTCAGGGTTGTCCAGAAGGGGAGTGAAAGGGGAAGGGAAAGTAGTCAGTCCGCATTTGAGCGCTACCCGGTTCCACACCTGCAGGGTCGTGCGAGTGATCGGGGACCGTGACATATAACTGGGCCTGTGGCGTTTGGCCAGGAATGGAATCCGCCACAGCGGCGTCTGAGCCATAGCTCTATCTTGGAAAAGCCATCTCTTTTCTGATTCAGGCCTGTACCACTCCACCAGGTATCGGAGTTGGGATGCCTGGAAGTACCGCGTCAAGTCCGGGATTCCGAGACCGCCCTCATCCATGCTCTTGTATGCGAGCGATTTGTGAAGTCGGGCTCTCCTCCCCTCCCAAATAAAGCCAGACAGTAATTCTTGTAAGGTTTTCAACGTGCCCGCAGGAGGCACAATGGGAATCGTTTGAAATAAATATAAAATCCGCGGCAGGACTGACATTTTTATAGCCGCCACTCTCCCCAGCAGAGAAAGAGGTTGTTTGGACCATCTAGCCAGGTCTGAGCGGATCCGGGCGAGCAAATGCACTTTTAAGTACAGGAAGTGGCACTATAGAAGTATTCTTTTATGTACTCTTACGTGTTTTGGTGAATGAACACCAACCTCACTATAAGTGAAAATGCAAAGAGGCCACACTTCTTTTTATTTTTTACTAATTTATAGTAATATTACATGAATATTCCAATTTTTGATATTTTGGGGCCCAATCCGAAGGCAGGAAATAGTTCATACAACAGTAATACAGCATTACTTTACATATTCCAAAATATCTTTGTGGATAGGCACCTTTGAGTACATTTAGCAAATTTCATAGCCAAAAAAATGGTCATGTAAGGAAGAAAACTCGGTGCATCATCACCGCCACTTAAGGACAATTCTCTTTGGCACTGGTAAATAATGCAACGCCCTTTGGCTGTCTGAGACACAGTTATAATTATTTAGCCCTAAAATGACTTTCTACAGAGTTTAGAGTAAACTGTAATCTGTTTTTCTTTGTCAGGCTGTATACACAGTTGCAGAAGTCAGGACCAATGTTGACTAAGGCATTTCCCACCATGAATATTCCTGCAAGGTTCAAGAAACCAGCCGCTCTTAATACAGATGGTAAAGCAAACTTTAGATACTTCTTTGATCTGTGGAATCAGAGTGATTCCACTGAAATTCAAGTTGGGCAGTGCTTAATTCACTCACATATGAGGCCCGAATCCTACTTCACAATACTGCATTGTAGGGTTTGAGGGTAAATAAAAAAAAAATCCAAAATAAGAATAATGTATTTGCAAAGTGCACACCACAAAATAAACTGTTGTGAGGCATCTGCAGAAATTAGACTTTATCCTCAAAGGACATAGAGGCCAACACAGCTGTTCTTTTAAGATACGGTCTAGCATCTAAATCTAGACTTGGGAATATGGGCTTGTATCATGTCTTCGGCGCGTGACTTAATATGACTTTATAACCAACAAACACAAAGTGCACTGTCGTATTAGGTGTCACTGCTCCTTCCCTATCTCGTCCAAGCCTCCATTACCTGATAACGTACTGCATGCCACATTTGATTCTTGGGATGCTCCTGTGACAATAATAATGGTAATGTGCGCTGCTGCTTTGCTTATGCTGTAGCAAAGTTTAAGGCCAAGGTAGTCTATGCAAGATGATGGCTTCCATTAAGCTGCTCTGCTGCACTGATAGTGTACATAATGCTGAAGTGTATTTTAATGTAGGCACATTTGTAAAGGCTGCCATGCGGGTACGAACATCGATGCTTTGCTGAGATGTGCTACTGCAATTTTGTACTTTACAAGATATTTTATCTTTTTAGCTGAGGCATTTGGTGTTCTTGTCAAATTTCAAATGTAATTGTTATGATGTAAAATGTTTTTGTCTTTTTGTTTTTGTGAATAATGTGTAAGGCTGCCACAATGCTACCTAATACCGTTTTGAATTGAATTGATTGAATTGACATAGTATAGTGGGTGGCCAGCATATCCTCCTTTTATGTAGTCATTCTGCGCATCCATGCACGCTACTACCAGCCATGCTAGTGTTCCCACTGAATGAATGGGCGAATATTATATAATAATTTAATTTAGGAAAAATCCAAGAATTGGGAAATGCTGTTTGGCTGTAACTTGTGCACTCCCTCTTCTCTCTCCATACAGGCCAAAAAATAGCAGGGACAACTGAGAGACTCGAGCCGTTTTTATTAGGGTTCCTGGCAAAATAAAATGTTGAGTCATTCCCTCCCAATCAAGAGATATTGACATTCAGCTGTCCTTGAATACAAATCAGACTCTTTGACATGCTGGAAAACCGCCCTCTCAGGGCTCAAACTCATGAGTCTAACAACTGTTTTTTTTAGCTGCAACTTCTGGTAATTTTGATCAATGTCGTAGAAGTCCTAATATCGTCTTAGTTGGAACATGTGCATGTTGGTTAACATTGGTCAAGGCTTTTCAAAAAAACATTTTTAAGCCAGTTTTGTGTAACTTCAGAAATGTGCATTGAACACAGCACGAAATGGTTGAATTGCAAGACACCGAATATGCCATGGAGCCAGAAGTTATTTGGGTCATACAGATGCTTAAAAAAAGGGTGCACACTAGTGCAGTATTTTTAGAGACTTTAAGCTCTTTCCTGATCCTCTATAACTCCTGAGAGTGAACAATTTCATAGTGAGTATGTAGCCAGGAAACCGGAAGTAAAGTGCTCCATATCAGAGTCGGACTGGCAGGTAGGGCAATCTGGCAATGCCCGAAGGGCTGGTCTGTAAGGTCAGTGCATGGCTAATTTTTTTGGCTGTTTGTGTGCCTGTATTAAAGTCTAATGGGCCGTTTTTTTACTGTTGAGTTCCCCGACATTGCCACAAACATTGCCTGCAGCAAGCACAAATGCATGCAGTCTGATATATCTTGCTAAACACTTACACGTCGTGTCTTTCTTTGCAAGTTCAAAATTGTCCCAATTTGTAAATGTGGATCACTTTTTTAGGTATATGATTTGCAAATTGGAGCCATTTTTATTTCGGTTCCCCGGCCTATTTTCCATCTCAGTCTGACCCTGCTCCACAATGGCATCACAAATGTACAATCACACCAAGAGATTCATACCACTAAATATATATCCATAGATTAGCCACAACAATTCGCACTCAAAAGAGTCAAATGAACTGGTGTGAGGTGAGCAAACCACGAAGAGGTGTTCTTATTTAGAGGAAATCCAATAATATACATGCACTCCACTTAACAAATGTGTAAAGAATATATACTTAGATGACACAACTTGGCTCTGTGTGTTACTTAACTCGATGAACTCAGTCTCTGTCATTTTCTGACAAAAACAAACGTTTTCATTATGAGTTATGATTACCACAGGCATGGAATAAAACACTTAAATGTCTCCAAACGACTGAAATCTATCAGTTCAAGAGTGTTTTTTTAGTATCACATCATGGCACTATAACAAATCTTATTTGAACTATAATTTGCTCTATACTTAGCTTTTTCAGTACATATCTTTATCTATAGCTATACTGCTCTCTCTCTCTCTCTCTCTCTATCCGTCGAAACGCGCCTGATCGTTTATATTGGTGAATAAAAGCCTTTGATCTTCATCCACGGAGTCGGTACCTGTTCTTTTTCATGCCAAGCCAGGATTGGAAGCAATATATATATATATTGGTGAAGGGGATTGTTTTGCAGTCTCTTGCTGAATAAACCGAATTTATTGTATTGAGCGAGTGCGGACATTAATCTTTTCTTGGTGAAAAATTAAAGTGTGGGGACGTTCATCTCCGCTGTCCTGCACCGGCCGTGCAAAAGCGTGCACCTTCGAGTGAACAAATTGGTGGATAATATATATATATATACATATATCTGTGTACATATATAAATATAGGTCAGGTAATCAAGGCCCGCGTGGGCCGAAACGGGTAATGGCTGACGGAAAATAAACAACAATTTTGCACTCATTTTGTGGTCTGTGCCCGTTTCTCTCGAAGATACGGTGGGAAGTAGAGGAGTACTTCGATATAGAAATATATATACACTTTTAATAAGAAATGTATGCTTATTTTTGCCGTATTTGGAATGTGGGTACTTTACTCCTGTGGTGACAAAAGCCCTAACTGGCCAAAATCATTTATTTATTCTAAGACCTCACAATAACAATCTTATTTTTAAATGTTTTGTCAGTGAATTTGAAAGATTTTGCTAAGACACACATGCAATGACCAAGCTACTGATATTTGTACAATATAAGTTCCCCCTAAATATGTAATTACAGCCATAAAATGAAGCCCTGAAACAGTCATTTAAATGTATAAGGACTTTTATTAAGGGTTTGCAATATTCCCACCTAAAGCAGACCCTTTTTCTGCCACACAAGGCAATTTTTCCCTCATGGAATGTGCCTGTGTCTTCTACATAAGTAAAGTACCTAGATATCACAATGTTGGCTATTTTGACCTTTTTGCAGTATTAACCCGCTGACTATTTTCCCTGACCACAAACTTTTAAAATGGTAGATAAATAGACTGTTCAATTTGCAACAACTAACTAGCTTCCTTAACGTCTTGTAGTTATTAGGCTTTTTAGACTTCCAGCCTGAATGAACATTTTTTGATTACAGAAAAAGAACTGAGTAGCTTTTCTACAATTTTAGAAAAGCACACAGAAGTGCAGCCTCTCTATGCCTGTGAAATTTGGTGGCATTCTGTCTTGCAGTTTTTGTGCCACAGAATCCTCATAAATTAATATTTTATGGAAGGTTCTATGTGATCTTGGCTTGCCACCTTACCTGCTACATCTGATCAAGAGGTTCCACGAAAAAAAACTATGCCCAAATTCGCTGGGGTCCAAATGGTCAAAAGACCTCAAGAATAGACGTGAATAGAGGCGTGCGGCAAGGGTGCGTACTTGCCCCAACACTCTTTTCGCTCTATGTTAATGGGGTGGTGGACCACTTGACCAGGATACCAGCAGATGCACCCCGCTTGGCAGGTCGCTTAATTCCCACTCTGCTTTTTGCGGACGATACTTTGCTTCTGTCAAAATCCCCAATGGGCCTCCAGCTGCTTCTCTCTGGTTTTGATGACTTTTGTAAGCAAAGAGGACTCTGCATTAACACAGGTAAAACAAAGTATCTTATCTTGAATCCTCCGCAAAAACTTGGCCCTCCTCCAACACTGGGGTCCACTGCACTGGAAAGGACCAAGACATTCGATTATCTGGGTATCCGGCTGGTGGATTCCATGAAATGGGACTATCATTTGACCAAAATGTTGCTAAATTTGAAAAGAGTAACTGGGGCCCTGCTAAAAGAGCAGAGAGCTGCCTCTACTAAACCTATAGCAGCAGTAATGGACATTTACTCGGCCAGAGGAGTAAGCGCAGCTCTGTATGGGGCGGAACTCTGGGGAATGTCAAATATGAAAGAGCTTACTCGAGCTGAGAATACCTTCTTGAGAAGCTTGATGTCCCTCGGTCCATCTGTTCCCATTCTGCCACTGCAATTGGACATGGGTTGTCGGGCGATCGAAGATCAAGCAAAGTTACGCCCTTTGCTTCTGTGGGCCCGCATCTGGAGAGTTCCTGAGCTCTCAAGTTATGCGGATGGCCTGCGGGAGATAATCAGATCTACAGGTTGGGCAAAAATAAAGTGGTTAACGAATATCAAAGCACTACTTATCAATCTGGGGCTGGAAGAAGCATGGTACCAACAGACAGCCCCGCCCAAATCAGTGCTAAAACAACTTTACTGGAATTGGGTGGCAAACAGAAGAAACTCTTCTGCCTCGATTTGTAAATCAACTAGAAATTTTATGGAGTCCAAAGATGTCCCTATTAGAGAACTGTATTTGGACATTATCTCAGCCCCTTGGGAAAGATCCCTGTATTTTAAATTTAGAATAGGTCTTCTCCCTGTAATGGAACTCACAAGCCATTGGAAAATTCCTTACCAGACTGCTCCGTGGTGCCCCTTTTGCCCACAGCGCCATGAATCTGTCCCTCACTTTTTATTCGAGTGTCCTGCCTATAAAGTCCCACGGATGAAATGGCTAAGACCTATGTGTCTTACACTGGGAACAAGACATTGTTTTGTGGCACTAAGGATACTGCTTTCAGACACTCGCACATTTTACGCATGCGCCACCTCGAAGTACCTTGGGTGGGCATGGCGGATTCGGTCAAAAAGACTTAGACAAATTGTTTAATCATGCTTTTATCTCTGTGGTCTGTTTTATAAACATACCTTTTTTAGGTAATTTATACATTCTTCCCCTAAAAAATTATAGTACAAATTGCAGATTTACATCATGCAAGGGTTTTTTTTTTATATACGCTTTTTATATACGTTTTATCCTCAATGCTTTGAGGTGAATTTTACATGTATGTATGCTTTTTAAGATATTTTTTATGTCGAAATAAAGCCTTAAAAAAAAATAATAATAATATATATAAATTAATATGGGATTTCATACATATTGCCCAGTCTTGGCACACCCTCTGTAACTTTTAAACGCTTTAATGAATATGAATCACACTTTCAGGAATTGAACAACATTTAATTATATTTTTAAGGAAAGTTTTGTGGAAAAGTCAAATGGTCTATAATGTAATGGCAAATCAAAATGTGTTTTTCCCATGGTAAGATAAAGAAGCAATAGGGGAAATGTCTGGGTGCTCCTATTCCAAATATTGCAGTGGTATAGACATCCATAATTTACAGAAACCGACCAAATACAGAATTATGGAATTAATCATCATAATGACACTCCCAAACAACTACGCACAGCTTTACAATTGTCCACTGTAGTTCGACATTCTATTTGTGACTGCACCTTGCAGATAACTTCAACAATCTCTCTCTCTCTTCTACACTCAGATTGCAATTTCCTTTGTAAAGCAAAAAGCAATGTTTCAATAATTCTGCATTCTGAACATCAACATTAAGTATTTTTCTCATCCTTTTTCCACAGTTAACCAAATAGTATAGTCCAATATTTCTCTTACTGTTTTCAATAAACATTCTCCTTTTAGAAAAGAAAAACACCCTTTCATACAAACTTCACCAAAATAAACCTATAATATAAAAGTGCATCATAAAAAACGTGTAATAGGGCCACATAATGCAAGGTCTGGGTTTCTGGTGTCATTTCATACCACTTGGCCTTTGGCCACGTGGTTTATGATGACACCACCATCCTTCACAGACAACATAGGGTCATACACGGTTTACATAGATGCATTTATATTTGTTTATGGTGCTCATGTAGTAAGGCTATACAGCATTTGTAGATGCAACGTCAGGGAAAACTGTATTGTTTGTAGAAGTACTAAGAATGTAAAAATGTGCAGCATTTTGCACAAGCACGAGCTCGTTATTTTCTGCTCTCGACTTTTTGATCTAGTACCTTAAATTATGTTCTAGTTATTATTTTATTTTATTACCTTAGTAATTTTTTTCTGGCACCCTATGTTAATTGTTCAAAGTAAAAGAAAGAGCCATATACTTGGGGGCAGATTTACAAGCCCCTTGCGCCTCATTTACGCCGCCGTTGCGTCACTTTTGTGACGCAGCGGCAGCGCAAATCCTGCTCCATGGTGCAGGGGTACTTATGATGTGACGCATCTGGGAGATGCGTCACGTTGTAATGCCCTGCGCCACATGTAGGCTTTCCTGTGCAGGGGGTGGGGGCGTTCCGGCGCAGGAACGCCTCCTAAAAGTGGCTGAGTGAAATCTACAAGATTTCACTCAGTCACTTTTAGGCCCATGCTGCGTAAAAGCCCTGCGCCTACCTGAAACAGGCGTAAGGATTGACGCAGCATTAACTAGATAGGGCCCCCAGAGCATTGCTCGAGCTGCTTCGCGCTTGCGACACAACTCCAGCATTGCGTCACTTTTACGGCACAGATGCTTCACGCATCTGTGCCGTTTTTGCACCATGGTGCGCCGCATTGTAAGTGCGGCGCATCCATGATGGCGGAGCTGTGGTGCATAATAACTGCCGCATCTCTGCTGATTTGCAGGGATGCGCCAGTTATTGTAAATATGCCCCATGGTGCCTAGGATCAGGTGGTGTCTCTGTGAGGATTGTGCTGTGGCAAGCAGCGTGATGGGTGTTGTAGGACTCTGTCGAAAGAAACATGTTGAAAGTGTCTTTTGGTCTTTTGGTGTCAGAAACAAACTCTTCCAGGATTCTATGACATGTAGTTAGTATTATAGTCATGGAAATGTGACTGTTTTCTCACCTTTGCCTCATTTCTTCGGTCAATGCAAGCATTGATAACCTAAACTCTCTATACACACATGTGCTCATGAATACACACACCAGGGTCAGACTGGGGCAGGAAATGGCCCCGGGCACCAACATTAAAGTGGCCTCCATTACTAATTTGGATTTTTTTTTTTAAGTGGCCCATGTTTGAAAATTGGGGCACTTTTGAACTTGCATAGACATGCTGTAATAAGTCTTTTTCGAAAGTATGGAAGACTGCATGGATTTGTGTTTGCTGCAGACAATGTTTGTGGTAATATCAGGGAAATAAACAGTAAAACCGGCTCAGCAGACCATAAAACACGCCCACAAACAGGGGAAAGGGGCACATACACTGACATGTTAGACCAGCCCTTCAGCCACTGCCTGATTGCCCTATAAGCCAATTTGACAAACACACAGACACACACACACACACACCTACACACACCTTACCTTGCCAATGCGCCACATGTTTGAGTTTTTTCTGTAGCAGTAACATTTTTTTCTTTAACTTTCTCTCCTGCTCCACGTAAGTATACATGCTCCTTATCAAACACTTTAAATAATAATAACTGAGCTTATAGAATCGATTTAGAAAGGAGTCAGTGTGATTTTGAAAATAAAAAACTAAACAAAATAGACCATGTTCGTAAAAGGGGTGTGCTGCTTGATATGTATCAAGGGTTTATTTATTTTGTATTTACTTGAAAAGTTTTATAAAGCGTGAACAAGACCCTGCAGGTTATCAGAGCGCTGTAGATCGAAATCGGTTGGTTAAGCTGGTACAGGAAAACATAATGGATAAATACGCGGATACAGCAGATGCACATTGCAGACAATAATAGACGTCAAAGCAGTTACCCAAGATGCATTGCATAGTAGATAAGGGAGGGCAAGGTTGTAAGGCCATTTCAATTAGTTTGTATGGCTACAGGAGTATTGACGCATACCGTACTAGGGTTAAAGAAGGTTTGTCTTCTCTTCAGCTCCACTGTTTCACTTGCTCACAGAATCTCAGGGGTGGTGCCAGTCTCTGAGATAGGTTCTTCAGCGCTGCTGTCCTGCAGTCAGGCTTTGGTGCTGCAGCAATCATGGCACCCATACAATCTCTGGCACGCTCAATGGATAGTGTTTCATAACAGTTTCATCTTTTAGCAAGTTAGGTGGGCTAGCTGGACTGCGAGCTGGGACAGTGTGTTAAAACTGTGCCCCTGCAGACATAGCAAGCGAAGAGGGTCTTGAGGGTTACTGATGAATTATCCCCACAAAATGCATTTTTTAGATGAAGTCAAATTATTTATTTTATAGTGTATTTTTCTGAAATGTATGCTTAACAGTCATAGATTTTACAGGACTTCGTATAGAGAATCCTGAAATATTTAAATCCTTGGAGTCTGGCATGCATGAGCATCATTCCTTTACAGGTGCAAATAATTGTTGTGCCTTGAAAATACATGGAGCCTCTCAAAGCGGCTTAGAACTCGGTGTTCTGGGGATCCCTGAGCCCACCCAGCTCTCAAAGCACCCCCCGCCTCCTGGAGTGTTTTTGAAGTCCCATAATGTCCCAAAGGGGCAGCCGTGCTGTATCAACCCTATCCTGAAGAGAGTTCCTTCTGACTGCTTTTTAAAACAAAGGCCTTCCCTATGTATGTATCTCATCGGCAAACCATGACTATGTAGGATGGGCCCTATTGCCAGGGCCAGACCGGAAACCACAATAATCTCTGGCAAAAATGTCGAGCCAGCTCCAAGCTGTAGGGGACTGCGATTGGAATGAATCCATGTAGACTTTCATGATTGAGTTAAGGAAACTCATTCACCTCTGAAAACAGCCTCCTGGGCTGCTGCCCACTGGAATTATATATATATATATATATATATATATATATATATATATATATATATATATATATATATATATATATATATATATTATATATATTCAATCCCCTGTCAGTGCATGTGCCACCCGCATATCTTGACAAGTAGTTCTGTCCTCTGTAAACTGCTCCACAGCCTTCTAAGACCAGCTATGTTCCACATAGAGACCAACTAAAACAAAAATGTAAAAACTTTCAGCAACCGAGACACCTACATGCGAAATTGCTATAATAATAGAGCAGTATTGAATAAAAAAACGAAAACCTCTCTTAGCCAGTGCAAGAGCTTTGTGGAGAAATTCTACCTCCTTTATTGAGACACAAGTCCACAACGTTAAAAAGAATATTTCTCCATGTAGCTTTAGCTGTCTTATCAACCTTATGTAATCTCATAGTCCATAATAATTTTGTACTGTTAAAATGTCATTCGCAGTTTGCTTCCACCCTCCACAACATAAAGCAAGGGGCAATGTGCCAGCCTTCTTCGGGCATTGGCGCTCTTGCACTGTGTGACCATATTTAACCTGATCAAATAGACAACCCGGTCACATATGCACGTCCCCTCTAAAAGAAGTGCCCTTCCGTGCCAGGGCTGGAGGCCATTGCTTTACTTAAGCCAATCATGTTTTCCTTTTCGTTCTTTAGCCTTTTATTCTTGTGTTTTTACACCATCTGCTCCTTACAGTCATTATTTTCTTAGCCTCAATAAATCATATTCTCTGCGATGGATTTTAACAAAAAAGGGTTTCTATGCTCATTCTCACAGCACCTGCAAAGAGCACCCGTGCCGTTTTTTAAAAATTATATATGAAGATATTTTTTTTATTAATTTGCGTGTTTTGTTGCAAGTTTAGGTTCTCGGCTGGAATACGCCTGCAATTTAAAAACACGTTGCAACTGTTTGCAAAGTCCAGACCATTTGGCACTACCAACGTTCGTTTTAGTAGGAACACAACATACAGGGACCAAACTTCCCGTAAGAACCATTACCTTTATTAATGGAATTTAGTACACAGAAAAACTGTCATTTTCAGGCACAATTTTTCATTTTTAATTCTAAGTATAGTTTTTTATTCTTGTTACCGTAATAGTGATAATTTTATTTTGTACTCAGTTGTTATCGGAACTGTGTTTTATTTCGTAATAGGACTCCTGTTTAGGGTTCCAAATTCCATTGCAAGAGGTTAAGTTGTTAAATACAAATAAAAAAATGTAAACAAAAGCAATCCCTCACATAAACTGTAAATCTATGCGGTCCTCCATAAAACGAGTACAAGTAAAGAAACCATTTTAATGCAATAAGTCAAAGACAAACGAAGTCATAAAACCCAACAGGAAAAATAACAGTTGTTCTTTCTGATGCGGATTGAATGTAAGGCTCTTAAGCAGGGCACGAGTCGGGGGTTCACGCGGGTGGACGGCGTCCCCCCACTTCTTTCACAGGGTAGATGCCGTCCGCCCTGCCAAGAATTTGGGCCCCACTAAAAAGATGCTGAATTCATCCCGGTGTAATTTCCAAACACCGGAACATATTCAGCAGCGCCTGCACGTTGTTGTCTGCTTTCGATCACAACATCATGCAGGCTGGAAAGGGGCTCTCTTATTTCTGACTCCTGCTGGGATACTCGGCCATAACAAAGGCCGAGTCTAAGGGGTCATCAAGCCTCCTTTTGTTGGAGGTTCCTGGCTGGCAGGAGTCAGGAGCCTCACACCTGATGCAAATACAGCAGAGGGGAACCAAAGGTTCGCACCTTGTTAGCATTTCACACATACTTAGGAGAGGCAGCTTTTCACTTTGTTCAGGCTCTGTTTAGGAGATATGCATACACTGTTAGAACGTCAAATGCGTTGATCTTTCCCAGTATTTGCGCAAAATAAATTGCATTTATATACACTTATTACCCTTGAGGAGGCATTGTAATAATTTAAATATCGCTATTTCTTTTAAGGCGCTATGGATATAGAAAGGTTAACGCTGACAAAAGGCAACATTGTTTTATATGTAGTGTACAAAAGCGTGAATCTTCTGCCTAAATCAGGAGGGTTTGCAAGTATACTTGAAATGTGCTCAAATGTACTCATGATACACCTGAGTGTGGCTCACTGATTAGAGCGGCAGACCCTGATGCAGAGGTCTGGCCCGGGACCAGGGTTCAATTCCCGACGCGGCAGGGTCCTGAGCCCAAAATATCCACGGACTCGATAATTCTTGCCTCGGTGCCTATTCTAATCATGGGGTCCCACGCTGCAACTCTGGGCAATAGTTGCTTAATCTCCACTACGGCGGCCCACCCGCTGCGGGATGCCTGGCTTTCACCCTGGGGATACCCAGTAGGGGTTATCTCACAGGGAAAAACCAGGACGGGTTCCCAAGGCAAGCGTCTTGATACCTTCGGGTGATACGTGGGCTATATAAGTCGCAATACATTTACATTTACATTTACATACACCTGCTAAACATATATTTGAGGGCTTAAGATCTAATGTCACTTCTTGTGATGCCAGTTCCTGTGATGACACACGCTGCAATGCCACTTGCAGACTGATTAACTAGGTTAGTCCCCCACTTCTTTTTTTAGGACTTGTGCCCTGCTCTTAAGGCAGGTAAAAAAGGGGGGCGGGTGGGGGTAAGTTTACAGACCAGGCGGGTTCTCGGAGGTAAAATTAGCCAGGCAAACCCCATCCGAAGTGAAAACACTACAGGCATTCACTGCGCTTACTCATTCTAACTACTCATGGTGCAGGACGAACTCCAGGCATTCACACTACAGTATTCACTCTGCCAGGGCATGGCTACGGGCATCGCCGTACAGAGCTCGTGACCCTGACAAGCCCCCAACCGCAGACAAGCTCTGCACCATAGGGCTAAGAGGCCATGGGATTGGTCAACGTGTGATGGCCGAGAAGCACACATCGCAAGCCAGCCCGTTAAAACAACGACTGTAATAAACTCCTTCCTGTTCACTCTGGACATGAAAGTCCAGCATTTTTGACGTGAAAATACAGTGGGAAAAAAAATATTAAATTACATTGAATTCACATATAATGACAAATACAACAACCAGCTTTTCGTTCGGGTCACTCTTCTAAACCAATCTTTTTCACTGATAAATTTTAATAGCGGTAAAGCAGTATCTGTTAGTCAAGATCTATGCATGTATGCATGGGGGGTGGGCGCTATAGAGGGGCATCTCGGCACAAATACTTCTTCGATTCAAAGCCTCACTGTGTACCCCACATTGTAGGTCAATAAGAGGGCGCTGCTAATCCGCTTCGAAGAATTATGGTCATGTTTTCTCCCATTGTACAATACTTTCAATAGATTTAGATTAGACAACCTACAAACATATATAAATGCACATTTGTCCCTGTTCCTTTGTCTTTCCTTGTCGTCTTTTAGGTTATGTATATTGATATTATGAAGGGTTGGGCAAGGATGCAGAGCTAAAAGGGGTCAACGTGCAGGGAGGAGCTGTAAAAAAGAAAGAGAAGTTCTGCTAACCTGGCGGGGGTAACAGACATATTCATAGGCTGGACAACGCCACAGATGAACTACATTGTGGTGAGATATGTGTGTAAAGGACCCTTGGGAGAAGGCAATTTACCTCTCCCTGCTGGTCTCACCAAAGGTAGGGAAGGAACTAACACCTAGATTCATCAAAGTCCCGTTTTGTGAGTCTGTAATAGCGATTCTTAAGGAATCGCTATTACAGACTCGCAAAACGGGAACCATGTACAAATCGCAATTTATTTTGCGAATCCTACAGCTTCCTTATTTGCGATTAGCAAATTGCTAATCGCAAATAAGGAATGACTCCCCATTCATTCCTATGGGCCCAAAGGCCCATAGGAATGAATGGGGAGTCATTCCTTATTTGCGATTAGCAATTTGCTAATCGGAAATAAGGATGCGATTTCAAGGGTGCCAGGGGCGTCCAAAGGACCCCCTGTAGCACCCCTGAAATTTACATTTAGCCTGATGTTGCGCACACACATGTCCAAAGGACATGTGTGTGTGTAACATACCACTTAGAAAAATGCACTAAAGTGCATTTTACTAAGTTTTCGCTATTTACCACGAAGTCAGACTTCGCGGTAAATAGGGACCAGAAATAGCGAATTCGCAAATTAAAAATGGTTAATGAATTGCATTTAAGGAATCTCAAATAGAGATTCCTTAAATGCAATTCCTCGCAAATATGCGATTTCGCAATTAGCGATTTTTGCATTTGGGATGATGAATCCCAAATGCAAAAATTGCGCTCGCAAAGGGCCAGATTCTCAGAATCTGGCCCTTTGCGAGCGCATTTTTCAATGATGAATCTAGCTGTAAGGGTCTAATTTAGATCTCAGCGGACGGGTTACTCCGTCACAACTTTGACAGATATCCTTTACCCAAAATATAAATTCCATTATATCCTGTGGGATTTATATTTTGGTGATGGGATATCCATCACCTTTGTGACAGAGTAGGAGTCCGCCAAGATCTAAATCAGACCCTAAGTGCAGGGTGTACTAATATTCTGGTCACAAAAAGCCTCCACAATTTGCTACCAGAATCTTCTTTTGCAAACCATCCTATTTACTAATAGGTCGATTCGAAAAATTAAGGAATCAAGAGTGGGTCGCAGTTCAATGTACCTAATTAAAATTATTTTTCAGTTGTCAATTGTGACTCACTCTGATTGGTCAATATCATGGGAATAGTTGCCTGCAAAGATCAGAAAACCATCATCCTTGTGATTCATTTCAACAAAATACTTTTTTTTTTAAGCAGCCTGATTTCCTTTTTAAAAGTTCTTGTGAGACTTTTGTCTATTCCCCCTGAAAATTGTACCCCAATTTGTGAATAAATTACCACCTCAACTTGATGGTCATTAACATTGCATTGGTGTACGGCCAGAATTCCATTTGCAAACCATTGACACATTTGGTAGCAATTTTACATTTGGAAGGACCATCCACAACTCGGCCCTTCCAAATATTGCATTGTTAACTAGCCGCTTCCCAATTTTAGGAGTCGATAAAACTTTACTGATTCCAAAAATAGGCAAGAAGTATTTTGGGTTCGCAAACTCCAAATCGGAGAGTTTGTAATCACAAAAAAGTTTGTTGATCTGGCCCTACATTCCCAAAATAAGAACTTACTACCTCTCTGAGGCTACACCTGGTGCCTGAGAGGAGGTAGTCCAGCAGACAGATGTGTAGGAATGGGGGCTAGAGCTTCAACGCTTTGTTGCTATTCTATGACAACAATGACAGTTTGATAAATTCCTTGTATTCTTTTATTAACAAGATATGCAGTCATACTTTGCTGATCAGACAGTCTTATAGTATTATCTTACTTTTCTGCTCAGTCAGTAATGCGGTATTATGCTACACAGCATAACTGCATATAACGTATTCTATATTATAAAGAGCAAGGGGTAGACAAATGGATGCCACCAGTATGCTCCTTAGCAGCCATAACGGACGGGGTTGATAGTACATTTTACAAGAATGTATACTGGAGGCAGGTGTCATAGCTTCATCAGACTCGAAACAAGCTGGTTAAAAGTCACTTTAGACTGAATGAATAAGCGTTTTAAATGTCTCCAATAATGCTTTATTATGTCAGATTACAGGATGTTACTTTCTTTTATGGAGAACTTGCTTCGGCTTGGACCCTCTGCTGAACTGTGGACGTTTGTAATAGCAGTGGTGCAATGTCACTGGTAGGCATCACTTTACAAATGCCCGCAATAAAATACTTATAGACCCCATGATTTTTTTGGGGGGGTGTAGTGCTACAAAACACTGTAGTAAGAGTATCCACAAATAAAAATATTGCGAAGGTACGCATGTAAGGGGAGGCATAGGTTTTCTATATGTAACTCTGTGTATGCGTACCTTGATGAGATATATACCTTTCAAGGTTCACAGAAATAGAATTAAGATTAGTAAAGTTTTACTTGCGTATATATGCACACTTAACTTTACAATATTTTAGTTGTTGAAAAAAAATATGTTTGTAGCCCGGCATTTTTGTGGTCAGTGTTGTGACATACAACAGAATATTTCTTTCCTTTTTATAGGTATTGCAGTTGGGACAAGGAGTCCTGCAGCCCCCCGGCCTCGAAATATTTGTGGTTTTTGTTGCTCCTTGCGTCACATTTTTGTAATTCAAGAGCACTCACTCCTTACTGCCCACCAACAAGGGATAGCATCCAGGACAAACTATTTAAAAAAGAAACCGGTTAAAATGTAGTGCTCTCAAAGAAGGGAGCAGTATATAGGCGTTGAAGCAGAAGTGATGTGACAATCCCTTCCGGGAAGTTAGGGTGGGTCGGGATGGTCAATTGTCCAATCAGATAGATTGATAGGCAGTATTGTCACTTGATGGACATGCCACCAAAGGCAAGTGTGCTAGATATATGCCTTGTTTGGTGGTTCCTACTTGGGAGAATGGATGGCTCCAGATAAAATCCACTTGCTCGAAGCGCCTTCAGAAGAAGTCCAAGTAATGCCTTTCATCTACACTTTCCAAGCCCTTGGGGAACTTTGTTGAGTCCCAGCTGTGAGATCCGTATTCATAAAGGAAGCAGGAATCTGAGAGCTGCACCTGAGAGGGATCCATTTGATTGCTTCCGGGTCACACACCATCGAGGTTGTGTAGATCCAGACTGGCAACCAGGATTGAAAGAAAGTAAACACCTAAGTCGGGTAATTATCCTGTAACCAAGCCCAGAGGTTGGGGCATTTTACCCTCACGGTCTTGGTTCTCGACTTGTTTGTGGCTCTGCGCTGTAACTGGCACTCCCTACCACCTGAGGTAGGTGCCATTGCTGCCCAGGGGTCGCTGCCAGCTGAGGCACCCGGTACTGTAACGCCGTTGGGTAACGCCTCATGTCCGGCACCAGGAAGGGTGAGGAGTCCAGCCACGGCGAGTCCATCTGTCCCCGGGGTGCCAAGGGACCTAACGCCTGGTGATACAGCGGGGTAGGCGGCTGGCACAGGAACGGGGTCCAGGCAGGGGCCACCTGGTTCATCAGGTAGCTGTAGAGCATAGGGTCCATCCTGGGGTGCCACGCTGGGGGATGGCGCCTTCTTTTATCCTTCATCCTCCTGTTCTGAAACCAGACCTGTCGAGGTAAAAGAGAGTGACATGTCAGTGTGCGTGGCTTGACTTTGGGTCTTTACACTTTGTGGTTCCATTCTTTGTGGGTCTGAGTGGTGTTAGTGTATGAGTGTGTGTGATTGTGCCTGAACTTGAATGAATGGTCGGCTTTTAAAGTTTGGGTTTGAGTGTGGGGTCTGCTATTCTTATTTTCTTTTTCTTCATGCACTTGTAGTAATTTGTATTCATAATTTATTTAAAAAAATACTTTATAATAAATTTGTATTTTTGAAATTATGATGCGAAATCTAAACTGTATATTGCTAGAACTATTAGGGTATCATGAAATGTATTTTTATATAATAAAATATTTTTGCACTGCAGTGATATGTATATGCATTTTACCAATGTCGTATTTCATTGGCAAAAACAAAAAAAGAAAGAAAATGGTGTTCTAACATGCACCTGCCCATGCAGTATGATGCTCAGGATGCCCAGTGATATGACATATGCCCAGACTTATGGCATAATGTGCCCACTGTTTTTTTTTTTAATTTACTGTTCCAAGATGGGGGACGCCAATCCTGAAGCACTAAATAAAAAAAGAATAATCATTTAAACATGTGCGAAAGCACATTTGGAAATAGGGCTGCCACATCAGCAAATGACGGGCCCTCAACAACATTTTTAAATAAACATTTTTTTTTTAAGGAACACGACAAGGGGGACAGAGAAGCAATGGAAAAGCACTTGGGGGAGAAGGCAATGCTTTGGGGGAAAGCAACAGGAAGTGGGTGGAGGTGTAATAGACAAGTTGGGGATGGGGGAAGAAGGGAGCAACACAGAACACATAGTGGATCAGGTGTTTATAGAGGTAAGGAGCGCATGGAGGGAGAGAGCAAGAAAACAAGAGCACTGTCCTGGAGTGCCAAAGAAAAAGGTAGTTCCTTGAATGTGAGCAGTGGAAGGATGCAAGTCTTCTATTCAAAATCATGGTAAAGAAGAAGCTATGGTCCCAGTAAAGGATAACCACAAGAAGAGGAAGGAATGCCACTGATTAAGAATCAACCACATGAAAGTATCAAAAAGCCCACAACCGGTATGAAAAGGGCAGGTCCAAAGCCCACTCTAGAGTTTGGTGGGTTCAGTGTAGGTCCTTCAGCTGCAGGCAATTTAAGGAGACACCTAAATATGGCCAATTCCACACGTCGAACTCAATGGAAACGTGACAGTTGGGGACTATATGGAATACAGGATGTCATTTGCATTTTGAGTTTTGCAGGAGCTGGCGTGGCCTCAGCTCTATTGGCTTTTCAGAGGAAGCCACTCACACAGCAGACGACAGGAATTGTACAGTCTCATGATTGTTATAGAACTTTTCACATAAGCCTTACCCCACATCATTACAAGTGGCCCATCTTTAGCAAAGGTGTAGTACACGTCTTTGTGTCACGCTTTAAATTCTTTAGATTGGTATTGCTAGGTCATCTGTTAGTGATTATCAGCAAGGCTATATGATCTGTATTTGGACAGACAAGCACATGCACGTGGCTAATGAATGGGAATCCTTTCCTATGTGTTAATACTAAAAATCTGACATGCATCTGCCCACACCCTGCTGGATGAAAGTTGTGCAAACCTGCGCCAAAGTCGCCCAAAGTGCCTAAAAGTAAATCTGTTCCGGAGCTGAACAAAACAACTCAATAGCCCAAGATGGCTGCGCCTAAACCTCAAGGCCTGCAGGTATGGCGCATTATCTCATAAGGAGGCGGGAACCCCTCTGTAGCGTCTTCCTGACTGGCAGACAACTGTGTCCAGCCTTCAGGGGACTCTGGCGCAAATTGCAGGGGTCCCTAAGGGGGCTTTCATATTAAGAGCAGCGCTCGAGTCGAGGGTAGACGTGGGTAGACACCATCTAAACACTACTTAGAGGGGGTAGACAGTCTACCCTGCTGCAAAGCTGGCCCACTTTCAGCAGAGTACCACGTTCCTATTTTACTTCTCCCGTAGTTCATAGAAATATGCTGAACTTTTCTCAGTGTATTTTTCTGACACTAGGAAACTTTCAGCAGCACCTGCACATTGACTGCTTTTGTTCCATGCAGACAGGGAAGAAGCTTATCAGATTCCAGCTTCACTCAGAACAACCCCAATGCCAAATCTATTTTGTTAAATATTGTAATATGCTTAAATTTACTCCTGACAGACCTGCTAAACATATGTGAGGTCTGATGTCACCTCTGTGAGGTCGTGGATCGTGATGTTGCTTCCTGTGATGCCACATGCAATGTCACGCACCATGATGTCACTTCCTGTGATGTCACTTTCTGCGATGTCACACGGTGATGTCACACCCATTCTGCCTAACTTGGTGAGTCTCCCCACTTCTTTTTTTTGGGACTTGAGCCCTGGTTAAGGGCTCAATGAACAAGCGCTGTTTTAGACTGTGTTGTTGCGAAAGTCCCTGTGCATGCACGGCAGCAGTTTTTACCTTGACAGTGATCTCAGGCAGACTCAGGGCTGCAGCCAGCTCGCTCCTCCTGATCCTGGACAGGTAGCGCTGCCTGCAGTACTCCTGCTCCAAGGCACACAGCTGCTCGGTGCTGAAGATGGTCCTCGAGCTCTTGGCCTTGTTGGACGTGTCGCACTCCTGGTCATTTGCTCCCGTCCCTTGGCACGCGGGCTGGATGTCTGGCGTCACTAAAGGGTGGTTAAGGGGAATGTGAGATCATCAGCCCTTTTGTGAATTTCAGAGAATAGGAAGATTAGATAGACAAAAGCAAGACTAGATTTAGACTCCCCCCATCAGCAGTCATGGTTACCCCCCCTCCACAACGACTCCTGGCTTCAACTTCCTGTCCTAAAAAGAATGGTCAAACGTGTGGTTGATTGACAGACAGTAATTCTAATTGTCTCAGTAGAAAATCTAGGTCAAGTTGTTGAAATGGTGTATACTATGGAACTGCAGTTTATCTCCTATTTGTATATATGTATGTGTATTATATTTGTATAGCAAAAACCTAGCCAAAAAGCAGCAGAGCACTATAAATATGTCTTCAGCTAGCACAACAAGCCAATGGGTCCTACCATTGGGACCTATTGGTTTGCCTGTGTTTTTAAGACATGCTGTTCAGCATATCCAATGCAATGCAGCATAGCTAAAGAAAACAAGGCCCTATGATGCAGCGGCCACACTATTTTCTAGGCTGCGCACCTTGGACACGTCTGCAACAAAATGACACGAGGTTTTTTTCAATTTGCCCAGTTGGATCAGGGAAAAAAAAGAAGTAGCGCAAAATCGTTTTTTAAGCGTGGGTAGGAACAGCAACATGGAGGGAGTGAGTGGGGGAGAGCACCATGGAGTGCACAGGCGGGGGAAGCATCACAAAGGACACAGGTGGGGAAGCATTACAAAAGATGAGGGCGGGGGAAGATGGGAGGAGGTAGCGCAGAGGTCATATGTGGAGGAAAGCAATATAGACGATGTGGGGAAACAACATGGGGGGAAAGAAGCAACACAGAGGATGGGGAGGAGCACGCAGGTGAGAAATGCAACACGGGAGGTTGAGCCCAACGTGGAGGGGAAGGTGAAGAAGCACAAGGGTGACAGAGCAACCTGGAGTGTAACTGGGGGGGCGGGGGGAATACTGGAGGAAGACAGCCAGGAAACACATGCACTCTTGAACAAAATGAAAAAAACGGCGCTTGAAAAGCAAGCAGTGGAAGGACGTAAGTAATGTGTTGATGTTCTAGGGAAGGGACGAATGCAGGAAGAAGGAAAGCCACAAAAAGCTAATTTTAAAAAGTAAGCAAATGTGAGAGTAAAGCCAACTAATGGTAAGCAATTGGTGGCCTTTAGGCACACTGTAAGCTGACCATAAGTCTTTTCACCAACACACAGCTTGCGCGGTCTCTTGTAGAGACCTAAAAATATGTGGGCACTCCTTGCTGCTGACCTTAAAGAAACAAGCATTTACAATGCAACGGTTTCGCCTTTGCAAAAGTTAGAGCTATTGGCATTGTAAATGACAACATTTTTATTTATGTGTTGGTTTTGAAAACAGATAAATAAATGGCATTGTCATTTACATTGCGAATAGCTTAATCTCTCGCAAATGTGAGACCTATTGTACCCTACTGGACGAGCTCAGCAGACAGCAATTACTTGCAGACGAGTTCTATAACACAACAGTGACACTGCTAAATCCAGCGCTTCACAATAGAAACAGAAATGATACATGAGAAGATTACGAGTGAACAAATTACAAAAGCAGACGTTAAGTTACATGAGGCAAGTGGAGTGATGTGGCAGCCACCACGGCATCATATAGTTAATCTTTAATGTAAAAGTCAATGGAGAATCAACTAATCTCTCTTATTGGCCAGAGATAACTCATATGAACTCCAAATTAGTTTTTATTTAGTAGCTCACAGTGACTATTGCAATTTGATTTAATGGTTCAGCTGCCACATTTAAACAATGTAAATATATTATTTCAACTTTTTCGGAGTACCAGGAATGAGAGAAATAAATGTTACACGCATCAGACTCTTTAGGCCCTCACTTCAAAGGTATCAGGAATTCTGATGCTGCAATGTTTCACATGGAATTAGTAAATTCTGCAAGGATCAGCAAGACTATTATGCAAAATGACCGCACTATTTATTCCCAGACATACACAGAAAAGGTCATTACCTTGAAAATAAATGTATTGCCCTTCATTTGCAAGACAGTTCCTGAATTCTAGGCCTTTATTCAGGGGCATATTCTACCTGATTTTACGTAATTCTGCTTCAGAAGTATCACATTCAAAATTACCACATTAGTCAGAATACTGAATTCGGGAAGAACGTCCAGTTTCCACTCAAAATGGGAGTTCCGAGTAACTCAAAATGACTGCCTTGGTTGAGAAGCATCATACTGATAGCGTAAACAGAGCTGCCCTCCACCAACTGGCATCCACTGACCCCCTGACTCCTTCATCAGCACCTACTGAAATTAGAGGGCCGACGCACAAACTCCTGGAGTTAAACAGTGGATATTTTCTCATGTATGACTGCTTCCAGGCCTGTAGAAAATTATCTACTGTTGAGAAAAACTCTGGCTGCTGTATGTTTTCCTGTGTGTTTTTTACCACCATTTGTGAACCCCTTTACTACTTCGATAGATTATACTTTACACAACTAGATTTCCCAATGAATAGGAAATTCTGCATGCATAAATCTAAAGCAAATATGAATCTTCACATAACTATTTTTTGTTTCAGTACGATGAAAATCGTTTCCTGATAGAGAAACTCTTTCCCTACAACGATGTACACCATGTGACTGCCCTTCACAAGACAAAATATATGTGCATTTCCATAATGGCCGATTACCTGCAGGCAGTGTGTGAATCTCCACAAACAGCAGAGTTTAAATTGTTAATCAACTTTTGTAGGGAGGCCGACCCAGAAATGGCCCAAAATCTGACCCTCAGTCCAGATATGCAATTGGAGAATAACTAAAATTTTGACAGAATTCCTACATAAAGACTTGGCAAATCTCAGCCCGTCCTGAATCTGTGAACCGTGATCCCTAATGCAAGCGAACAAAGTAGTCAGTATCAGCCGTCCTTCGTCAGTCACTGTCATTCAATTCAGCTATTGGTATGATGAAGTAATGTGTGTGTGCAAAGTCAGTTCTTCACTATTAAATTAACGACATATTATGTAATACGGTTTATTTTTTATGCAGGTAAACACACAAAAAAAGTTGCTACTAGGAATAGAGAAAATCTCCACAGCTGCCGAAACCTCGACTGCTATTTGGTAGGTGGTGCGCATGTTGGGAACTGTTAACTACACATGCTGCATACCAGTGTTTAATTTGAGCCGGTGGTGGCAAGATGCGCCCACTGACACTCATTAGTCAGCGCGGGCTGCGGGCCCCCGGCACTTATGATTTTACAGCTAAAGCACTTCTGCACGCATAGGTAAATAAGTGTACGTTAGGCTGTCAAGACAAAAGAGCATCCGGTCAAGAAATATTCACGAGATATTGTGTATGTTCTTGGGCACTTTATGTGGCAGCGTGTATCGGTCGCGTGCAACACAGAATGCCTCTTCTAAAATGCAAGTGGATATCACATTCAAATCAAACGCACTTAAATGTTTATTTACATAGTAACTATCTACCCCGTCTGCAGAGCGAAAAGTGCAGAACACATCAGTAACTTACTAGGCAGAACGAAAAGAGCAGAACACATCACCCAATCACCCAAAGGAGCCACACAAAAGTTACTTGCTCAGCGTCATAAAGACCCAAAGTTTGTTTGTGGCGAACTTTTACGCTGTGCTTGCAAGAAAGAGTGTCTTGATGTCTCAGTCGCGCGCGCCCTGAGGGCAGGATGTCGTGTCGGTAGGACATTTGCATTCTACTTGGGCACGTGCGTTAAGAAAGGAGCTGCTGTGTGCACGCACGGTCGGCTGTCTGTGCTAACAGCTAGCCGTGACTATCTATCTACATTGCCTGCACCTGCAAACGTCTTACCTCGCAGAAGCCGCATCCTCTTCAGAGGGCAAGGAAGGGTTGCCAACAAGCAGCGGTACTTACCAGCGAGGAGGCTGGGATGCTGCGATACTGCGTCTCTGTGTTCACTGAGGCAGGGTCGTCTCCTCTGCTGCTGCTCCGTGAACCCCCACTACTTATCTAGAGAGCAGCTGCAGCAGTTGTCATAGTAATGCATGATGCAAAAAAAAAAAAATAAGTAACCCAACTCGTGCAGGGAGGTCTAACCTTCGCCCTCGCTGCCGGACCGGGCTGTGATGCAGATTGCTGCCTTTCGAAATCTCAGCAAGATAGAATGAAATTACAAACAAGTCAGGTCCCGGGCCGGCAGCCAATCACAGCGCGGCCCGGGAAATGACGTCACGGGGTGTCCCGGGCCGGCAGCCAATCACAGCGCTGCCCGGGGGATGACGTCACGGGGGTGTCCCGGGCCGGCAGCCAATGACAGCGCGGCCCAGGACAAAGGGGCGGGACTTAAAAAAAGACCGAGAAACGCCCCCGAATCGCATTTTCGCGAGAAAGCGTGATTGACAGCCTCTGTCTCCCAATGGCTAGCCTCCATTTATGGAGCTAGCCAATGGGAGACAGAGGCGGAACCAAAGCCCATATGTAGGATCGTGAGATTTCGCCGTGGGCGGAGCAACTGCTATGCAGTTGCAACGCCCAGGGCGAAACCTAAAAAGAGCATGTGACCCTGGCAACTCTTGGCTTCCAGCGGTGTCACAGGGACATTTCAAGTACCCCTAGCTACTTTGCAAATGTAAGAAAGGTGAGTGCCCCTACGCATCATGGAGTCACACAAAATAACACCCTATGGACCAAACAGAAGACTTCAGAATAGAGCAGTGATACTCAAAGTACAGCCTGGGGTTGCATGCAGACCTCCTAACCTTTGGATTTAGCCACCTGGTCAACAGTAGCACTGGGCTGCTGTTTACTCAACATAGCACTGACATTAGAAATATGTTAAATAAATTGAGCAGCATTTATTTAAAGGCTTATTGCTGTCAAAAGGAGGGAGTAACTAGGGTGTCCTGCACTTCTTAACTTTAGGAACACCTTCATTCATAAAGACATCTTGAAGCAGGCTCTACAAAAATCAAGTGTGTTTCATTAACATGCAAAACCATTTCACCTTAGTAAATCAGATTATATCAGTGCATTGAGAAGTCTTTTTCTTTAAAAGTGATAGTTTTTAAACATGAATTTTGAAACATTCATGCTCCCTCTCCCAACCTGGCAACAATATTAATAGTGAACTAAGAGGCAAGTTATGTGCACCCTTTGGGTCGCCGAGGTTGCTTGTATACATGAACAACATTATAGTTTATTAAATCAAACACAGGAGAAGGTTTTGTACTGGCCTCTTCCTGAAGTTATGTATTTCGAGGCCCTCTCATATGTGAAACTGAAGGGAAAGTAAAACAAAACAATTGCATACGATCAAACAATTTGGTCTAGTGGGGAATTCAGGTTTGATCCCAGGTGTTCTGGTTATACATTGTGCAATTTAATTCAGAGAGTAGAGTTGTTTAAACTAAAATAGTACTTTACTAATCATGGTATTAGATTGTTAAAGAATATTGAACACTTCGG
Organism: Lissotriton helveticus; assembly: GCF_964261635.1. Lineage (NCBI taxonomy): Eukaryota > Metazoa > Chordata > Amphibia > Caudata > Salamandridae > Lissotriton > Lissotriton helveticus. The sequence goes on from NC_136065.1 coordinate 1,931,504,715, forward strand.
AAAGATCATTTATAACCTTTCTGCAACCAGGAAACCTCTCCACAGAAATAGCTTGTATTCAATAAGCTATTCTCAGCCTTGTTATATATTGTGTTTATTGTATTTTTATCTTGTGTTTGATCACATGTAATTTTGTCATATTTCCTTGTTCAACCTTTCCTGACAATTTGTGTCGTCATACTACCTCATGCTATGTAAAGTGCTCTGATACCCATGGGTCTTGTTCTCGCTATACAAAACTCTTTAAATAAAATAAAATAAATAAAATGTGCATCCCTCAAGTCACCTACATCAAACTTACCCTCTCCAACGACCCCCTAGTAGCATCAGTGTGGCCCTCCATCACTCCACCGACCAAACATTTTGGCCCTACGGTCTAGAGAGAGACCAATCTTCATTTGCCACCCTGAACCTTGCACCCCGCCACCTCCGAAGGTAGAACCATAGGTCTCAGTATTTGAGGTGGATCTTCACAGCGCTCCCTTTCATGTATGCTTCGCTTTCATTTACTCAACGCTCTACCGTTGCTCGGACGCTGTCTCTCTCCCTTCACTCTGTGCTTTCTCTCTTTTCCCTAACTCTCTTTTGACATTGCCGCTCAACCAGCACTCTGCTCCTTCAGCCTGTGTGCTGTATGGTTACTCAGTGCTTTCTCCCTTCACTCTGATGAGCGCCCACACTGACTCGGTCCCAGTACAAACTCTTCAGTTTCTCTTGTTTCCTTTCACTGCTCCCTCTCCATTCACTCCAGCTCTCTCACTTAACACTGGCTCTCTCTCTTCTGTCTGTGCTCTCTTTAACTTCTGCTCTCTCCCTTCTGTCTAAACTCTTTTCCTACTCGACATCCCTTCCCTTATCCTGCATTCTCCCTTCAGTCTGTGCTCTCCCCCATCACTCTCTCTCTCTCTCTACTGCGCCCTTCACTCCGCATCTTCACTTAATGCACACTGTTTTTACGCCCCCCCCCCCCCTTTACTTGGCACCCTTCCATTTAGCCTGGCTCTCTCCCTTTAATCTACTATCTGCTCTCTCACTTGACATTGTCTCTCTCCCCTAACTCTGCACTCAGCTCCTCTGCCTTCAAGTGCTGCTCTGCACCTTCACTCAGTCTGAATTGTATCCCTTCAGTCATACACGAACATTTGCAATACAAAATGTACATAGTATGGATTTAATACAATACAGTCCATAAAGAATACAAAGCAACTTTGGATATTTCCGACTGTTTCTTGTGCCATAACAGAGTGCCTGAAAGCAGGGATCTAACCACATTCTCATTCACTCTGAAGTGTATCCCTCCATTCTGAGCTCTCTCTTCTCACTGCACACTCTCTCCTTGCACTGTGCACCTTCCCGCTATTCACTCGATTTCTCTCCCTTACACAGACTCTGTCCATTCATCCTATGTTCTCTCTCTTCAGTTTCTGTCTTTTAGCGTCACTGTGCCCTCCCCGTTCCCTTGATTCACTCTATGACTTCACCCTGGCTCTCTCTTCACACTACCACTCCCATGTATGACTCTCTTTTTACCCTGCACCTTTATTTTAAGCACTTTACCTTCCTGCTCCCAATAATCCACTCGCCCATCTCTCATCCACCCTCCCTTCTTTGTCTCATTCATACTGCCTTGGTACCATCCATCCCACCTTCCCTTCGTCCAGTCATACTTCACCTTTTCTTCCCTGGATTGACCATCCTTCTCCAAACTCTTCTCCCCATCCAGTCATCCTTCTCGTCATCCCTCCATGCATGTCTCCATCCTTCCAACATCCAAATACCTTTCAATCTATCCATCTCGCAGTTCTTAATCCTCTCTCCCCTGCATCCACTGATCCATCTCTCTTCTTCCTTTCAGTCTATCCTTCTGACATCCATTCATCCTTCTCTGCATCCAAAAAGCTATCCTTCCATATCTGCTCCAGCCAGCCTTCCACACCCCATCACTTGGTACCTCCCTTCCACGTGTGCTCCCCACTTGATGCCTCATTATGCTGTCCTCTGCTGATGTTATTTCCAAGCTTCTCATTGAAGGCCAGCCCGATCAACAGTCAAATGTGTCACAAAGAACTAAAATGTTTATGGTACACAGAAGAGAGAGGAAGGCAGAGGGAGAGAGGGGGAGAGGGAGAGGGAAAGAGAGAGCGAGCAGAGAGAGGAAGAGAGAGGATAGATATATAAATAAAATTTAAAAAAAAAAAATATATATATATATACATATATATATATATATATATATATATTTAGAGAGAGAGAGAGCATGACTCTCTTGCTTGTACATCAGGAGGCCTGAAATTTGCTCAGATAGTGTCCATGGGTGTGGCGCCCCCTCCTATCAAAGAAACCTTCTCCCGGCCCCTCTGGTTTGAATGTTTAGTACAACACTGCTGTAGTCAAGGGGTACTGCCTGCCCGCCAAAGAACACAGGGGTGCCTGCAAAGCAGTCACGCCGGAACCACTGGCCAGTCCTAGGAAACTGGTGGGTGGATTGGTGATTCCAGTGCCGTGTGGTGAGGAGCTCCCGGTGTGCTGTGCTGGAGGGCCCTGTCGGGGTATGGAGTGCTTCCAGCCCAGCACTACCGTGTGGAGAGGAGCTCCCGGTGTGCTGTGCTGCAGGGCCCTGTTGGGGTATGAAGTGCTTCCAGTCCAGCACTACCGTGTGGTGAGGAGCTCCCGGTGTGCTGTGCTGCAGGGCCCTGTCGGGGTATGGAGTGCATCCAGCCCAGCACTACCGTGTGGTGAGGAGCTCACGGTGTGCTGTGCTGCAGGGCCCTGTCGGGGTATGGAGTGCTTCCAGCCCAGCACTACCGTGTGGTGAGGAGCTCCCGGTGTGCTGTGCTGCAGGGCCCTGTCGGGGTATGAAGTGCTTCCAGCCCAGCACTACCCTGTGGTGAGGAGCTCCCGGTGTGCTGTGCTGCAGGGCCCTGTAGGGATAAGAAGTGCTTCCAGCCCAGCACTACCATGTGGTGAGGAGCTCCCAGCGTGCTGTGCTGCAGGGCCCTGTAGGGATAAGAAGTGCTTCCAGCCCAGCACTACCATGTGGTGAGGAGCTCCCGGTGTGCTGTGCTGCAGGGCCCTGTCGGGTATGGAGTGCTTCCAGCCCAGCACTACCGTGTGGTGAGGAGCTCCCAGCGTGCTGTGCTGCAGGGCTCTGTCGGGGTATGAAGTGCTTCCAGCCCAGCACTACCGTGTGGTGAGGAGCTCCCGGTGTGCTGTGCTGCAGGGCCCTGTCGAGTATATGAAGTGCTTCCAGCCCAGCACTACTGGGTGGTGAGGAGCGCCTGGTGTGCTGTGCTGCAGGGCCCTGTCGGGGTATGAAGTGCTTCCAGCCCAGCACTACCGTGTGGTGAGGAGCTCCCGGTGTGCTGTGCTGCAGGACCCTGTCGGGGCATGGAGTGCTTCCAGCCCAGCACTACCGTGTGGTGAAGAGCTCCCGTGTGGTGTGCTGTGCTGCAGGGCCCTGTCGGGGTATGAAGTGCTTCCAGTCCAGCACTACCGTGTGGTGAGGAGCTCCCGGTGTGCTGTGCTGCAGGGCCCTATCGGGGCATGGAGTGCTTCCAGCCCAGCACTACCGTGTGGTGAAGAGCTCCCGTGTGGTGTGCTGTGCTGCAGGGCCCTGTCGGGGTATGAAGTGCTTCCAGCCCAGCACTACCGTGTGGTGAGGGGCTCCCGGTGTGCTGTGCTGCAGGGCCCTGTCGGGGTATGGAGTGCTTCCAGCCCAGCACTACCGTGTGGTGAAGAGCTCCCGTGTGGTGTACTGTGCTGCAGGGCCCTGTCGGGGTATGGAGTGCTTCCAGCCCAGCACTACCGTGTGGTGAAGAGCTCCCGTGTGGTGTGCTGTGCTGCAGGGCCCTGTCGGGGTATGAAGTGCTTCCAGCCCAGCACTACCCTGTGGTGAGGAGCTCCCGGTGTGCTGTGCTGCAGGGCCCTGTCGGGGTATGAAGTGCATCCAGCCCAGCACTACCGTGTGGTGAGGAGCTCACGGTGTGCTGTGCTGCAGGGCCCTGTCGGGTATGGAGTGCTTCCAGCCCAGCACTACCGTGTGGTGAGGAGCTCCCGGTGTGCTGTGCTGCAGGGCCCTGTCGGGGTATGAAGTGCTTCCAGCCCAGCACTACCCTGTGGTGAGGAGCTCCCGGTGTGCTGTGCTGCAGGGCCCTGTAGGGATAAGAAGTGCTTTCAGCCCAGCACTACCATGTGGTGAGGAGCTCCCAGCGTGCTGTGCTGCAGGGCCCTGTAGGGATAAGAAGTGCTTCCAGCCCAGCACTACCATGTGGTGAGGAGCTCCCGGTGTGCTGTGCTGCAGGGCCCTGTCGGGTATGGAGTGCTTCCAGCCCAGCACTACCGTGTGGTGAGGAGCTCCCAGCGTGCTGTGCTGCAGGGCTCTGTCGGGGTATGAAGTGCTTCCAGCCCAGCACTACCGTGTGGTGAGGAGCTCCCGGTGTGCTGTGCTGCAGGGCCCTGTCGAGTATATGAAGTGCTTCCAGCCCAGCACTACTGGGTGGTGAGGAGCGCCTGGTGTGCTGTGCTGCAGGGCCCTGTCGGGGTATGAAGTGCTTCCAGCCCAGCACTACCGTGTGGTGAGGAGCTCCCGGTGTGCTGTGCTGCAGGACCCTGTCGGGGCATGGAGTGCTTCCAGCCCAGCACTACCGTGTGGTGAAGAGCTCCCGTGTGGTGTGCTGTGCTGCAGGGCCCTGTCGGGGTATGAAGTGCTTCCAGTCCAGCACTACCGTGTGGTGAGGAGCTCCCGGTGTGCTGTGCTGCAGGGCCCTATCGGGGCATGGAGTGCTTCCAGCCCAGCACTACCGTGTGGTGAAGAGCTCCCGTGTGGTGTGCTGTGCTGCAGGGCCCTGTCGGGGTATGAAGTGCTTCCAGCCCAGCACTACCGTGTGGTGAGGGGCTCCCGGTGTGCTGTGCTGCAGGGCCCTGTCGGGGTATGGAGTGCTTCCAGCCCAGCACTACCGTGTGGTGAAGAGCTCCCGTGTGGTGTACTGTGCTGCAGGGCCCTGTCGGGGTATGGAGTGCTTCCAGCCCAGCACTACCGTGTGGTGAAGAGCTCCCGTGTGGTGTGCTGTGCTGCAGGGCCCTGTCGGGGTATGGAGTGCTTCCAGCCCAGGACACTGTAATGTATCAGCTCCCAGTGTGCTGCAGAGCCTTGTCGGCCTATGAAGTGCTGTATAAGTGTAATTCAAAGCAATACAATCTTGTTAATTTATTATTGATGAGGTAAGCATTTTGTGATTACAGGTCAGACTCTGATTACGTCAGAGCCGTGAGGACTAGGTGAACACGCTTTGCCTTGCCCAGAATCATCCGCAGCTGAGCTAGGCTAGAATGGAGGGTACTGAATGTTACTTTGGAGCCAGGTGGGAGGGAGACCGCCGCGGGACCTGCATGCAGGGAGCTCCAGGCGCCCCTTCTTATGTCGACGCCCCGGGCGTGGAGCCAGTTCGCCCATATACAAGCACATATTTTAGATTGTATTTTTAAAGCATTTGAGGACATAAGTATCCGCATCGGCAATCCGGGCCAATATAGTTTCCAAAATAGAGCTGACTGTGCACTATGCGTAAATTACAAACGTCTGAAGATTAGGTAGCGCCTCGGGAGACACCTAGTTACACCATGGGGCTACTCTGCTGTTGACTGCTAGCGCTATCCAGCCCTGGTGGCGGGAGAGCGTTTCATGAAACATTGGGCACGTGGGAGCAGGTCGCGCAGGAAGGACAGCAGGCCTGTATATTTGACACAGGGCGTACTTAGAAACCGAACGGGTTTCTTTAGGCCCGTGTGACCATCCAGTCCGATTGGACCAACAGTCTATCAGGAATGAACCAATGAGCCAGGCGACATTGAGCCGACCAGTAAGATCGGACGCTTGGATGGGTGACCCTGAGATACTTTGTGGCAGATTTACAAGCTCCTTGCGCCACTTTTGCGTCACTTTTAACATGGGAAAAGTGACGAAAAAGTGGCGCAAGGGGCTTGTAAATCTGCCCCTTTATATCGACACTGCCTGTGAATGGGGAGACTGACCAATTAGCGTGGAGACTGAGGTGGACCAATGAACAAGGACAAAGAAATATACCATTCCACCGTGTGCAAAGATAGCCATCAGTGAGCGATATCTGGGCCCGTCCACAATGAAACTTAATTGATACGTGTTTGGTTTGAGAACAGGATAACCATTTTACAACCAAGACAAAAAGATGCACATCCGGTGAAGTGAATATGTAAGACACATTAATGTCACAATGTCAAACGTTCGTGTATAGCGCGCAACTCACCGTGAGGTGTCATGGCGCTAGCAGCCAACGAAAACGATACTAGTAGCCCCATGAGTACCTTCCTCAACCCACTAACACAAGGTCTTTAATCGTGAGCTTTCCCCTCATTGTCAAAGCACAGGCAAGTAGGCCAAAATGGGCACTTCTGTGCCCCCACCTTGAAATATGCAAGGATACATGCACCCTCTCGCCCCTATTTAAAGCAGCTCTTCGTGTACTATATCCATGCACTTTAAAAAGAAGCTCAGCCCTTTTTCTTCGGGGTCACACAGTCAGTACATTGATACTCACGCAGCGTTCTGGGCATGTTGCAGGGGCAGGTTTTCCGCTTGCTCGAGTTTAGAAATCCAGGTGCTCTCAGTGGGGAGTGCTGCAGCTGCCGTGGGTGATGGTGGGGGTGCTGGAGCCCGCTAAACGGCACTTTCTTTCTCTACGGATCGAAAGTTCACGAAAGGACTAAACGGGCCCGGTTAGAGGTCTGTCAGGTTACCTAAGCTCGGCATGTTTAAAGGGACAGGTTAGAAGGCCGGAAGCCCAGTGGGCAGGATTAAAAGGCCAGGCAACCCAAAATGGCTGATCTCAGCCTGGCAAGATCTCAGCGTGGCATGTATGCGGCTGATCTCAGCCTGGCATGTATCTATGCAGGTGATCTCAGCCTGGCAGCACCACGGGTGGGTGATCTCAGCTAGGCAAGATCTCAGGCTGGCAGGGATGATGGTGTTCTGTAAAATGGAAGCAGTGCATGCGACCTCAGCCTGGCAGCCCTGCGGGTGATCTAAGACTGGCAGCAGTTCAGGCGGTCTCGACCGTGCAGATAGGGGAGGGATCTCCAAAGTGGCAGCACAGCAGGTGATCTCCGGCTGGCAGGTGTAAAAGTGTTCTCTACCACAGCAGCACTGGTGTGGCAGCGGTGCAGGCGTGATCTCCGGCTGGCAGCGTTGAATGTGGTCACAGGTCGACAGCCCCGCAGGTGATCTAAGACAGGCAGCGATGATGTCAGGCTGGCAGCAGTGCAGGAAGGACTTCAGGCTGGCAGCAGTGCAGCGGTTCCCAGACTGGCAGCAGCGCAGGTGATTTAAGACAGGCAGCGATGATGTCAGGCTGGCAGCAGTGCAGGAAGGACTTGTAATGTAATGTAATGTAGGGGACACTTATATAGCGCATCTATCACTCCATGGAGTATCTTGGCGCTCAACCAGATGGAAAACGGTTTAGGAAAAGATAGATCGATGGGAGCGCTTAAACCAATGCTGTGCAGGCTGCGTCTGTAAGGGAAAACACCCAGGTCTTTAGCGCCTTCCTGAACTGTGTTTCATGACATAGTAACCTAAGGTGAGAGGGAAGCTTGTTCCAAGCTCTGGAACCCAGGACAAAGAGAGACTTTCCTCCCTTGGTAGCCAATCTAAATCTGGGGATGGTTAGTAGATTCTGGTTGGCAGACCTCAGGCAGCGAATGGGATAGTATCGCTTAAAGCCAGTGCACAGATATTTAGGCCCCTGCTGATGGAAGGCCCTGAATGTGATCAGCAAGATTTTGAAAAGGATCCTTTTACCAACTGACAACCAGTGTAGCGCTTTTAGTGCAGCTGACGCAGATGACTTTCGGGGCCAGCGTAGCACCAGTCTGGCAGCAGCATGTTGGATCATCTGCAGCCTATGGAGTACGGACTTATTAACTCCGGCATACAGGCTGTTACAATAATCTAGCCTTGAGCTTATTAAGGCTACTGCGACTGCTTTCCTGGCTGACAGAGGAAGGAGATCAAAAAACTTCCTCAAAGATTTAATGGTGTGAAAACACAGGCCGGCTACGGCCACCGCTTGCTGTTTAAAGCACAACTGGTCGTCAAATTTGATGCCCAAATTCCGAGCAGATGTTATAGTTTCGGGGGGTGATTCAGCATCGTCTGGCCACCATTGTTTTGGAGAAAACAGATTTCGATTTCCAAACGGCAAGATCTCCGTTTTGCCGGAATTGCATTTAAGGTGGTTTTCAGTCATCCATTTGAATGTGGCTGTTAAGCAATTCTTCAAGTTTTCTTCCGCTCCCCGCAGTTCTCCATCCAGTACCAGAATTAGCTGAGTGTCATCTGCATATGATATTGTGCTGATGTTAAACGATGCAATTAGCTCAAGCAGGGGTACCATATATAGGTTAAACAGGATCGGGCTTAGCCTCGATCCCTGAGGAACCCCGGAGCTGATGACCTTAGCTTCTGACTGGAATTTGCCCAAGACAGTAATTTGTCGTCTGTTGTTCAAAAAATTTCTCAACCAACTTAAGACTGTCCCTCCTATTCCTGAGGCCACCATCCGGTCTACTAAGATGGTATGTGAGAACGTGTCGAAGGCTGCCGACAAGTCTAATAGTATTAGGACAGCCTTCTTGCCTTGGTCGACAGCCATTCGTAGGGTTTCCGCCGTGAACAGGAGGGCAGACTCGGTGGAATGTTTCGATCGAAACCCAGCTTGGTTGGGATGTAGAATGTTATTCACCTCCAAGTAGTCCGTAAGTTGATTGTTAACGAACTTTTCAACCAGTTTGAAAACCACGGGAAGCAGGGATATCGGTCGCATGTTGGAGAGAGTCGACGGATCAGCGATAGTCTTTTTGTGGAGGGGCTTGACTGCTGCGAGTTTCCACTCAGGTGGGATTACCGCTGTGGCTAGCGATGAGTTTATGAGGTCGTTTATGATGGGGTTAACAACCTCCACCGCCGCCTGAAGGACCAGGGGTGGGCAGGGATCAAAAGGCGATCCAGATTTACTGGCCAAGATGGCTTTAGCTGTGTCCTCCAACGAGACAGGTGTGAAGGACTCAAAGCGTGACGTCCCCCTCGCCGTTTCAACTCCCTCAGCCCGCTCTAAGCTGCAAGGAGAGGAAAGCGGTAGAGGAAAAGTCTTCACAATATCAGCAATCTTGTTGTCGAAATAATCGGCAATTGAATTGCAGAGGTCCTGTGAGGGGGGAATCTCTTGTGACAAAGCTAATGGCAGCAGTGCAGCGGTTCCAGACTGGCAGCAGCGCAGGTGATTTAAGATTGGCAGCAATGTCGTCAGGCTGGCAGCAGTACAGGAAGGACCTCAGGCTGGCAGCAGTGCAGCGGTTTCCAGACTGGCAGCACCGAAGGTGCTGGCAGCGGTGAAGTGGTCTCAGGCTGGCAGCAGTTTCCAGTAGCAATGAAGGCGGCCTTCACTCTGGCATCATTGTAAATAATAGCCATGCGGGTGGCAGGGTAGCTTCTCTCCGGACTGGCATCGGCGAGGGTGGTCTCCAGGCTGCTAGCAGAGCTGGCATCGGCGAGGGTGGCCTCCAGGCTGCAGCAGAACTGGCATCGGTAAGGGTGGCCTCCAGGCTGCCAGCAGGTGCTCTCAGGACCGGCCGCAGCAGGTGAAATTCCAGGTGGCAGAATCCGAGCACACGAGAAATACAGACTGGCAGGGCTGGCTAATGCACGAACTTTAACTGTCCTTTAAAGCGCTACTTCCTTTTTATACAGTTTTATTTCAATACAAAAAAAAGACACCTAAAAAGCCCCAACCGCCCAGGAGACGCCAGTGCGTCTGCAGAGGTGCAAAGTGAAGCTCTTTGCACCTTGAGCCCCTCCCCTATTCTACAGTGCGACGCCCCCCGCAGAGATAAACCAACGCCACCCTGCGGGCCCCTTTGATGTGCTTATTTAAAAGAGGCGGCATTTGCATGCAAACCATCACCTTGTCTTTAAAAAACATCCGACATCTTCGTACTTTACGTTGAAGGCTGTCTGGGGGAGGGGGAAGCGATTTACGGCGGCCTACGTGTTTCAGTTATTTCTCTCGGCCGGGCGATAGTTCAATGTGAGAGGGCGGGGAAAGAGATGGAATCGAAATCAAATCAAACTAAAGAAAAAAAAAATGAGTGATACTTATGCCTCTCGCACCACCTCCGTCCTGCACCGGCCCCATACACAGACGCACTTAACAGACTGGCACAATCGGTGCTGCCATCTGTTAGCCGTACGGCCATGCCAGTGAGTTGTCTTTGTGCCATGCCCACTCTTACACCGAGCTCACTCTCGACACCTCGACACCAGTACCCACTCTCAGCTCCTGTGCCCACCACTCTCAGCACCCGTGCCCACCACTTCAGCACCCGTTCCCACTTAAGCGAGTGGGGAGTTCCTTCTACCAGCTGGAGGATCACTCAAGCGGGTCTGGTCAGTTTCCGGGTGCTTTTGACGCAACATGCATACATTTTGATCAATCAGAGAGAACGCCTCTAAAGTTCAGGGACATGGGGGTGCCCGTAGTGTGTCGTTATGTTCTAAATGTATGCAGATATCATTAAGTCATATACAAGTCTTACCACTAGTATATGTAGAACTTTGAACTTACTATCATTCCTATGTGATTTTAGAGTGTATCTGTTTATCTCTTCCATGAGTGACTTTACAACTTGTACATTTGCAATTATCCACTCCCTTCACTCCACTTGGATATTTGCATTTTTTCTGTTTGCATCTCAAATTTAACTCATGTAATCCAAAGTCCTTATGTAACGCAACTGATCTTTTGTAAAGCGCTCTGACGCCTTCGGGTAATGTTCGCGCTATATAAAATCGCAATAAATACATAAATAAAATCAAAAATAAGCGCGTGCCTTCAATGCATTTCCGGTATAGTGGACAACCCTTATTAATCAATGTCACCTCATTGCCGATCGCATGAAAAACATCTCTGTACTGTTGCCTCGTTCGGGGAGGTTAAACCTGGGTAGAGAGTTCTGGTGCCTTTAAAGGCATTGGTCGCAGCTCAACAAAACACCGCATGTCAGAAATATGGGTATGTGATCACTTCATGTCTGGTGTTCAAGAGAGGGGAGAGAATAGCTCTGTGCAGAGAATGGAGCATGAACTGCAGGTTACACGTCCCAGTGCTGGCGGGGGTGATTATGCTTTCATCCTTCTAAAGTCGCTGCAGTGAGCTCCAGTGTGTGGATAATATCGACACCCTTTATTTCAGATGCGAAGTCATTTAGTTTGAGCTGTGTGCCACATTAATAACCAGTCTATCAATTTATTAATTAATATCCAAGCAATAACATTTGCCCTTCTTTGATATTATTCAAAATTCGAACTATAAAATATTGAAAAAAGTGAGCAGGTTTTCAGACAGCAGAAGGATGTTGGGGGCGCCTTTAATCAGGCAGCCGTTCGATCAAGCAGAGAAGATCTTATAACCGCGCCCAACCCAGTCGGGATTCGTCGCTTTCAGTATCCGGGTGGAAAAGGCTCAGAAAGAGTCGAACTAGAAGAAAGGACACGGGGTAAATCAGGTTTGCCCGCTCATGTCCTTGATATTATTTGCACAGTTAAGCTCATGATTTATCATTCAATGAGAACACGCTGCACTTTAAAATGCATTTTAATTTCTTAATCTAAATGAACGAGAATTTATAATGCATTTGATTTTAGTAACTCTGTATATTTGTACATTTATCACTGTACTTCCACAATGTTATTATTGTCCCGCTGTATTGATGGTGCCGTGTAACGTTTTTTAATTAACTTTGCACATCAGAAATAGAATTGACCTTGAGGATATGAGCACGCGCTGTGCTGCCGGAGTAGCACGGACTGGAGCACAGGGCTGGAACCGTCACAGCCTCACATCAGAGCAGAATTAAAAATTTGCAAACATTCGTGACAAGAATTTTCAATTCTATTAAGGACTAGGAGGCGAGAATTAAGCTTTCTCATTTCTTTAATGAAATGCTCAGCAGTCAATAAAAACAACCAAAACTACATTTCCCATGAACACTAGGGAATGACCATAGAGAATATAGTATAAAAGGTCCCAACATTAGTCCTTCTTCCTCTTTCTTTGTGGAAACAGTTCCAGCCCAAAATGCAATCCCATGTAGATCAACAATAACAGCTCCAAACACGCCGCAGAAATCCAAAGGATCTTGAAACAGACGTCAGAAGAACACCGGGTCTGTAAACCAGGAGACGAAGGCAAACCAGGAGAAAGATGGACAACATCACTTTGGATCTGAACCTGAAAAAGACACAAAGCCGTAACATCCAAACAATGGAAGATCGTCAAGCAATCCAGGGGGGGAAAGAACAAGGAGTAATATAAATGCAACAGCAGTTAAACTTTGAACAGCACATAACAATGCAAATGAAGTACAAAGGGTGGGATAATCCTCGCCTCCTAGTCCTTAATAGAATTGAAAATTCTTGTCACGAATGTTTGCAAATTTTTAATTCTATGTCAGGACAGGAGGCTCCGATTATGCTTCTTCAAAGCTGGTCCACCACCACAGAAGCAACACTATCAATAGGCTTGTAATAAAATGTCTTGAAAACTGAATCCGAAGACCAATCAGCGGCCTTCATAATGTCAAAAAACGTGACACCCATAGAAAAAGCTTTAGAAGCCATAGCCCCTCGAGCAGAATGAGCACCAAACACAGAGACATCAATGCCCGCCTCTGACATAAGCCAACGCACCCAGCGCGCTAGAGTAGCGGGAGTGACAGGGCGAAATGGCTTTTGTAAAGCAATTAATAATTGACCCTGCATGTCTGATCGCAAAGAAGCAGTACTCACCTCGTAATCCTTAAGGCACTGCACAACACAAAGGTTGGGGTGTGATGGAAAAGAGGGATACGTAATGGAAGCAGTATTAGATTTAGTTCTCCTAGAAAGACGAAAAGTAACACCCTCAGGAGTGAAACAGCGACCCGCAAGATCTAGAGCGCGGACATCCGACACACGCTTGCAAGATACAAGGCATAACAACATTGTCAATTTAGCAGACAGCTGCTTACGGGACAACAAAAGATTGGAAGGCCAAGCTTCCAGGAACCTCAGAACAACGGAAACATCCCATAAAGAGACATATTTAGGAGTGGGAGGTTTCGAAAGACGAATCCCTTTAAGTAATTTGGAAATGAAAGGGTGCTCACCCGCAGGTTTTCCATCAATCTGGACATGGCCAGCGGAAATAGCGGAGCGAAAACTATTGACCGTCCTATAAGCCAGGCCTGAGGTAGCCAGGGACGCCAAAAAGTTAATGATCAAACTGACATCCGCCGAAACGGGATCAACCTCCCGTTGAGCACACCAATCACACCACCGCTTCCAAGAGCCTTTATATTGTTTGTGAGTATTGGGAGACCAGGCCTCACAAATGAATTTGGAAGCGTCGCTAGAAATGCCCGGGATCGTCCAGCGATCCCCGAGATTCGCCACGCCAGCAGTTGAAGAGAGCCGGACAGAATTAGGGGATGTGGATCTCCGAGAGGATCCAGTAAAAGATTCTGCTTCTGGGGAAGAAGGAGAGGCGGCTCGCAACACATCTCCAGGAGAACCGGGAACCACGCCTGAGCCCTCCAGAGAGGAGCAATCAGAATCAGATCCGCTCGAAATCGTTTGGTGTAAGCCAGAACCCTCGGGAGCATCATGAATAGGGGAAACGCATAGCATAGAGTCGTCGGCCACCGTTGAAGAAAGGCATCCGTGGCCAAGGCCAGCGGATCCGGTCTCCAACTGTAAAACTGTGGGAGTTGCGTGTTGAGTCGAGACGCAAACAAGTCCAGGTGACACTGGCCCCACCGCCAGAGAATGGCACGGAACACTCGAGGGTGTAACCTCCAGTCGCTGAAATCCCGAAGATGTCTGGAGTGCCAATCCGCAATCTGATTGTTGCAACCCGGAAGATACTCTGCAATAACAGTGATCTTCCGCTGTAGGCAAAAGTGCCAAAAATCCTTGGCAATCTCCGCTAACACCTTGGAACGAGTCCCGCCCAGCTTGTTGACATAGCGGACTGCGGACACATTGTCCATTCGGAGAAGAATGCAGCAACTTGTTTGAAGGGGAGAGAAACACCTGATCGCAAACGAACCCGCTAGGAGTTCCAGACAGTTGATATGGAGAGACAACTCCTGAGGAGACCAACGACCCCCCGTCGATACCGGACCGCAACGGGCTCCCCAGCCCCACCGACTTGCTTCGGATTTGATCACTAATTCCGGCGACGTATCGAATAGGGCTCGACCATTCCAGGCCTCCATGTGGTCTAACCACCATTGCATCTCCCACCTCACTTCCTCCGTAAGGGGAATTTGGTCCGAATATCTGAGGCCTTTCCGGAGATGCTGGATCTTGAGCCGCTGCATCGCTCTGTAATGAAGAGGGCCTGGAAAGATCGCTTGAATGGAAGATGCCAACAGACCTACTACACGTGCCAACGATCTCAATGACACAGTCTGTCTGGAAATAACAGATGTCAACTCCCTCTTGATGTAACGAAGCTTCTGGCCGGGTAAAAGAAGCTGGCAAGCAACTGAGTCTATCTGGAAGCCCAGAAAATCTATAGATTGAGTTGGAGCCAAAACCGATTTCGGAACGTTGATCAGAAAACCGAGAGACTGCAAAAGTTCGATGGACCACTCCAGATGTTGCAGAAGCCGAAGGGGACAATCCGCCATAAGGAGAATATCGTCCAGATAAATAATCAATCTGACTCCCCGAGACCGCAGATGTTCCACAACTGGTCTCAGCAGCTTCGTGAAGCACCATGGTGCCGACGAAAGGCCGAACGGGAGAACCTGATATTCGTACCAAGTGCCTTGCCACTAAAATTGGAGAAACCGACGATGGGGCTTGTAAATCGGGATCGACAGATACGCGTCCTTCAGATCCAGATGGACCATCCAGTCTCCTTCGCGAAGGAGATCCCGTAAGAGATGGATGCCTTCCATCTTGAAGTGTCGGTACACAACCCCGCCGTTGAAGTCTTTCAGGTTGAGAACCAGGCGAGACCCGCCTCCTTTCTTCTCGATCAGAAAGACTGAGCTGGCAAAGCCCTTCGGATGACGGACGGTGGGAAGAATCGCCCCTTTCTGAAGCAGAACTTCGATTTCCTCTGAAAGACAAGTTTGATCGTGAAGGGAAAAATGCAAACGGGGGGAGGGTGGGCCTGATGCAGAGGGTGATAGAATTCTATCTTGAATCCTTGAACTGTTTCTAGCACCCATGTATCGCTGGAGATCATACGCCAGTTTTCTAGGAAAAACTGAACTCTGCCCCCCAACATCACATCGCAGGCATGAATCAAGCTCACCTGTATTGCTGGAATCTTGGTAATGGCCTTGCTGTCCTCCAGATCTGCCTTTGCCATACTGTCCTTTTCCCTTGCGGGAGGGGTAGAAATTTGCACGAGTGGAGTAGCCGGTGTCATATCCTCCACCACGCTGCTGTGGGGCTCCACGTTGGGACTGTTGGTGCGACCCATGGCCGTACGAGCGTCCACGCTGTCGTCCGGCCTTGGCAAAAACCGGACGCATCGCTCGGCGCAACGAAGCCTGTGCTTTGTCTATACCACTGAAGGTTGAGACAAACTTCGTGAGTTCTTTCAAAAAGGGTTGACCAAACAACAGGCCTTGCGCCTCGGGACCCGACTCTGAAGAAGACAGCTCCGCCAACTTCGGATCCAACTTCAGCAAGATGGACCGGCACCTTTCCGAAGAAACTGCGCAATTAACATTACCTAACTGGCAGATAGCTCTCTGCGCCCACTCAATGAGGTCGTCAGGGTTCACAAGAGACGAAGCTTCTTTCGCTCGAAAGCCAAGATCCAGAATCTTGGTAAGCGGGCCAAGCATGTCCAGCAATTTATCCTGACACGACCTCCAGGAACGGTCCAGGCCTTTCTTAGGGTCCTTCGAATATTTTTTAAGGTAGGTGACCATCATAGGATCCACCTCCGGAGTGTCTGCCAGGTGGTCAGCAAGGTCTGGTCTCGGGCACTCTGAACGGAGCCTGGCCCGAACAGAAGCGTCAAACGGTTGGCGAATGTGTGCTTCTACATAAGCCGCCACAGCTGGGGAAGGTGACCAAGAGGACGAATTCGGGTGGACAATATCCGCCGGTTCAAAAGTCAGCAGAGACGGACGCTCAGTTGCGTCAACAAAATGTTCTTTGCGAACACGTTTCTTGGGCGGGGGAGAATCCTGACCAGAAGAAGTGTGTGCATTATCTGAGTCATCAGTGTAATGAGGCGCAGAAGACTTAGAAGCCTCATTTGCCAAAGTTTTCGCCAACTTCTGAAAGTCAGATTTATGAGGATTCAGAGGAGACTTGGAGGATTTCTGCGAGGCAGGCAACCAGCCCTGCTGCTGCGCATACTGGTTTAAATGACGCTTTAGTGGGTTTATGGCACGAACAAGCGCCTTATTAACCGAGTGCTGGACACCCTTATCCAGCTCCTCCACCAAATCATAGCCAAGAGTATCAGTGTCCTCATCCCCATAGAAACAGTCATCATCTGCGTCATAGTAATCCGCCATGGCACTGCAGTGCAACAAGTCAAAGCCCACAAGATGACTGGTACCAAATATATATAGTATCAAAGATACAATGCCGGGGGAGTGATAACCCCAGAGCAGGCTATAGAGTGGAAGAACAGTCCAAATTCTGAAGAAACAATTAAACGTGGAGGGAGTGAAGCCTGCCGAAGAACAATCACTCTAGGCAGAGCCTATGCACATTAAACATCAACCGAAGCACTTTCCTGTGCTCCGGCGTCGAACGGGGTCGAGAGTTCAAGGCTGTGGGCGTGAGCGCTGCAGAAACGTTCCTTCACTTAACCGGCGTGAGGTAAACAAAGTCTCAAGCCGGAAATATCGCAGCGCGCATGCGCGACACTGCCACCGTTGAACACCGGCTCGAGAGCGCTCGCGCTCTCCGTGCGAGCCGTCAACCCCTACTCCCGCTCCACCAAAGCAACCGGGCACAAGCGGCCAGGCGCAGGGAGGCGAACACACGCTCCCAAGAAACACGCCGCCAACGGACGGAACCAATAACCGGCAAATACCAAAAGTGGAGCCGGAGTGCTCTAAGCATACACAAGCACCGCGCGTTAACAAAACAAAGCAGCGGAATACAAGGCAAGTGTAAGTTAACAACTTAGCAAAACAGCAATATCAGCAAATGTATAAGAATAGAGATAAAGAGACTTAACTGGCTGCGGAGCAGCAAAGAAAGAGGAAGAAGGACTAATGTTGGGACCTTTTATACTATAGTCTCTATGGTCATTCCCTAGTGTTCATGGGAAATGTAGTTTTGGTTGTTTTTATTGGCTGCTGAGCATTTCATTAAAGAAATGAGAAAGCATAATCGGAGCCTCCTGTCCTGACATAGAATTTGGCGCACTAAGAAGGAAAGGGTGGGCATTTCCTGTTAGGGCAGGCCGCCTCGAGCCTTACCCACAGGTGCTTCAAAAGAACAGGAAGTGTCAGAGATCGAGCTCCATTCCTGTTATAATGAACTGTACAAATGTATAGAAACGTTAAAACAGCACGGGACAGCCCCATACTGTCTGCCAACCACGGTTACCTAAGTAACCGATGACCCCCAGGCCTCTGAACGTCAACTACTAAGAGATACTTTTTTTGTTTGTTGGAGAGTTTTAATAGGGCGAACTCGACCTGAAGGTACTGGAGCGCCTTTGAGCATCAGTTACGCTACACAATAGCACATACATTTTTTGGTAGGCACAGGTAGATACACTGATTTGTCCAGAATCACAGGATACTGACCCGAGGAGGCTCAAACCTGGTTTCCCAGCTCCTAAGTCAGCAGCTCTATCCATTAGGCCATATCCTCTCCCTTCCCAGGCACCGCTGTGTAGGTGAAATATAGTGCAGTGTTTTGTCATTGTGATTTATCAAGTGAGTGATTTAGAAAAGGGACCCTCACTCAGGGCTTTAAGTGAGATGAAAAAACTGGGGGGGGTCTCTCGAAGGGGCTTGGCCGATGTAATTAAGGACGTGGCTTAAAAACACTTAGACTTAAAATCTGTGCTTAGCATAGTGCGTCACTCGACTGGTACTTTGCTGCTTCTGTCATTGCATCCAGATATATAATACAACAAGTAACATTACACCTACAACAAGCCAGGACTGAATTTTCTGTGTAGGGTTTTCAGTATACAGGAAAATTGGGGTACATAACAGGTAGCGGTAAGAGTAAGAATAAGTGCTAAATGAGGACAGTGCAACTAGGTCAGAGGGAACCCAAAACCCCTGCAAAAGAATGGGCCAAGACCCACCCTGTAGAATGCAAACACAAGGTCCTGTGCACACATCTAGTTAATTACTTCAAAATCACATATATCAGACAGTTATATTGTTTCAGAAACAAAGATCTAAAGACAAGGTCGACACACAGTAGTTGTTTTTTTTCTTGTTTTATGTATTAGTAGTCTTCCTTCAAGAAGAAACACCAAGAAGAAACCAGCCGACATTTGTTTCGTCAATCAGGTAGTTACCCGTGACTCTTCAGTTCTGAAAATATTCCAAATTAAACGGGATCGGGGAACCAGTGATAATTCCAACCCGGTTCTGAAACGGGTAAATTATGCTGGAAAGGCCAGTAGTGGTGTTACATATAGTAAACAAACCTCTCATGAACCGGGAGAAATGAAACGGACGGGCGGGTACAGCCGTCTTAGCAGGAAAAATGCAAGTGCAGTGCGTGCGGTGAAACGAAAAAGCTCTATCGGGATGCGGCAAGAGCTTTTCCTGAAAGAATATAACTGTCTGTTATATGTGATTTTGAAGTAATTAACTTGACGTGTGCACGGGACCTTGTGTTAACAAGCCAGGACCATTGGATTTATTGGATGTTAGTTGCATAAGTTAAAAAAGCAACAACTATGGCTTTGTTGTATAGAGTATTAGAAAATGATTCCGTTTTTAAATGATGAGACTGTGAAAGAACTATAACCTGTCTCTTTGAAGTTACCTCAAAGGTAGGGTTACCAGATCTTGAGAAGGGAGCACCGGGACAGGCCAGACATAAAGGTAGGACTAAAGCCTTTAGTCTAACTTGTGTGTCTGGCCTGTCCCGATTTTAGGTAGCTTTGTAAATGTTTCTATTACTTACCGGTAATCACATTACTCCTAGTCCTACTCTCGCTTCTCTCCATTATGCAATGAGGTACCTGCGCCTCGTAGACACACATACCAAGCCAAGAAAAACCAGGCCAACTGTCCAAGCCCAGAACAGCGGAACAAAACGCACCAAAGAAGGACAAACAGGAAAGGCAAGCCAGACGCAACACAGCCAACCAAAACCCAGAGGCAAGCCAAGCCCCCAAACAAGGGCAAGAAAGAAGACCCAGAAAACAAGGAGCTGAGGTACCCCCAAGCCAGCAAGCCGACACAACAGGACGAAAAAACAGCAGAGCCAGAAGGCGCAACCCCCCACAGACAAAAGACGAAAGGGGAACACCAGAGAGCCCGCCAAAGAGGAGGGAAAGCCCCAAGAGGGACACATCCACCAAGGGAAGGACCACCCCACAAAGAAACAGGAGACCAGACCGACCAACAGACCCCATCAACTGGACCGCCAAGCCCAGAAAGGCTAGCCCGGGGCACCAGAGGCAGGGAAACTGAAACGGGAATCATGTGCACACGAGCACACCAAGCCTCCAAGCAAGAGCCAATGCAGAGCAAAATGAGACCAGGCAGACCCACAAAAGGCACTCGCACAGAAGAGGCAACTAAAGCAGAGAGACCAAGGGAGCGACAGCCACCCAACCCCAACCACAAGACGCCAACCCAGGAAATGCCTGAGAAACCACCAGGAGAAAACGCAACCACAGAACCGTAGAATCCAGACCACCACCAGCTCCAACAACAGAGGAACCAAAGGAAGGGGACAGGCAGGAGGGCCCAGAAACCGGACCCCCAACCCACCGAACCAGGACCGAGGAACAAGGTCAACAGAGGAAAATCAGCAAGAGGCCCACAGGCCAAGGTAGCCGCAGGGGAACCAACCTCAAAACGACACCCCCCAGCAACCCTCAAACCAAACGGGGGAGCAGCGGAAGGAGGACCCTGAACAGACACCAGGGCAACCCACTCCCAGGCCCCACAGCAAATAGCCTAGAGCCGAAACAGCAGGAACTGGAAGGGCCCAGATAGAACAGCGAACCCCCCTAAAAAACCGCAGAAGATGCGGACAAACAGGGACATGCAGGAACGCAATCCGCTAAAAGAAAGCAGGCAAGAAAACGGCCCACGGAAGGAAGAGGAAAGGGGAACAGCACACTGGAAAAAACAGTGGACCTAGGAAGGAACAAGGGGCAGCCACAACAGCCCACCAGCAGCTAAAAGAACCCAGCAGTCCAGGATAGCAGAGGAGGCACCCACCGGCGCCCCAAAGTGCGAAAGAAGTAGAGACCACAAGAGGAGCCAGTAAGGAAACTTGCAGAACGCACAGGGCCACCGCGCCACCCCCAACCACTAGAAACGGGATAAGCAGGAGCCAGAGAACACTGCCCAACCACGGAACCGAAGAGTGCAATGCCCAAACCGGACCACAGAAAGCCACAAAACACAGAGCACAGGCCAGGAGAGCCAAGCCAACAGCACCTGGCGCACCCAGGCGGGCACCCAGCCAGGCAGGAACCAGTCCGACCCTGCCTAACCCCTGGGAGAAGACGAGAACTGGCAACTCCCAGCGGCAGGGCCAGAGGAAGAGAGGCAGCCAAGCCCCCAGCACCCAGCAAGCCCAGACAGCCACACAAACAGGAACAAACCAGGGCCGACAATGCAGAACGCCAGAGAACAGACGCGGGCAGGAACCACCAGGGCTGAAAGGCTGCAGGACACAGGCGTCCTCAATCAGAACCGCAGACGCAACACCCTGGAAGACCACAGGACAGGACAACAGCACCCAGGAAACCGGTACACAAGCCCCACTAGCACAACAAGGCAGGCAAGGCCAAAACCTGAGGCCAGCCAACAGACCGAAAAGCCACCAAAAGCCGGCAAACCATCAGAACAGCAGGCAAAGAGTCCCAGAATAAGAAACAGCCAACCGGCAGAATCAAGACGGAACAACCAGGCAGGAAGAAGCAACCGCGGCACCCCACCAAACAGCAAACAGGGGAAGCCTAAGAGAAAAGACCACTGCCATACTCAAGGGGGAGAAACTGCACACAGAAAACCCCCCAGAGAGACAAGCAACAGCCCTAACAGACACCGGAGCAAAAAACAGGGACCCTGGCAGGAGCACACCCCACGCGAAGGCCCCCATCGCCACAGCCCATTGGAAGCTGAAAACAGATGAAGCACAAACGCAGGGGAAGGCCTGCCGGAAGGCCCGTCTAGCATCCAAAACGGACGACCAGCAGCCGGGGGGCGGGCGGGAGCCCCCAGCAAAAACAGCACCAGGCCTGCAAGCACTGTAACGCAGACACAGAGGCAGAACAAAGGCAAACTCACAAGCAAAGGGAAAAGGACAGCCCACCTGTCAGGAAACAACCCAACAACAATAGACATAGCACTGCAATGCAGAAAACAAAAAAGGAAATCCAACCCAGATTGACTGATGGGCAAAGGGAACGGAGCACCGCACCCACCACCAACAGACACCCACCACAGAGGCCGAGAGGCCCAGCACCCGAAACAGAAGGGCCAAAAAAGCGGGCAGCACCCATACCGAGGCACCCAACAAGCCACAGCGACAGCTAGAGCACCACTCCGAAGCGCAGTGACAAGCCCAGGGCAGCTCAGGTGAAGGAGGCCCCAAAATCCAGGAGCCACGCCAGAGCCGAACCAGCATGTGGAACAGAGCAACGTCAGATACGAGTAGACATGACCACCAGGACGAAGGGAAGCCCCTGCAGCCACCACCAGAGGACAAGCCCCCACAAGGAAGGAAAGAGCCGAAACCCAGAAGAAAAGGCCAGGTGCACAGGAAAAGCCACAAAGATGACCCGGCAAGACACAGGGCCCAAAGCAGCAAAGGAACCCCACCCAAGAACAAAAGAGAGCCAGGGAGGGCCAGCCGCAGGCCCAGGCACCCACAGCCAGAGGCCATAGCCAAAGACCAGAGGCCGGCTGACCAACCCGCGCAGGAGCAGGCCCACACACCAACACCGGAAGCAGGACCAGGACCACGAATGCCAAGGCCAAGCTAAAGACAGTCGCCAGGCCCAAGGAGCCAGCAGCACAGCCAACGGCCAAGAAACGAACACCACAGAGGCAGCCACAACCACCCCAACTTCAAAAAGCAATGATCAATTGCTATCCTGCAGTTTAAATCGAATATTGTGCACTGAATAGGTCCAATTCAATGAGAAAGAGTATTTATGATTCTCATGAGATTTTTTATTGTTCTTTCCTTGTTCATAGGAAGTGATGCAATGTCTGTTCCATAAGCCTTAATTCATGTTATGATCAACAACCTAATGCATTTCGGGTCAATACCACGACCCTTCATCAGGGGTCCTGATTCAGATTCAGTTTACAGTCAATCCTTCTCCGAACAACATTGTTTAAGCATTTGCAAAACTAAGTTCAACTTATTTAGTCACATGTGCGCACAGACAACATTGATTCCTTAAAATAAATCTCATGCCAGCTGCGACTAGGTTGGGCCAGCCAGTGACGTGACTGGCAATATCTCCTGCCCACCTTCAGAAAGATCCTGCCAGTCTGTGCTCTGAGCCTTCCCTTCCCTACCCACCCGCTGTGGTAAGCACCCGAGCCCTGCAGCCGTCCCCCTAGGGGGAGCGGGTACCGAGGCCATTACTCACCTAAGTGGCCTTCTGTCAACAACCCGTGCGGGCATGTGTTGCCAGCTGTTACGCCAATCCTGTATTGGCATAGGTATGACATCACCCGAGTTGTATAAGATAAGTGGTACTGACCCCTTCTGCGCTCGAGCATTGCTGCACAGGCGTTCATCGTAAGCACACTTTCTCCATGTTTGGAGGTGGATGGCATGTCTTCCCGCTGGGGATGGCTACTCGACGGTTGCAAGGACTAAAAGACCTAGGGGTATCCGCGGATGGTGGCGGGAGGCCTGGGTGGCTCGGTAGACATGTAATGTCATGCCAGCATCAGGTTGCGAGGTGGTATGGGTCCACCGCGCTAACGTCGCCCTGGTCTTGTTCAGTTTGACTGACTAATGCTCTGCAGAGCAAAGATTGCATGTTCCTTCCCGAAAGCATGTTGGTGGTGCCATGAAAAGGTTCACCCAGCGTAGGGGTTTAGGCGTGTCCAAGCAATGACAGGTGTCAGGACCAAGTCAGGGTTATTGGGAGGAGGATGGTGTTCACCGCAGTTCACCTATCGCCTGTAGGCTTAGACCTCCTCCTGCTCGACAACAGTGGCAGTTGACCTGGGTGTCTCATTGGGCATGTTAAGTTCATGCCAGCACCAGGTATCTACGAGGAGGTAAGGGTCCACCTCTCTACCGTCGTCCTGGTCTTGCCTAGTTTGACCGACTATATGCCCTGCAGGGCAAAGATTTCTGAGACCTCCTCCTGCAGGACAATAGTGGCAGTAGGTCTGGGTGTCTCACTAGGCATGTAAGGTTCATGCCAGCATCAGGTATCGGCGAGATGGCTAGGGTCCACCGCTATACCGTCGGCCTGGTCTTGTTCAGTGACTGATTAGATGCTCTGCTGAGCAAAGATTGCAGGTTTTTTCCCCAAAAAGCATGGTGGTGGTGCCTTGTAAGGGTCACCCAGCGTAGGGGTCATGGCGTGTTCCAACAATGACATGTGTCAGGACTAAGTGAAGGGTTATTTGGAGGAGGATGGTGTTCACCTCACGCCTGCAGGCGTAGACCTCCTCCTGCGCAACTTGAAAGAAACACTCATGAGCAAAGGTTGCAGGTAGTAAAGGTAGCAATGGTGGGGAGGCCTGTGCGGCAGCGGGTACCACCGCACAGGCTGTGGCGGAGTTACTGGGCGATCCGGAAGAAGAGAGGTGCAAACGATGTACTTCAGCGGGCACATAGGGGTGCCAGAGCCTAACCTGTAACCTCATGGGAGGTGCAGGAATTCGTGTCGGCGCCCCAGTAGTCCTTCGGGCGGTTGTGGGCCTGTGCAACCGGGGGTTTGCCTAGTCACGCCAAGGGGCGTGTCAGTATTTATATTCTAATTGTACAGCAGTTGGGTGGTTCGCCACTGTGCTGTTTGGCTCAACAGGCGGGCAGGTGGCGAGAATGCAGCCGGCCCGGGATCGCCCGTAATGTTTACCCACCTTCATTACATATGTTGTATGTAAATAAACCTGCAGCAAAATTTTTCCCCAAACTAATACGATGTCTGTGTATTATTTTGCGCGTTTGGGGAATGTGGGGGCGGGGGACTTCCTGTGGCCCTGATGTGACTATGCGCCTGCCCGAGGCCACGCAGTGGCCATAGAGAGGGCGGGCCACTAGTCACGGAGGGCTGTCCCGCCCCCAACAGGATGTTCAGCCTCTCCTCCTCACTGGTTGGTGGAGGCGGCTGGCCGTGATTCTCGTCCGGGACGGCGGGGAGGGGCCTCCGTGGGCTTTTATGCTTCTGCACCACGCTGGAGGGCCTCTTTTCCGCCCCGGACGCCGTCTTATGCTCATCGGGACACTCTTTTCCCTCCCTTGCCTCTAACCCAGAGTGTCGGTATAGGGGATTTGTGGAGGTTTTTAATGTGTCCATTTATCGTTGCAGGTTGGAGTTAAGCGGAGTTACTGGGCGATCCGGAAGAAGAGAGGTGCAAACGATGTACTTCAGCGGGCACATAGGGGTGCCAGAGCCTAACCTGTAACCTCATGGGAGGTGCAGGAATTCGTGTCGGCGCCCCAGTAGTCCTTCGGGCGGTTGTGGGCCTGTGCAACCGGGGGTTTGCCTAGTCACGCCAAGGGGCGTGTCAGTATTTATATTCTAATTGTACAGCAGTTGGGTGGTTCGCCACTGTGCTGTTTGGCTCAACAGGCGGGCAGGTGGCGAGAATGCAGCCGGCCCGGGATCGCCCGTAATGTTTACCCACCTTCATTACATATGTTGTATGTAAATAAACCTGCAGCAAAATTTTTCCCCAAACTAATACGATGTCTGTGTATTATTTTGCGCTTTTGGGGAATGTGGGGGCGGGGGACTTCCTGTGGCCCTGATGTGACTATGGCGCTGGCCTGCTCCCTCCCTGTCACGCAAGACAGAGGGCTGCGCTGCGTTGCGCCGATTTTTTCTAAATCTCCCTTTTCCCCTCTTTCCGTTTGGTTACCAGCCTAAGCAGCCAGCACTTAAAACAAAACTCTGCGTAAGTGCCAGAGTCTTAGTCAAAATTAAAGGCGGCAATCGGGATGATTAAACACACACCTGTAAAATGCCAAGTGTCTATTTTTTTTAATACATATGTTAAGGCGACAACGTGTGGTTTCCTTGTATTTTTCTGGCGAGGGAAGTTTTCTTTGAGTACAACCAGAGACCCTCTGAGGGCTGTAAATGAAGGGGCCACCCCCACACTAGTGTATTGGGGTCCTGTCCCTTGCAGATCTGCATTGTCCTTCTGTCTGCCCTGCCACTTTGAATGGGACAGGGCAGCCTGCCCCAGGGCATGCAAGCTCCATTTCCTCTTTATGGCTGCCATTTCCTCCTGCACGCCTTATCAGAAGCAATCTACAGTCTGCTAGGAGTGCCGCTGGCGGCCCAGGAAGAGAGGGAGATAAGAGATCGGGAACTGAAAGGAACATGTGGACTTTAAATCCAGCGCTGCGTTATTTCAGCATTTCTTCGTACACAGACTGGTCCCACAGAGACATTCGCTGTCTGCGCAGCCGAACATTAGTTCACTAATAACCACCACAGCGGAGGACACTTCCGGGTTTCCAGACACTTGTTCCAGTTATGTCAAACTCAAACCTTTTGGGGAAGGGGCGAAGTACCGCCTGTTACAGCTCCAAGAATCCCAAGGTGAACTTGTTCTTTTTAATAGACGTCATGCTATGTACAGATTTTGGACAACGATAAGTATCGCCGCGCCAACCCAGGGTGCCGGACCGTGTCCAGCCAGAAAGTTACTCAGTGCCCCTGCGCGGTCTCCGGCTTTCCCCCGGCTCAGTATGGACTGTGGCTCCCATGGGCCTGACTTGTGGATTCATCTGCTGCCATCGTCTTCTTTATTTGTTACATTAAGGCTGTTTTCTAATGAACCCTTCTGAGTAAAAAAAAAAAAGAACAGATATTATGAAGTAAAAGACGCAGGAAAAGGAATGTACCAAGGGAAAGGAGAAAGGAGGGAAAGGGAGATTACAACAGGTTATCTTGTAACTTCTTCTAGCCACTACTGTGCCCTGTCACTGCTTCTGCCCCGTCACTGCCTCTGTCCTAGTTCTCCCTCCATCCTGTGGCCCCAGCTTCGCTGTCAAAGATGCTCTTGTCTATAGCTCCTTTATTCTCTTTACCAATTTCGATGCGCAGTTTTTCCTTCGGTGTCTGTTGTTCAGCGTCTTGTTGGACTTGGTTTGAACTGTCTCCAGATCAGATCAGAGAACAGTGCGGCACTAAGGTGCTGGTATGTGTGTGTGTTAAAGAGTGGAGAATGAAATGCAGCGTTAATACACCACATCGAATTCACTCAAATGCCTTCTTGACGTGTGCTGGCTGCTGATGGATTCGATATGAGTCCTCTCTTCAGGTGTGCTCACCCGACTTGGGCACACGACTGCAGATGTCACATTCAGGACTGGACTCCATACCCCACGTGTGCTCAGCAAAACTGGACTCAATACTCCATGTGTGCCCAGCAAAACCTGACTCCATACTCCATGTGTGCCAAGCAAAACTGGACTCCATACCCCATGTGTGCTCCCTAAAACTGGACTCCATACTCCATGTGTGCCTAGCAAAACGGGACTCCATACTCCATGTGTGTTCAGCAAAACTGGACTCCATAGTACCAATATCGGCCCCAATCACCAGCCCTCCCGCAGCAACATACAGGTAGCATAAATAAGCAGACAAGACAACTTTTGGTTGGAGAAAATTGCTGCAGGTTTATTAGCATACAAATATGCCAACATGGTGGGTTATCTTACAGGCGATCCAAAGGCAAGCCGCCCCTCGCGGCCTACCACCTGATGGGCCAAACTTGCATCGTGGCTTTAGCCAATCGGTGCTTAGCGGTTGTGGTGAGGGGATAGCCACTCCCACTTCCGGTGAACCATCGGTCCACCCTCTTGCTCACGCCCCCCCCTACGAGGGGCAGAACGTTCCAGCGACCCCCGGTTGTACAGGTTTCCAACCGCCCGTAGGACAGACGGGGCGCCGTCGCACCCCAGGGTCCACCGCACAGACTTCCTGGGGATATTAGGCCTCAACACCCTTTGTGCTCCTGAAGAGGGTACCCCTGAGTACCTTTCCACCTCTGGATCGCCCTGTAACTCCGCCACAGCCCTGGGTGAGGCGACCGTTGCAGCCAGGGCCCCCCACCAAGGCCGGCATTCCTACTACATCCTGCTATTTCTAGGGCCTCTCCCCTATCCAGCAAGAACCGGTCCGTGCTTATACTGTACTGGGCAGATGTACCCCCTCGGTCTCAAAACACCCTGGGTATTTGGCGTGTAGCACCCAAGTCTAATGAAGCCAAGTCTCCTTTGCCCAGTGAATTTACGCATAGCGCAGAAGAACTTCCTGCGCATAGGCACCATCGCCTCCCCAGCCGAGCTCCCCGCCACAGGAGCCAGGGGTGATTTTAGACCACTGAGATTACCTGTCCCCCACTGGTTGCTAATTTGCACCATGTGGTCATTGTGGTCTTATTCTCTGGTGCATACTTTGCCACATTGACCAGACAATTTCATAGTTCTTTTAAAATTATCCCTGGTGCACATAGCAATGGTGTCACAACAGGTTTGAGGGAATAAGTGTATGGTGTACGTCAGTGTTTCCCAAACTGTGGTCCGCGGACCCCCAGGGGTCCGTGACACATTCCCAGGGGGTCCGTAGGCTACAATTTTCAAAGCACAGAAACATTTCTTGTATATTTAGCAGCTTTTCAGCAACAATAAAAGTGTCAAGAGAATGCCAGTGATTAATGCACCTGCTGGAGCTGAGGAGAGTTTTGTTCAGTTGCAGCTTTGATTGAACTAATGTAGCACAGAGGGTTAATGTGCCTATTGCAAAGAACGTGTATCATGCATCTTAAAAATCAGTATTTTATGTGCATAGGTTCGTGGTTACTGCTTTTTTTTAACAGAGATTATTTTTTTACTGTGTACTTCATAAGTGACATTCGTAATCTAGCAGAGGGACCTATAAACTGTCATCAAAGAGCTGCTTGCAAACTGCATGGTACCAGTTAGTAACTTATATTTTTTCCCAGGTACTCATTATTCTGATGCTGCTAAAAAGATTTATTTGGGTGGAAATACATTTTTAATGTTAAAGTCAGTGCTAGCCACTGTCTTATGTTCTGAATCCTGAGTTTGTACTTTTCCAGACCGGGCACTCTTTAAACATTTTATATACACACTGATTTACATGTATGATTCAATGTCTCTATATGTGTGTGATGTAAAGTGCTCTGACATCCTACAATGGTATGAGAGATGCTATAAAACAAATGAAATACATGTGACAGAGGGGCTATTACTTCAATATAAAATACTAAGCGCCAAATGTACGATCTGTTTTTACATGCGCGAACGGGTTCGCGAACCCGTTTATGCATGCAAAAACCTATTGAGCCATGTACATAGCCTATTTTGCGAGTCGCAATTTGTTTGCGACTCGCTAAATAGGTTTTGCAACTTGCTATTTGGAAGGGGCATTCCCTTCCAAATAGGGAGTCTCAAAACCATGTACAAATGTTTTGGGGTCGCAAACCAGTCGCAATTACCACCTACTTCAAGTAGATGGTAATGCTTTCGCAAATGGGAAGGGGTCCCCAGGGGACCCCTTCCCCATTGCAAATGCATGCAAAATTATTTTTTAAGGGCAGGCAGTGGTCCCAGGGACCTCTGCCTGCCCTTAGAAAAAACGTTTCATTTTCTTTTTTTTTTAAATGCATGGTAAACAGGCTGCATTTTTTTTTTAAACTGCTTTATTTAAAAGCAGTCCGAGACATGGTGGCCTGCAGAGCCCAGCAGGCCACCATCCCTGGGAGGGCTGGCATTCTCAATGGGCTTGAAAATTGCGAGAGGCTCATTAATATTAATGAACCTCGCAATTTGCGACCAAATTGGGAATCCCAAACAGTGTTAAACACACTGTTGTACACTTCATTTAGCGACTCGCAATTTGCCACTCGCAATGTGTCGCCAATTGCGAGGCGCTAAATTAAATGGTCGTACATCTGGCCCCAAAATCCTTACTACTTTGAGTATTTGTTTTGTGTGCACACGTGTGTATTTTTTTCGAATTACTGTTTTAATTTTGAAATTTAACTCATACAAATTGCTTGGGGGTCCCCGGCTTCCAGTGGTGACTCAATGGGGGTCCTCAGGAGTCAAAAGTTTAGGAACCACTGGTGTACGTCATTAGACACTGCACCATTTCGTAAAGTGTCAATCTACACAACCTACCCTGCTTACTGAACCTTCGACTGGTCACAGATGCCCGGACCCTGCTATCCACCTGTGACCCTTGATACTTACACCAGTAATGGTGTCAAACTACAAGATTGTGTGTCACTTGTTTCGCTATAGTCATTTTGGTGTATCCGCTGGGACCCATCTGTGTCACTGCAAAGCTGTGTCACGCACTTCAGCCCTATCATGTCCTTGCCCGTCGCTCAAAGACACCTGACAGCCTGAAGCCCCCCGCAGCTTTGGTGAGGGGTTTTGGGCCCAGCCCACCCCCGTCTGTGTTTCTACCATATCTCTTCCCCAGAGGCTTCAGTTGGTGTGAGTGGCTATCCCTGCCCTGGAAAGGCATGTCAATGGCCATTCCCCCCTTTGGTGACTGTCCTGCCATGTGATATGTTACATAAGCACGAGTGTCCCTGTGTACTTGCCGTGTGTAAGGGGGAACAACATGAACAAATAGTTGCCCCTTTTTGAGCAGTGGGAACGCCAAAACGATCCTTCTTCAATCACTGTAGCCAAATTATGCTCTGACACCATGTTCCCCTCCGCTTATTGCACCGCAACTCACAAATTAGCTGGCAGCTTCCGAAAATGCCTGGCTCCCTGGCTATAGTGTGGGTGTTTTTGTCATCCTGGATGGTCTTGAGGATCCATCTCTTGGTGCATGCTTGCAACCCTTAACATTATCACATTAGTTGGACAAGCCCACTGCCTGGCCACAAGCTTCTCCATCATGCGTTTAAGGCCAGTTGGAGTTCTGCTTAGGCAACATCCCTTCTAACACCGTGTTGAGTAACTATTCATGTTTATCTCTTGTACAAGTCTTCCCCATTTGCCTGGCACTCGTTGGACCCTAGGAAGCTTTTAACAAGCACACTATACAAATGTATATACATGTTGAGAAACTAGGGGAACTATTACTTCCTCACTACGTACTTCCCGGCATGTGAATACTGCAAAAGGAATCCCTACTTTAGTACCTGAATAACCACTAAATAAATACTGTCTAGGTAAAAGCTTACCAGTGCACCTAGCCACGGGCCCTCCACTGCGTGTCAACCCCTGTTGTTGACATTTTTGACTGTTGAATTTGCCTGCCCACTTCCGGACCCTTCAAGTAAGACCAGCCAAACCAATCCCTACATGGCCATTAACATGCCAACATGAGTCCCATGAGATAAAAATAGTTAGAGGCTTTATTGTATCAGCCAGATACGAAGTGGGGCCTGAGCTGAAGGCCTTAGTGGGATCAGACTGTAGGAGGTATGTGTGGCTAATGCAGGCCCAACATTCTGTGCAAATTGATAATGCATCACCATAGTGCCAATGGGCCAGAGTATAACACTTGCAATGCTGTGATACAACTTATGTAAATGTCTCAGCGTGGGCCAGAATGTAGGAGTTAATATGTGTGGCAATGCAGGCCCAACTCATCTGCAGGGCTACCCAGCTTGCTCAGGCAATGTGCTAGAATATTGCCTGGTATTTAGCCGCTATGTCAATGCCTCCCTATCTTTACTACAAAAGGAGCACTACCCTACAACAAGCCCATCTGTTGGCTTAGTCAATGCTTCTTAGTTGGATAAGATAAATAAGCCACAATTATAGCTTTCTTGCATAGCCAACCAAGAACTAGCCGCCCCCATCCATAGCTACCAAGGTTTCAACTGCTATAAGTGACATTTAAAAGATTATGAATGACACTTTCTTGCTAGCAATCAAACAATGAAGATGAGGGAGACCCAATATCAGTAATTACGCCCATTTGACCAACAAGAAACTCTAAGAAGACTAAGGTTTAAGGCTGATTTTGTCAGATATTCCCGAGCTTGGAGTGTGCATGTGTGAAACAGTAACATATATACGATACTTTGGGAATCAAAGTGCCTGGTAAGGTATGAGACTGCGTAGCTCAGATTGAGCAGAGTATCACAAAATTACACAGTCAGTCTGAAATGCCTGGCACCGTAAGACAGGAAATGGGCTCATGCACACTATGTCTTGCTTGAAGTACACACCTTGCACTGAGGGGGGAAAACGGCTTGCGCCGGCTTCACCTCATGCTGAGCACGCCACTCACTGACCCACGGTGCCATCATCAAGCTGCACCCCAAAGGCCCCCCAAACAACAGCTGTACCTAGAGAGAGCATTGCCCTCCCCTACCTGGGGATGGGAGGCCCGTATCTGCCCCTCTCTCGCACCGGACACCAACCAGGCGAACAGCCCCAATATGGCTTTGGTATAGTTGTACACTGAAAATGTAACACTTCTGGACCGGTGGCACATGTGCTTGCAAAGAACCCAGTCTCTTATCAAAATGGCGCCAATCAAGTCCAAGTCTCTTTTTATTCTTCTCAACCTGTGAGAGTGAAACTAACACCAATGGTCGCACTACCGACCCACAGCGTTCAGATTACCGAGCCCAGTATGCCTCCCTACAAAGCTTCACGCTGCGCCACTTGGGCAATGTGTTCCACCCTTATAATATCACTAAAAGGTTTCTTTTAGATCAAAACTGAACCTCCAATATGCAAGTTGGTAGAGTCACCTAATATTTTCATTACTATTAGTGAGCTGCTGCTGTGTTACCGTATTGCAAACACGTAACCATCCCCGAATATTGTATGGAAACACATTTGAAATTGGAAGAGTATGCCCGTGCACTGTCAGTAACTCTTCCCAAAGTGGGCATAAAAGGGCTGGACTGTATCAAATTCGAAGCTGATCCAAACAGGGCCCCCCAAATAAGTTTCTACCAAGGGCAACAGATAATACTACCGCATGTGTGTTGTGCCGCGTATGCACTCCTGACCTGGTTTGGAAATTATATGAATTGTGTCCACTGTGGCACCACCGCACCCTTTTGCGAAGTGGCAGCTTATGCAGTTCACCCTGCCTGACCCTGTTGCTTAATACAGCCCCTTGATGCCCTTGCCTGTCAGTCATAGACCCTGCCAACATACTGCCCAGCAGGATGTTGGAGGGGAGAGTCCTATGTACCAGTTTGCTTTTCCATCATACCTTTACAGAGGCTCCAGTTCATGTAAAGTGTGTGTCACCGTCCTGGCAAGGCACCCAGTAACCCGTCCCAATCTGTAAATGTTGTATTTTGAGATGTCACTTTGTTCCTAATTATGTGCATTTCCATCATCCGCTGTATTTCATTTCTGAAGTTTTGTGGACCTCAGTATTACAGAACATCCTACCAGTGAACTAAGAGACCTTCTAATTGCATCTGTATCCTACGTTAGGCGTAGAGCGACATTGCCGTCTGCTACATCAAACACAAGAGGGTTCTTAACAGACCACACATCGACTCGCATGAGAGCACTCCCATGTGTGATGAACACAAGGAAGCGAGTTGAAATGCAAATGGGCCCGTGATCACACAGTTGGGTCAAGTGGGAAGCCTGGGCAGATCTCCAGTTTTAAGTCTGTGTAGGCCCCGCCCCAGACGGCCTAACCACATCACGTCCTCCAAGGGACCAGCGTGCCCAACCGCCGATACCAAGCACAGGGGCACTGTCTGGCCCCCCCTTACAGTTTAGCCAATATACTTCTCACAGATTGGTCAATACACCCCGCCCTAACTGAAAATAATTGGAAATAAATGAAACATGTGACCGCTGCCTAAGGTGGCGCGGATTGTATAATGGGGGGAGGGGCTTGAAAAGCCTGAGTTGTCACACTTACCCACGGGTACTGACAAAGGCACCTAACGAGTGCCCTGGCACTTCTATTAAATGAACTGAATGCCTTGCATTACTGAATTAAAACCTAAGCAGTCAGTACGAAAGAGGAAAATTGGCAATACATTTCCTCTATCAGGGAGATGACGCCAGAGGAAGGCAGGTAAGTCTAGTATTAGGCTGACGTGTCCCCGTACACAGCCCGTTAATACCTTTTGTACTTCACACGTGTCAATGCAGCCCAGCTGGTACCAGAGGGCAAATGAGGCAAAGATGCCCGCTATAAGATGACTGTACTAAGGGAGAGAAAAGTGAGCATGCACCACAATTTTACAAAGTGCACCCTCTTCATTTCACGCTTCACTACCGTAACATAAGGCTACACCACATGAAA
Source organism: Lissotriton helveticus (assembly GCF_964261635.1). Taxonomy (NCBI): domain Eukaryota; kingdom Metazoa; phylum Chordata; class Amphibia; order Caudata; family Salamandridae; genus Lissotriton; species Lissotriton helveticus. The sequence goes on from NC_136065.1 coordinate 1,931,538,446, forward strand.
TCTCTACGCAGCTTGAACTGAAGCAGTTTGTATGTTGAATGCACATAGGCCCCAACCTAGGTTTATACAACAACAGCGGGCGTGGCTAACGTAGTTAAGGGATGGCTTAATTTGTGCAATCAAAATTCTGTGTGAGGCATGGTGTGCCGCCCGCCTAGTATTTTGCTGTATCGCATCTAGATATATGATGCAGCAACACCAACATACCTGACATGCCAGGGTTGATGGCTTTGTCAAGGTAGTTCATTGCATAAGACAAAAGGCAGCAACTGGGCTTGAAATAAGCGAGCGAGGGGAGCTAGGATGAGAAAACATAAATTAGCTGAGATGCATGGCTTGTGGAAAACCCACACAGCACTTCCTCTTATTTCTCTGGTGCCCCCACTGTGGGCCCGGCGCTATCACACTTGCCTGCCGTCCCCTGACCCATACCTGCTCTTTGAACCTCTCTGTTCGTCCTTTAATTAAAGACCGCCTGCGCCCTTGCCACCAGAGTGATTGTCCCTTCGTCCTGCAAATAAAAGACAAGTTTTAAAATTGCCGCGGGCCGAGCCCTGTCTTTCCGACACCTTGACCCCTGCTGTGCTTCCGGCTTTAGCCCCAGTTCCCGTTCCAGCGTGTCCGTAGCCCAATCCTCAGAAGCGTGAAGGTATAGACAACACCTCCTGGAAATAAACACGTTAGCCAAGCACCTGGAAATTACTTGACTTCTTCAAATACACTAGCTGACATGGAGCAGAAGGAGTCTGCAGGACAACCGCTCTCATTGTGGCTACAATACATCAGCCTGAATAAATTCTATTTCAGGACAGGAGGCTCCGATTATGCTTAGTCTCATTTCTTTATTAGAAATGCCCAGCAGCCATAGAAAAAACAGATAAAACCACAATACCCATAAACACCTGGGTAACAACCATAGAGTCTGCACTATATAAGGCCATGTAGATAGTCACACTTCCTCTTTCTTTGCTGCTCCGCAGCCAGTTAAGTGCTTATCTTGTTACTTACTTGTATTTTCATGTATTTGCTTATGCTGCTTCGTTACGCTTGTTAGCGCTTTCATTTGTGCTGCCTTTCGCGCTCGCTCGCGCTTTCAGCCGCTTGCGTTTTGCCTTCGGTTTGCAGCGCTTGTGCAGCTGGGAGCGTGTGTCACCTCCCATTTGGTCCGGGCGCCTTGTGCCCGTGTCCGCTTATTGTGGAGTGGGAGTAGGGGGTTGTAGTGAGCTCGCGCTGCTTGCGCGAGCTCCTCTCAGTGTTGGGGCAGGCAGCCGGTTTCTGCGCATGCGCGGTAGGGATTTCCGGCACTCTGTGTGTGGAGAGCACCGGAGCTTATCTGACAGACGTCCTTTGCGAGTCACACGCCCACAGCCTCCCAATTAACCCTCGCTTGACGCTGGTTGCTGGAAAAGGCTGCCGGCTGGATACTTTGGCATAGGCTCTGCCTAGAACACATTTTTGGTATAGCGGCAAGCCCTCCCTCCACATTTGAAATATTTTTGGGGCAGTTTACTGCTTTTCCTTGGCTTGCTGTGGGGTTTTTTGTCACTCCCCCTGACAGTTGTCTTCGGCAATTGCAAGTTCTGTCATCTTGTGGGCATATTTACACTACTGGTGTGCAATGAGTGAGATCTATTATGAAGATGACGCAGAATATGACGAAGAGCCCTCTGAGTCTCTCGAACAGGATTTGGTGGAGGCACTTGATAGGGGTGTGCAACACTCCATGAATAAGGCACTGGTTTGTGCAATCACTCCTCTAAAGAGACATTTGACACAGTATGCTCAACAACAAGGTTGGGTTCCAGCTTCGCGAAAGTCTTCCACTTCCCCTGGGAATCCCCATTCCTCAGACTTTCAGCAGTTGGCGAAATCTTTGGCTGCTACCAAATCCAAATCTGTGCCAGTTGACCCTGACAGTGATGACCAGCTGTTATCATCTTCCTCAGATCACGCCCCCCCTCCTCCGAAGAAGAGAAAATGTAAGGAGCATTTTGTGGATGCCCCCACGCACCCTCCGGTGCTCACATTTCACCCCGCAAACATTATTCACCCAAATTCGACGGCTTAGCCCCCGTCCCCAGCAGTGGCTGAATATGTGCAGCAACACATCCGTCGACCTTTTGAAAAGGAGGTCCGTGCGCATCTCCGTTCGGAGTGTCCTCGACCTGATCTGGCAGACAACGTGGCGGACACGCCGGAGGTTGATCCCACTATGGTGACATACCTTCGCAAATTTGCTAAAGTCCCGAAAAAGGGTTTGGACCGTTCCTGGCGTTCGTGCCAGGACAAGGTCCTTGATATGCTAGGCCCCTGATTAAGATTTTGGATCTTGGCTTCATGGCTAAAGAATCGTCAGCGATGGTGGATCCTGATGAACTCATAGAGTGGGCTCAGAGAGCAATTTGCCAGCTTGGCAACGCTAATAGCGCTCTCTCTAGTGAGAGGCATAGGTCCATCCTTTTGAAACTCGACCCAAAGTTGGCAGAGCTTTCCACCTCGGAGTCGGGTCCTGCTGCGCAAGGTTTACTTTTTGGTCAGCCATTTTTGAAAGAACTGACCCAGTTTGTAAGTACCTTCAGTGGCTTGGACAAGGCCCAAGCATCACTCCGTAGAGCTTTTCGTCTGGTTTTTAGCAAGGCCGGACAAAAAAGGGGACGCTCGTTCGGCCGTGGTCAACAACACCAACCCAATCAGAGGGGTACCAGTCCCATAGAGGAGGTCAGCAGGATTCCAGCTACTCCCAGAGATCTAACTTCTATCCCTCCAGAAAGGGCGGTGGCCAATACAAAAAAGGACGTTCCGGTGGTCAGTCCGGTGGATATCAAGATTCCAGAACTTCAGGTGAGCCTGATTCCTGCATGCAGTGTTGTTCTGGGGGGCAGGATACGTTTTTTCCTAGACAATTGGCGCTTGGTCTCCAACGATGCATGGGTGCTGGAGACAGTCCAGGGATACAAAATAGAGTTTTATCAGTCCCAGTGTCAAACCCATCTTCCATCTCCACTTTATTTTTCCCTCAAAGATCAGGAGTTCATCACAGAGGAACTCAGGTCGCTTCTCTTAAAAGGGGCGATTGTTCCGACCGTGCGTCATCCACAGGGGTACGTCAGTACGGTCTTCCTTGTGGAGAACAAAGGAGGGGGATCAAGGTTAGTACTCAATCTGAAGGAATTCAACGGGGGAGTGGTCTACCGCCACTTCAAGATGGAGGGTATCCATCTACTGCGAGACCTTCTGCGCGAGAAGGATTGGATGGTTCGCTTGGACCTCAAGGACGCTTACTTGTCCGTTCCGATCTTCCGCCCATATCGCCGCTTCCTCCAATTTCATTGGCTAGGGATTTGGTACGAGTATCAAGTTCTCCCCTTCGGCCTCTTGTCAGCACCTTGGTGCTTCACGAAGCTGTTGAGGCCTGTCGTGGAGTCCAGTCAAACTGATGTCTCATCTGGAGTGGACCATCGAGCTCTTGCAATCTCTAGGATTTCTTGTGAATGCTCAGAAGTCTGTGTTGCGTCCTACTCAGGTGATCGACTTCTTGGCTTTCAAGGTCAACTCTCTCACGTGTCAACTTCTTTTACCCAATCAGAAGATTCGGTATATCAAACGGGAATTGACTTCCGTTCTAGCGAAACCGACTGTGTCGTTGAGATCGTTAGCACGAGTTGTCGGTCTCTTGGCTTCTTCCCTTCAAGCGATCTTCCCGACCCCGCTGCATTACCGAGCGTTGCAGCGCCTGAAGATTCAGCATCTCCAGAACGGCCTCAGGTATTCGGATCAAATTCCTCTATCGGAGGACGCGAGGTCAGAGATGCAATGGTGGCTGGATCATATGGAGGCTTGGAATGGTCGAGCCCTGTTCGGGTCTACGCCGGAAGTGGTGATCGAATCGGATGCCAGCCGTTGGGGCTGGGGAGCCCGGTGCGGTCCTGTCTCGACGGGGGGTTGATGGTCTCCCCAAGAGCTCTCCCTCCACATCAACTGTTTGGAGATCCTGGCGGGCTCATTCGCGATTCGTTGCCTCTCTCCCCTTCAGTCCAACTGCTGCATACTTCTCCGCATGGACAACGTATTGGCAGTCCGTTACATCAATAAGTTGGGGGAACTCGGTCGAGGTTACTGGCGGAAATTGCCAAGGATTTTTGGCATTATTGTCTGCACCACAAGATCACGGTTATTGCAGAATACCTCGTGGCGGATTGGAACTCGAGGTATCTGAGGGATTTCAGCAATTGGCGGCTTCATCCTCTAGTGTTCCGTCACCTCCTTCGGTGCTGGGGCCCATGTCAGATCGAACTCTTTGCGTCCCGCCTCAACACCCAACTCCCACAGTTCTTCAGTTGGAGACCGGATCCGGAGGCCCTGGCCACGGATGCTTTTCTCCAACCGTGGCCGACAGCGATGTGTTATGCCTTTCCCCCATTCATGATGATCCACAGGGTTCTGGCCTACATGAAACGCTACCAGACGGAATTGATTTTGATTGCTCCCCTGTGGAGAGCTCAGGCGTGGTTCCCGGTTCTCCTGGAAATGGCTTGTGCAGTGCCGTTCCTTCTTCCCCAGAAGTGGAATCTCCTGCTAGATCTGCTTCAGAATCCGCATCCTACTTCTTCTGGCGTGGCGGATTTCGGGGAACGCTGGTCGGTCCCAGGCCTTTCTGCGGACGCTTCCAGATTCATCAATGACGCCTGGTCTCCTGGTACCCACAAACGCCACAGAGGCTCTTGGAAGCGTTGGAGTGACTGGTGTGTTCAACGGCAAGTTGATCCAACATGGACTGATGTTTCTGTAATGGTCAATTTTTTGGCCTCTCTGGCTTCCTCTGGTTTGGCATATCGCACGGTGAACAACTTCCGTTCAGCTATTTCTGCGGGTCACCTCCATGTGGAAGGTAAACCGGCAGGGGAACATCCTTTAGTTGCTCAATTGCTCAAGGGTATCCGCCTTGCGAATCCTCCGCATCTGAAATATGTTTCATTATGGGATGTATCTCTTGTTTTGCGTTTTCTGGCGGCTTGGCCGGTCAATTCTTTATTGTCTCGGAAACAACTGTCAGCCAAACTCACCATGTTGTTGTGTCTGGTCTCCTGCAAGCGGGTGTCGGATGTCCGGGCTTTGGCTCTAGCCGGGTGCAGTTTTACTCCTGAGGGCGTCACGTTTCGTCTCTCTAGGCGTACCAAGACCAATACGGCGGTTATTTCTTATCCGTCTTTCCCTGCTCGTCCTAACCTTTGTGTCGTTCAATGCCTCAAGGATTACGAAGTAAGTACTTTTCGTTCTGATATGCAAGGACAATTATTGATTGCATTGCAGAAGCCCTTTCGCCCCGTTACCCCGGCTACATTGGCTGGGTGGGCACGATGGCTCATGGTGGAAGCTGGCATTGATGTGTCTATATTTGGGGCTAATTCTGCACGGGGAGCTATGGCTTCTAAAGCCTTCTCATTGGGAGTAACTTTGTTTGATATTATGAAGGCCGCTGACTGGCCCTCTGATTCTGTTTTCAAAACCTTTTATTTTAAGCCTATTGATCATGTTGCTTCTGTAGTGGTGGATCAGCTTTGAACAAGCATAATCGGAGCCTCCTGTCCTGAAATAGAATTCAAAATTTGCAAACATTCGTGACAAGAATTTTCAATTCTATCAAGGACAAGGAGGCGAGGAATATCCCACCCATTGTTGTATACATTATTGTTACTGTACGCATATTCAAGATTTCCTTGCTGTTATCGTGATGCACTGATCTCCTTTTCTACCCACCCTTCTTTTGTATGTTCATGATTGCACAGAATGTGTATTATGGCTCTGTGTCTCTTTTCAGGATCTGATCCCAAGTGATGACTCTTCGTTGAGGCCTGGTTTTTCCTGCCTTCTCCTTTGAGGATTGTGGTTCCTGTATTCTTCTGCCGTTGCATTTCTGGACTCTCCTTCGTTGTCTTGGATTGGAGTTGGTGTTCCTTGATTGACTTTCCATGCTGCCTTTATGGTTTCTCATCAAAGAAAGAGGAAGTGTGACTATCTACATGGCCTTATGTAGTGCAGACTCTATGGTTGTTACCCAGGTGTTTATGGATATTGTGGTTTTATCTGTTTTTTCTATGGCTGCTGGGCATTTCTAATAAAGAAATGAGACTAAGCATAATCCTCGCCTCCTTGTCCTTAATAGAATTGAAAATTCTTGTCACGAATGTTTGCAAATTTTGAATTTGCAGTGACCTGTTGAAAGTACACATGCGCTACTACCAGAGTACAAATAAAATTAGCAGTTTTCCCCCTCTACTGGAAGGCAACAGTGGAAGCGTCTTAATTGTACTTGACTCGACCTGCACGCTAGAAGCGGTTAGCTTGCGAGCAGGTAAAGTTTCTTACTCCTCCGCTTGCAGCTCGAGAAAAAAGCGTATCCCCAGAAATAAAATAAAACACACCCTTGGTCTCGAGCCCTGGTCTCCTGCACTGAAGCTTACTTGCCGTCCTAACACCTCTCCCAATGCAAGTCCTCCTCCGTGGGATCTGTTAAAAATGAAACTGATCGAGAGCACACCAGGCATAGCACCGCGTTGAGAAGGTAAAAGAATTGCCCGACCCGGTGACAGCTGAACCTAGCCGCTACCCCCCTAAGTAAAACGTGGTGCGAGGGGAAAGGCGGTGTCGAGGTGCACACAATACTGGCACTCTGCGCACCAGCCAAGAACCAATACTCCCTTGGTTAGAGGCAAAACTTGCTTAAGTTCAGCATTCATGCCACTGAGATACTGAAAAAAACCCGTGCAATAACGAAGATCCAGTTTTGCAGACGCGAACAGGGTACAAAGCGGGCAGAATCGAAAATCGGATATAACTAAAGGATAAACCTTAAAGGATGCAACCGGCACTGAGAAGCAGGCTTAAATCTGACATAACTAAAGGCTAAACCATAAAGAATGCATCCGGCACTGAGAAGCGGGCTTACAACCCCGCGGAGGTGCCCGGTAGTGTGCCGGATGCGCCGTATGAACAAAGGGTGCCATTTTAATCGCTCGTGGAGGTGGTGGGGGGGGTGGCCTCTGCTGTGCGCCATTTTGAATCTGATCCTGGCCCCACGCGGACATGGCGGAGATGAGGCCCTGCTCACCCATGCGTGTCCCTGGAGAGGCCTCTCTAACCCCGGGCGTTCGAGGAGCCAGGCATTCATGTGGGCGCCGCCTGTAAGTCACCACTCTAGCCCCACATGCACAAAACCCGCTCAAACCTGCGCCTCGCAATCTCAGGGGGGGCGCACCACATTCCCGTAGACTCTATGAACCCTTGAAATGCTGTCAAATCGCTACCGAACGCTTGCGGGGGGAGGGTACAAACTCGCCAGTTCACGAGGTGGGCAACCCGGCCTGTCCCCCACCTATCTCGCGCCCCCCGCTCTAGGGCCCGACCCTCAACTCACCCCGAGATGCCGTGACCTACCCGCAAGCTATGCCACTGACCACTTAACCGCCGTAGCCTGTCCGGCCGTGGCACCCGTAGCCACACCCACAGTAGGAGCCCTAAAGATGCCTCCCTTCGTCGTGGCACTCCTAAACCGGCACCAGGCACAGGCCAAGGAGAGGCGAGACCCCGCAGGCCCATCCCAGCCGGTGCCTCCCTGAGACCTCCCCTGACGGTGAGAGCAGACAGGGGGAGGAACCGCTGCCCCCACATCGCCTACCAACACGGTGCCCCAGCGCTCCCAGGGCCGGGGTAGCCAAAAGGTGACCCCCATGGCCGTTCGGTAGCCGCCGCAACTTACCCCTCCAACAGCGGCCCGCACCTAAGCAGGCCCACCAGCCCCAGCTACCACCCCCAAAGGGGGGCGACCGAAGGGGGGGGAGAATACAAACGGGTAGCTGCTGCAATCTCACCCCCCCCCAACAGCAGCCCGCACCTACGCAGGCTGCCCGGTCCAGCTACAACCCCCCATGCACTCACCATGAGCAGATCAGCAACTCCTGGGCACGAGGTAAATGGCGTCAGGGTGAGGGGACAAAGAGGCCGCCAGGTGGGCGGGGGAAGAATATATATCTCTTCTCGCCCCTCACCCCGGCCGGAAGTGACGAGCGGGACCCTAAAGGGGTCTCGGAACACTGGGCTGCTCCCTGTGCCATCTGTGGCACTAAGGGGGCCGCCCTCTTATGAGGGTCTCCTGCGGGGAAGAGTCGGTCAGCCCGCATACTCCATGTGTGCCACGCAAAACTGGACTCCATACTCCATGTGTGCCTAGCAAAACTGGACTCCATACTCCATGTGTGCTCAGCAAAACTGGACTCCATACTCCATGTGTGCTCAGCAAAACTGAACTCCATACTCCATGTGTGCCACGCAAAACTCGACTCCATACCCCATGTGTGCTCCGCAAAACTGGACTCCATACTCTATGTATGCCCAGCAAAACTGGACTCCATAGTCGACCCTTGACCTTGCTCTCAGGCAGGTCGCTCCCCACGCTGCCGCAACAGCACCACCTGTTGTGACCGCTCCCCCCAGCTCACTGCTGCTGCCTCATGCGAGTTCGAGGCCCTCCTCCACCCGCAGACTACCACCTGCGCCTCATCCCTTGTGACTAGTGTTAGGCCTTAGGTTTGCTCTCTGAATTTGTATTTTGTATTTTTTTTGGCTGTTTTTGTCATTTGTTATTGCTTTAATTTCCTTTTTCTCCTTCCTGTTATTTTGTGTGCCCTGTTTTGCCTTCTGTTCCCTCCGCCGTCCCTCACCCATTTTTTCCCACAGCTGCGTCCCTGTGGCCCCGCACCCCTGCTGACACATTCGCCGCCCCGTTCCCGCCTCCCAGCTGCTCCTCCCTCCCACCTCCCCTTATATGGAGGCCGCTGTCCGGCCGCGCTGCTGGCGCGCCCAAGGCAAGCCTGTTTGCGCCCGTCCGTGCCTGGACCATGCCCAGCGCCAGAACCCCTGGCCCCCGAGAACGCCACAACGCCCATCTCCACAACGATGCCAGCACCCTCTACGTACTCAACAACGGACGATCACACACCTGTTTCCGGGCCGCCCGAAGCGCACCCAAGGACCCTTGTCCTGCCGGAACTGCAGCTTCATCAGCATCTGACCCGCCAATCCACCCACCAGGACAAGACACAACTACCTCAGATGCATACTCCTGAACACCCGCTCCGTACGCTAACACGCCGTAGAACTCTGGGACCTGCTCGACACATCCTCCCCGGATGTCGCCTTCCTGACAGAGACTGGATGAACGACTCCTCTGCACCCGACATCGCCATAGCCATCCCGGACAGGAACAAGATTACCCGCAGATCCTTCAGCCACACCACCAAACTCCACTGGACCGACCATCGCTGCATCCACTTCACTTTCCGGAAACCCACCACGCACCACCGCACCCAACAGATCCCCCGCCGCAGCTGGAGCAAAATCGCCGAAGACCAGCTAAACTCCGTCCTCGCCCAAAGCCCACCCACAGACCCCACCGACCCCGATGCTGCAAGCAACCTCAGACTTTGGAACTACGACTGCGCCAACACCCTTGTCCCGATCAAGAAACCCTCCAACAGACTCACCAACAAGAGTTCCAGCTGGTTCTCCGCAGACCTCCAGTCCTCCAAACAAACCTTCAGAAAACTAGTGAAGAAATGGCGCCACGACCAGACACCGGAGAACCACCCAGCCCACAAGAACGCCATGCGCCAACACCATCACCTCATCAGATCTGCCAAAAAGACCTCCTTCAAGAACTGCCTCGACAACAATGCACACAACAGCAAAGAGCTCTTAAACATCGTGAAGGAACTCTCCTACTCCAGCTCCAACACCAACGACATCCCACCATCGCAAGACCTGTGCAACTCCCTTGCCTCCTTCTTCCATCGCAAGATCGCAGACATCCACGACAGCTTTGACAACCAGATCCCCACGACAGCCAATGACACCTCAAGCCCCATGGCCCCCACCCACAGCAACCCCCTGCTCACATGGACTACCATCAACGACGACAACACCATCCAAATCATGAACACCATCCACTACGGCTCTCTGTCAGACCCATGCCCACACCACATCTTCAACAGAGCCAGCGCCGCCATCGCACCCCATCTCCGCAAGGCCATCAACATCAACATCTCCTTCGAGACCGCGACCTTTCCTGAGAGCTCGAAGCATGCCGAGATCAACGCCTTGCTCAAGAAACCCAAGGCAGACCCGAGGGACCTCAAGAACTTCCGGCCCATCTCCCTGCTCCCGTTCCTGGCAAAGGTCATCGAGAAAACCATCAACTAACAGCTGGCCCGCTACCTCAAAGAGACCCATCCCAGTCCGGGTTCCGCAGCAACTACAGCACCGAAACGGCCCTCATCGCTGCCACCAATGACACCAGGGCCCTGCTGGACAACGGCGAGACCGCGGTCCTCATCCAACTGGACCTATCAGCCGCCTTCAACATGGTCTGCCACCGCACCCTACGCACACGCCTCTACAACGCAGGAATCCTAGACAAAGCACTGGACTGGACCACCTCCTTCCTCTCCGGCAGAACCCAGAATGTCTGCCTCCCCCCTTTCCGATCCGAAGCCTCCAAGATCATCTGTGACGTACCCCAAGGATCATCCCTTAGCCCAACATTGTTCAACATCTACATGGCCCGCTCGCCCACGTTGCCAGACTGCAAGACCTCAACACCATCTCCTATGCCGACGACACACAGCTGACACACTCCCTCTCCAAGGATCCACTCACCGCCAAAACCAACCTTCACGAAGGAATGAAAGCCGAATGGATGAAGAACAGCCGTCTGAAGCTAAACTCGGACAAGACGGAGGTCCTCATCCTCGGCTCCAACCCCTCAGCCTGGGATGACTCCTAGTGGCCGACTGCCCTGGGAGCAGCACCGACACCCACCGACGACTCACGCAACCTGGGGTTCATCCTCGACTCAACACTCCATGACCAAGCAAGTCAACGCCATCTCATCCTCCTGCTACAACACCCTCCTCATGCTCCGCAAGATCTACAGGTGGTTCCCCACCGACACAAGCAGAACGGTCACCCAGGCCCTCGTCAGCAGCAGGCTGGACTATGGAAACGCCCTCTATGCGGGAGCCCCAGCCAAACTGCTGAAACAACTAAAACGCATACAGAACACCTCTGCCCGCATGATTCTCAACATCTACCGACACAGCCACATCACAACCCACCTGAAAGACCTGCACTGGCTGCCCATCAACAAGAGGATCACCTTCAAGCTCCTCACCCACGCACACAAGGCACTCCATGACACCGGACCAGCATCCCTCAACAGAAAACTCACCATCTACACCCCACACCACCAGCTCCGCTCTGCTGACCACACCCTAGCTACTGTCCCTCACATCCGAAGAGCGACCTCCGGCGGCAGATCGTTCTCCTACCTCGCCACCAAGACCTGGAACACCCTCCCCATCCTCCTACGGCAGACCCAAGACCTACTAACCTTCAGGAGACTACTCAAGACCTGGCTATTCGAGCAGTAGCAGCACCCCCCCCCCAGCGCCTTGAGACCCTTATGGGGGAGTAGTGCGCTCTACAAATTTCCTGATTGATTGATTGATGTGTGCTCAGCAAAATTGGACTCCATACTACATGTATGCTCAGCAAAAGTGAACTCCATACTCCATGTGTGCCACACAAAACTGGACTCCATACCCCATGTGTGCTCCGCTAACTGGACTCCATACCCCATGATGTGTGCTCAGCAAAATTGGAGTACATACTCCAAGTGTGCTCCGCAAAACTGAACTCCATATTCCATGCGTGCCCAGCAAAACTGGCCTCCATACCCTATGTGTGCTCCACAAACCTGGACTCCATACCCCATGTGTGCTCTGCACAACTGGACTCCATACCCCATGTGAGCTCCGCAAAACTGGAGTCCATACTCCATGTGCGTCACGCAAAACTGGACTTCATACCCCATGTGCGCCTGGCAAAACTGGACTCCATACTCATGTGTGACACGCAAAAGTTGTCTCCATACCCCATGATGTGTGGGACTCTATACTCCATGTGTTCTCCATGAAACTGGACTCCATACCCCATGTGTGCCACACAAAACTGGATTCCATACCTCATTTGTGTTCCGCAAAACTAGACTCCATACTCCAAGTGTGTGTCGCAAAACTGGACTCCATACTCCATGTGTGCCCAGCAAAACTGGACTCCATACTCCATGTGTGTCCAGCAAAACTGGAGTCCATACCCCATGTGTGCTCCGCAAAACTGAACTCCATACCCCATGTGTGCTCCGCAAAACTGGACTCCATACCCCATGTGTGCTCCGCAAAACTGGACTCCATAACCCATATATGCTCCTCAAAACTGGACTCCATACTCCATGTGTGGCACGCAAAACTGGACTTCGTACCCATGTGTTCTTGGCAAAACTGGACTCCAAACTCCATGCGTGCCACGCAAAACTGGACTCCATACCCCATATGTGCTCTGCAAAACTGGACTCCATACTCCATGTGTGCCCAGCAAAACTGGACTCCATACCCCATGTGTGCTCAGCAGAACTGGACTCCATACCCCATGTGGGCTCCGCAAAACTGGACTCCATACTCCATGTGTGCTCAGCAAAACTGGACTACTTACTCCATGTGTGCTCAGATAAAATGGACTCCATACTCCATGTGTGCCCAGCAAAACTGGACTCCATACCCTATGTGTGCTCCGCAGAACTGAACTCTATACCCCATGTGTGCTCTGAAAAATGGGACTCCATACTCCATGTGTGCCACACAAACTGGACTCCATACCCCACGTGCCACTCAAAAATGGACTCCATACCCCATGTGTGCGCCACAAATCTGGACTCCATGCTCCATGTGTGCCCCACAAAACTGGACTCGATACCCAATGTGTGCTCCGCAAAACTGGACTCCATACCCCCTGTGTGCTCAGCAAAACTGTACTACTTACTCTGTGTGCTCAGCAAACTGGACTCCATACTCCTTGTGTTCTCTGCAAAACTGGACTCCATACTCCATGTGTCCCACGCAAAACTGGACCCCATACTTCATGTGTCCCACGCAAAACTGGACTCTATACATAACCCATGTGTGCTCAGGAAAACTGCACTACTTACTCTGTGTGCTCAGCAAACTGGATTCCATACTCCATGTTTGCTCCGCGAAACTGGACTCCATACTTCATGTGTCCCACATCAAACTGGACTCCATACCCCATGCGTGCTCTGCAAAACTGGACTCCATGCATGTGAAGGAAGTGACCCCCTTAGGTTCACCCTGGTCACTCGCGACCCCCTCTCAGCCTTCCATACAAATGAAGAGTCGGTCAGGCAGTAGCGAATACAAACCATAGACATTTATTGAATGTACACTCGAGTGGAGTCCCGTCTTGACTGGCCTCCTACTTAGATTGCTGCAGAGGGACTTTGTTCAGTCCACATGGCAATGCATAAGTACATTTCCAATACCCATAAAGACACACCCAGACTAGAATTTTTCAGTTAGTAGCTGGTGAACAAAGGAGATACAGAAGGATGGGTTGCAATCCTGGGACCGGCCACACATTATCTTGCAGTCAAGGTCACTCTGCTTGCTCTCGCCGCTCTGAGCGGTGGGAGAAAGCCTATCTAGTCAGAAAGGTATGCAATAATAAGAACAGTCTATTCATTAGCACAGCAAAACTCAACCCTGGAGAAATACATGCACAGAGAATACATTTGCAGCTGATTTTTCGGTGAGGCAGACACTAAATGATACAGAAGTTAGTTTCGATCATTGCTCAAAATGGCGGCTAAATACAAAATGGCACACTAAATGCTAACTTAAATGTAAATGTAAATGTACAGGAATTTATATAGCGCAAATCACCAAGCGGTTTCTAAGCGCTTGCTTAGGGAACCCGTCCTGGTATTCCCCTGTGAGATAACCCCGGCAGGGTATCTGCAAGGTGAAAGCCAGGCATCCCGCCGCGAGGGGCCGTTGTGGAGATTAAGCAAGCTATTGCCCAGAGTCGCAGAGTGTGAACCCGTGAATCGAGTAGGCACCGGAGCGAGAATTGTCAAATCCATGGACATTTTAGGACTCAAGACCCCGCCGAGCCGGGAATTGAACCCTGGTCCCGGGCTGACGTCTGCTTCCAGCTCTGCCTCCTCTAACCAGTGAGCCACACTTCTCCACTAAATCGGACAGTGCATAGAGAATACAGCAAAAGCATTGTTTTCCTTCCAACCAACCGTCTTTTTAGCATTCGCTAACACATTTTGTTACTATCTAAGAGCAAATAACTCCCTACATGACAAAAGAACTACCAATTACAAGCCAATACATGTGTTATCAATATTAAAAAATGCCTTCATCTATTGACATGAGATCTTGTATATCGTGCATCATCAAGGCTGTTGTCTTAGTGTCAGGTACTGGTACCTTCAGTTTGGTTGTTACAGCCTTTACACAATGAGCACAGCAAGCAGGCAGACAATGTATGCACAGGCAACAGGCAAAAATTATACCAGCAACTACATCTAGGAAAATGAGAATCTTCCAACCCCAGGACGCAAACATGCCCCAGAACCATCCAGAGAGAGTCCAAGTACCATTCTCTTGGTGGATGTCGTATGCGATTCTGTGCAACTTCTGGATGGCAGAGTATACATCAGGGGCTTGGTCAGGGATGTATACAGAACAACTGCTGCCAATGACGCGACAGGCCTCTCCCCGATCAGCAAGGATGACGTCTAACACTATCCTGTATAGTAAAGCAACAAGCCTAGTAGCCTGGAGCTCAGCCGCAATGTTTGTCAAAATTCCAGCTGTTATATTAATGACCCCTTCTACAACTCTTGTGAGCCAACGAATGTTAGGGCTATTGGACATAGGGCCCCAATAGGGTATAATACCCTTCATGGCATCTGTAAACTGCTGCAAAGTGGTGTCTGTCTGATCTATATCTTCTGTGTTAATAATCCTTCTTATTCGGAACAGGTATGTACTCCTACGCTGCAATCGATGGTCCTTATGGTAATTGGACGGTGCTGTAAACACTGGGAGAAGAAGAAAAGAGAGGTAACGTACCTGACCACCCCTATGAAGCCAAACATAAGCGTGAGACCCGCAAACAAAATAAACATTATGTGGTGGGAGCAAAGGGGGGCTACTAGTCGTACTCAACAAATTGGTGTAATTGCAATTGCTCTCTCCTACTTTTACCTTCCCTATTCCTTGGACACAGAAACCAGCTGTTGTGTTGACTACTGACACTGGGGTCACCTCTTCCTTAGTAATATTACATATTTGGAATGATCGGAAATATTTAGTGGCATTGAACCCTTGAAAATCCAACATTTCATTTCGAAGTCATGTTTCGTTATTTACCTTCTCATATATATTCATACAAACTGATCGGGACAATGTACCCGGGGTCCTTTGTCCTCTGAATCCCGTGGAATATATATTCTACCACTGTGCGAGAGTCAGCAGATGTCACAGCCATAGCAGAAGAATGAAAGTGATAATGCACCCTAGTAAACAGTTCAAACCACCCCTCACAACTTCCCAGATAGGATAATAGCATTGATAACAGGGTATCATTCTTATGTGAGGGGAGTAAACCACAGATCCAGCAATTAGTAGTATTAGACATATCATGGGGCTGGTGCAACATTTACAAAACTACATTGTCTACATATGTTTTGCAATGTTCCCCTTTGTGAAGGGCTAGGATAACAAACGTGTTCGGGAGGAACAGGCGTTGTCCCAACCAGGGAATGTACTTAGTATTCCTCTTCCAGGAACTATGCCACTCCAAGTACTGTTATTAAAAAAATCACAACGATCACTACAAAAACTATTTTACTCTTCATGGGCCAACCAGACCATCTAGACTCATACCGCTCTAAACACGATGCTGCAAATGGCTGTTTCTCCTGAGTAATGGGTCGGCCAAACGGATACATTATGGAACCAAGGGGGAAAGAATGCAAAAACCCAAGGACAAAAGGCAAATGTTCCCAGCGTCCGTTAGAGCCTCGCTGGCAGACTCCTATTGGTCATTAATGTTGGCACTGTTGAACACCGGCGGTGGACCTATCGGACCAGCTCTTGAAGAAAATCCCACGTCGTACAGGATAAAGTACCCCTCTCCAGGGGAGCACGGTCGGGCTATCCTGTCCAGTGTCCAAACAATGCTACAATCTCGCCTCTCCCTACGCTACTGTTGCCTGACTTATCGAGTGCATCCCTGCTAATCTGACTTTTCATTGGTGCACTGTTCCTCCATCAGGGGCACAAATTGTACCTAAGTGCTCCAGGCACTGAGTGGTCAGGAAAAAGGGGCTCACAGGGCTCAGACACAGAGGGGCCATTGGACTGGGATTCAAACACAGATGGGCCAGTAGAACGGGGCTTCTGAATGGCCCTGACTTCAGGGGGCACTGCCGCAATCAACACTGCAACATTCTCACCCTCCCTTTGGGCCCACGTTAGCTGGGCATCTGAAAAGGGACAAAGCGGGGCACCCGCTCCCACTCCGAATCCCCGATGCTGTCAAGGACCCACTGTTCGTAAGGCAAAGTAAGAGGTACTTTTCGCCAATGCTGACTGTGGATCAAATTCTTTCGGCCGGCAACCTTGACTGCTGTACCGGTGGCAAGGAGCACCTGGACTGGCCCCTTCCACCTCGGCTCCAAGGCCTTCCTCCTCTGGAAGTTGTGCATGAGGATATAGTCTCTGGCCGAATGTCATGCCCGGGCCCCTCAGGGGCTGGCAGATGTGTGTCCTGCATCTGTTGGTGAATAGAACACAGACTTTCAGTTAACTCATACAGAGAGTCCACTATCAGAGGATATTTAATCTCTGAAAATTTCCAAGGACGCAGGACAACTGAGACATTTGCCGGGCGCCAAAACACGACCTCGTAAGGTGACAATCCTGTTCTAGAGTGAGCTGTTGTTCTTGTAGACAAGAGGGCTAATGGTAATGCATCTGGCCACTGCAACCCTGTGCTCTCCTGAATCTTTGCAGATTTCTGTTTGAGAGTACCATTGTACTTCCCAACCAGACCCGCTGACTATGGTGAGTCACAGCATGAAACTTTTGTTTGATGTGGAGTCCTTCGCAAACCAACTGTATGACTCTCACGTTAAAGTGGCGCCCGTTATCACTCCAAATCAAATGAGGCAAGCAGAAGCAAGGAAAGAACTCCTTCATGAGTACCTTTGCAGTCGCTATGGCTGTATTTTCTTTAGTGGGGTAAGCCTCAACCCATTTAATGAATGTGCAAACAACCACTAACACACAGTTCAAATTGTTGCCTCTGTTCATTACAATATAATCTATCTGGAGGACCTTAAAAGGGAAAGTGGGAGGTGCATAATTACCAAGTGGTGTAGGGGTACCTTTTTTAGGATTGTGCATCATACACACCATACAATATTTAACCAAGTGTGCGGATGTCTTTGGATGTTGTCTTTCTGTCATACAGGGTCTAACAGCTTACAAATACATTTAGCACTAATATGAGCTGGCCCGTGGGTCATGGTGACAACGGGGAGGACATATGCATCTGGTAACATCCATCTCTGTTTTTCTGACTTATCAGTCCAACGCCCATCTTCATCCAAACGTGCTGTGCTTTCCTGCCATATCGCTAACTCCACAATAGTTGCCTCACTCTGTATCTCCTTGACACATTCCAGTGTATCCTCAAACATGGTAACCATGGGCACTGACCTAGCGGGACCTGCTACAAACATCTTCTTCATCTTCGTTGGGGCTGTCTCCTTAGCTGTCTGATCCGCAAATGCATTCCTTTTACCCACATTGTCAGTAATTGCCTTGTGGGCGCTGCACATCACTATTGCTAATTTTCTGGGGAGGGTCGAAGCCGACAAAAACCTATGTATAAGGGGGCCAATGTTTATGTTCACCCCATGGAAAGTGAGAAATCCCGTCTCTGCCCAAAATTATGGGCGACTCCAAATGCCTATTGACTGTCAGTATAGATATTGTCAGCTAGTCCCTCACTCAACTCACAGGCTTGTATAAGGGCAATGAGTTCTGCTGCTCTAGCCAATTGATAGGGAACTTGTGACATCGCAACTACTGTGTGCAGTGTTGTGATTGCATATGCAGCAGTTGTAGTGCCATCTGCTAACTTAAAGAAGAGCCATCGACATATAGTTCCCCTAGGGGTCAGATAAGTCAACATCAGTCAGGTCTACCCATCCTTTCGTCTCTTTCTCTGTACGGAAGATACAATAATGTATGTCAATTTCCTCACTCTCAGAAGGGAGAGGTAGTAATGTGGCTTGGTTCAAAGTGGCCCATCTAATGATCTTAACATGTGGTGCAAAAAGAGTTAGCTCATAACTGGTCAGACGCACACTGGTGAGGTGCTGCGTCTTAGTCTCATTCAAAAGGGTATCCACGGCATGGGGTACCATAACTGTGAGGTCAGTATCAAGTACGAGCTCAGCTGATTGTCTTATAGAGACGGCCACAGCCGCGACCGCTCTCAGACAGCTTCGGAGGGCTCTTGCGACGGGGTCCAGCATAGCAAGAAAAATAAGCACGCAGCCGTTCCTTACATCCAAAGGCCTGTGTTAAGACAGAGAGCTCACAACCAGCTGTTTCATGTACATACAGCACGAACAGCTTCATATAATCAGACGTACCAAGCACAGGAGCAGAGCAAAGCGCGACTTTTAATTGCTCAAAAGACTGCTGGCATTCATGAGTCCAGAATAAGGCTTCATGCACATCTTTAGTGGTTAGTGCTAGCAGGGGATTTATTAATAACAAGTAGTTAGGGAGCCATTGACGACAATAGGAAGTAATGCCAATGAAAGCGCACATCTCCCTGTGAGTTTTGGGTATAGGCATTTTAAAAATTGTACTGATGCGTTCGGAGGTCAATCACCTACCCTCCTTTGACAGTAGGTGACCTAAGCAGGTGACCTCCTGTCGACAATATTGAAATTTGGAAAGGGACACTTTATGTACGTGCTGAGCCAAATGCAGCAATCATTTAACCGTACTGTCTTTGCAACCCTTTTCAGTGTCGGAAGCATTGAGAAGATTTTCTACATATTGGAGTAATACATTACCTGAGGGAAGTGTAAGATAGTCCAATTGGGCTTTTAAAGGCTGACTATATATACTAGGGCTCTCAGTATAGCCCTCATGAGCTTGACAGAATCTAAAGCTCCTACCAGCTAGTGTAAAACCGAACAAGTACCTGCTGTCTAGGTCTATTGGAATTCTAAGTAATGCGTTTTTGAGATCATGACAGAAAAGAATTTGGCAGTAGAAGGAATCATCGTCAAGAGTGCAGTAATGTCAGGAACCACCGGATCTACTATCTTATTAACCTCACGCAAGTCAATCACAAAGCGATAAATATCAACATTATCATCAGAGGAGCCTGAAGGTGTCCTCTTAAGAATAGGAAGAATATGACTATTACACACATTAGCTGTTGTCTCTTCAACCACTCCAGACTTAATCAAATCCTGTATTATATGTAACAAGGTTCGCTCTCCTGCTTGCGGTATTTTATACTGGGGAATATGAGGCAAAATAGCATTGTCTTTAACTTTGATCGAGACAGGGGGTATCTGCAATAGCCCTACGTCCGTGTCACCTGTTGCCCACAAAGTGTGCGGCACATCCTTAAATTGAACGGGACGGGACGCATCTTTGGAGAGACACTGTTTAGTGCTTGTTACATTGGGGCCCATTGTCATATAAACACCTTCCGGGGAACAATAAATGGTAGTATGCAACTTCTTTAATAAATACAAGCCCATCAAATTTTCTCCACAATTAGATGTCAACAAAAATGGAGAATCCACAGTAAAAGGACATATAGTCAGCGTAAGAGGCTTGGAGATGGGGCTTACAACCGGTACACCTGAAAAGCCTACCAAAATCTTTTTATGACCAGGCAGAGCTTCCCAGGGACCAGTGAGCAGGAAATAGAGTTATTCATTGCACCTGTATCCACCAAAAATTCCTTAGCCGAACCATGCAAATCTGCAGTAACATAAGGACAGCGCTGATCTACAGGTATCTGAACTGGTCCCACACTCCGTCCCTGGAAGTCCTAGCTGTGGGACATCTCTGTCACCTCGTCCATATCATAGTCATCGTTAAAGTACTGACCGTCCCTGCTGTCATTGAAGTAGTTACTGTCTGGATGATCCTGTGAGGCTGTGGCATGATGAGCTCTGTCCTGTCCAACAACTCCAGGACCCCGTCCACGTGAACCTCGTCCTCTAGGGGCCGCAACTTTCTGCAGCAACACCAGGCACTCACTACGCCAATGTCCCTCCTCTTTACAATACACACACTGATTCGGCCCTACAGGCGTAGCATTCCGGCTGGTCCACGGAAGCTGCCGGTCAGAACAACCTTATCCTTTAGCATTCCCCCTAGAAGCCTGCTGCAACAACACCTTCGTCTTCAAATCCTTATTCTTTTTCTCCACCTTCTCCCTGTGCTAACAATACTGCACCATACTCAATATTACAGAAGGGGAGGAAGCAGTCCAGGTACTCTCCGAAGCCTGCAACCTAGTCACAATCTCAGGAAGCAAGTTTGTAACTAATTTATTGACAAACAGACTCCTCCCTCCACCGACAAATCCTGTCTGCTAAAATCTAAAAATCCATAAATACCTTTTCAAAATGAGTGAAAAAGTCAGACATACTCTCAACTTTCTCCTGATGACATGCCATTAACTTGTCCCATCTACCCTTCTCTGTGGAATGAGAGAGTACATATACGTAATAATTCGACCAGGCAAAGCTAGTATCTCGGTCTCAGGTTTCTCACCAGGCTTCCTTTCTTGGTCCCATGCTTTAAACTGGTCCCAGGTACCACCCAATTCCACAACGTGGTCCTGTGTGTGCACCTGCCTCCAGATATCAGCAGGCACCATTAAATCAAAGAACATTTCAATATCCGCAAACGTCATCACTGTCGATGAAGCAGCCTCAGTCAATTCTTTATAATATGCAGTGGGATTTTTTCTAGGGTCATGTAGCTGAATCTTAAGGGACAAAACCTCACTGCTTTTCCATGGAGTATAAACTCATTGCTCTTGGAACCGGGTCCCCACCCGTGGTCTAGTGACATTATCATGCTGATCCCAAAGCTCAGGTATTTCAGGTTAATATATGGGATGTACTTCCCTCATCAGAAACTGGGATACCGTCTTCGGGCTCTTTTCAAGCAGTCTATTTCGATACGTGACCAGTGTCGTGACATTACTAAAAACATTCCCAGGTGCCATACCAGAAGCATATACATGATCCCTAATATCGTAAATAATTTGGGGTGCTATATCATTAAAACACTGTTCCAATCAAAGTAGCCAACATGTGCTTAAGGGCATGCTGCTGCACAAACGGCTCATAATCTTTCATCACACTCCACACATCCTACACACTGTAAATTGGGTTAGGAGCCCACTGAGCTGCTTGATTAGCCACCACCTTTTTTCAGCTTCCCCCACATCAGATCGTATCTAAGTCCGTCCTAACCGGTCCTTGAATTTCATCCAGTCCCTATACTCAGGGCCATGTACTGGCGTCTCAAGAGTCTGTAACATCGGGGGATAGGGGATAACAGTGGGAGTGATAACAGAGGTGCCGGGCAATAACGTCGCTGCTGGCTGGGTTGTAGACGTAAGAGCTGGTGAAAGGGATACCGAAGCAATAGGCGTTGCCGAAGTGTTAACAGTCGTAGTTGCCACAGACGGTGATGACCTAGAAAGGACAGGAGGTGCTGTGGCCAAGGCAGATGAAGCAACAGTAGCAGAGACAGCGACAACAGAGAGAGAAGAACCGGGTAGCTGGGGCTGTGGTTTAAGTACGGGGTATAACCTCTGCGGGGTATATGGAGGCGGGGGTTGAACATCCAGCAATTCCTCCACAAAAGTATCATTCTCTTCTTGAGCAACATAAGACTTTTCACATTGCAATCTACACTTCCTATCGGCACACTCTATTCCCTTTTCTATTTTCTCTCTATCATGTGCTATGTGTCACGGGTCTTCCCCTGTAGAGGAGGATGAATTTCCACAAGAGCAAAGATGAATGTCCCACACACTTCCAAACAGCACCGACCCAAGTGAGAAGATATAACTCACTCAAAGTCAGATGCTCCCTAAAAGTGTGGGGGGAATTTCCCAAGGAGTATACCACTCTCCCCCAGCGGGGACGATGTAGCTGCAGTCTCAATGGTAGGAGATAGCTGGAATCAAACATACACCAGTACTAAACTCACTAGTAGTTAGCAGGGCTAGTACACAAGTGTTCAACATAGAATTCCACTTACCTCACCAGGTGAGCGTGTGGGCTTGAGCGAGCAGTCAAAGTCATGAACCAGGAGGAAGGGAACCTGGATGACCACTCAGCAAGGGATACCTCCAATCACGAAGGTAAACAATTCCAGTCCTGCTGTCGAACTGAGAACAGAGCAAGACTGGGCCACCGGAGCAGCAGATGACAACTCGTATCACTTATGGAGCTAAGGACAAAGTGACACGGCAATAACTCCCACTTCCGACTCATAAACTAAAGACGGAGTGGGTAAACATGGAACACACAACTAGCACAAAGACACACACCACGTCCGACTCTTGAAACGTATGACGGAGCGGAGCGGGTGTACACTCAACGAGACAATCCACTGATTACACACAAGGCGTCCAACTCGTAAACTGAAGACAG
The DNA here is from genome assembly GCF_964261635.1 of Lissotriton helveticus. NCBI lineage: Eukaryota > Metazoa > Chordata > Amphibia > Caudata > Salamandridae > Lissotriton > Lissotriton helveticus. The sequence goes on from NC_136065.1 coordinate 1,931,561,157, forward strand.
AGTGGAGCGCGTAGACAAATACAAACACCACAACGCTAATGCACAGAGAACACCTCCGTCCACTCAGATAACAAAAGCCCGAGTGGAACGGAGCGGAAAGAGGGGCTCGAATACGAACCAAATAACGAAAACGGGGCGTGCGGAACAGAGCCAGTCGCAAAGGCAAAAAATAGTGCAAGGCACCGGGGAGAAAGGAGAAAGTGGACGGGAGCTCGGAAACTAGACTTTGAAAAGGCGGGGAAGGAAAGTGAAGGGATTTCGGGAATCAAACGGGGAACCAAGGACAAATACCACGGGCTCAGGAATTCAAAGGAACAAACTGGAACACGAAGGCAGACAGGAACCAAGAATGCTACGGGAACCTCACAAAGCAGGACGCTGAGTAAAGGGGGCGTGGTCACTAACCAAGCAGTAAGCCAAGCATCGATTCGCGGGTGAGACTCCCTTTTCACTTAGTTAGGGAGCGTCCTGAAGATCGCCACACAATCCAGCATGCTATTTAGGGAATGTCACAAAAGACCTCATGGAGTTCATAAGGAATGCGAAAAGGAGAACTCCGATTTAGCCTTGGAGAATCTATGTTGAACACTCGTTTATGTGGTCAAATCCGACCACCCCTAACACTATGGGTTTCTGAGTCAACGTTTGCCTTTTCCCCTTCTGGGCCTCTTTCTCTGCTTTCATTCGCTTCTGTATAGCCTCCTTTTGCCATGTACTGAGGGAATCAAATATCGACTGCCTACTCCTTTTCGCAAACAGTTTATCCTGTAGAGAATTAATTTTCTGTTCATCAAAGTGCCCATCAACGGCCACTGCTACTTGTCATTGTTCCTCGTATATTTGTGCCATAATGTACTAAACATAATAGGGCCACGGCTATGTATTACATACATGTCAAAATTTGGGGTGTCTTCCGGATGGGCTGGCTGGCTTTCTTCCAATTGAGCATCAGCAAAACAACAACAACAGCCCAAACAAAACATTTTGCTAAGGCACGGCATTTTCTCAAAAGAAAACAAGTTAACTATTTATGCTGAGCAGATATTTGCAAATATCTTTACCCAAAATTGGTCCTCAGACCTTATCAAACACAAGTCAAAGTGGTACCATGTTCATAAAGAACTCAAACACATTCAAACGCTTGTCCGAAGAAGGTCCCCAGACCATGTCAAATACAAATCAAAATGGCCCCATATCCACAAAGAACCACAGCAAACTCACCTGGGGAACACAGGTCAAATGAAGTTATTCTCCACTGCCGACTCTTCTGACTAAACGGTCAGATCCAAGGGTTTTGCTTTTCAGGACCCCAGTCGGGATGATCACTGGATGAGGCACCCCGCGGTCAGACAGACGGGGCAGCTGCGAGTACAAGGCTCTATCGTGCAGGAATCCCCGGTTCGCCCTTCCGGCCCGACCCCGACCTCCTCACCCATCCATTGGCAAGGATGGGTCACCCGATGGAGTCCTTGTTCAGGCACCAAATGCAGGTAATGACCCGCTTAGCGTCACCCGGGTCACTCGCGACCACCTCTCAGCCTCCCATACAAATGAAGAGTTGGTCAGGCAGTAGAGAATACAAACCAAAGACATGTATTGAAAGTACACTTGAGTGGAGTCCGGTCTGACCAGCCTCCTTAGATTGCTGCAGAGGGACTGACTTCAGTCCACATGGCAATGCATAAAGTGCTTTTCCAATACCCCTAAAGACACGCCCAGACTGAGATTTTCCAGTTAGTAGCTGGTGAACAAAGGAGATGCAGAACGATGGGTTGCAATCCTGGGACCGGGCACACATTATCTTGCAGTCAAGGTTACTCTGCCTGCTCTTGCCGCTCTGAGCAGTGGGAGCAGGCCTATCTAGTCAGAAAGGTATGCAATAATAAAACGGTCAATTCATTAGCACAGCAAAACTCAACCCTGGAGAAATACACGCATAGAGAATACATTCACAGCTGCTTTTTCGGTGTGGCAGACACAAAATAAGACAGAAGTTAGTTTCATTCATTGCTCAAATTGGCAGCTAAATACAAAATGGCACAGCGAATCGTACAGTGCATGGAGAACATGGCAAAAGCAATTTTTTCAGTCCACCAGGCGCCTTGATACCTGCGGGTTATTGTTTTTGCGCGTTATAAATTATTTTCAATCAATCAATTCACCATGTGCCGATCAGAACTGGACTCCATACTTCATGTGTGCCACTCAAATCCGGACTCCATACCCCATGTGTGCTCCGCAAAACTGGACTCCATACCCCATGTGTGCTCCGCAAAACTGGACTCCATACTCCAAGTGTGTTCAGCAAAACTGGACAATTTACACTGTGTGCTCAGCGAACTGGACTCCGTACTCCATGTGTGCCCAGCAAAACTGGGCCCCATACCCCAGGGATGCTCCTCACACCTGGACTTCATACTCCATGTGTGCTCAGCAAAACTGGACTCCATACTCCATGTGTGCCCAGCAAAACTGGACTACTCACTCTGTGGGCTCAGCAAAACTGGACTACTTACTCTGTGTGCTCGCCAGAATTGGACACGTCTGTGGATGTGACAATTAAAACTTGTCTTTGTACTCCCTGTGTGCGCACCAGAACTAGACCCCATAATCCGAGTGTGTCCATCATAGATGTGATTCTTCCTCCAAGTATGCTCACCATAACTGCACTATGTACTCCTTATGTGCTCAGCATAACAGGACATGACTGCAGGTGTGACATCCAGAACTGTTGTTTGTACTCCATGTGTACGCACCAGAACTAGACCACATAATCCATGTGTGCGCACCCTTACACCATGTGTGCTCACCAAAACTTGACAATGTACTGCACAAGCGCTTACCATAACTGGACAAAAAACTTCAGATCTGACATCTGGAACTGGAATTCGGCTCCCATGTGTGCTCACCAGAACTGGTCTCAATAATCCATGTGTGCTCACCACAGCTGTGCTCCTTTCTCCATGGGTGCTCAGCAGAACTGGACTATGTACCCAATGCGTGCTCACCATAACTGGACACTGCTGTAGGAGTGACATCAAGAACTGGACTTTGTACTCATGTGTACTAACCAGAACTGGGCTATATAATTCACGTGTACTCACCATACCTGTGCTCCATACTTTGCGTGTGCTCACAACAGAAGTCCATAGTCTATCTGTGCTCTCTAGAAATGGACACAAGACTGCATCCGTGGTGTCAAGAACTAGATACCATACTCCATGTGTGCACATCATGACTGGACTCCATACTCCATGTGTGCTTGATACAAATGGACACAAGACTGCAGATGTAACGTCAAGTACCAGATTCCTTACTCCGTGTGTGCTCAGCGGACCTGGACATGACTGCAGAAGTGACACCAGAACTAGGCTCTGTAATCCATGTGTGCACACCACAGCTGTGCTCCTTACACCATGTGTGCTCACCATAACTGGACATGACTGCAGTTGTGACATCCAGACTTCGTACTCGTGTACTCACCGAAACTAGACTATATATTCCACGCGTACTCACCATAGCTGTGCTTCATACTCTAAGTGTGCTCACCACAACTGGAGTCCATAGTCTATGTGTGCGCACTAGAAATGGACACAAGACTGCATATGCAGTGTCAAGTACTAGATACCTTACTCTGTGTGTGCACATCACAACAGGACTCCACACTGCCTACCACAGCTGCGCTCCTTACACCATGTGTGCCCACCATAACTGGACTATGTACTCCATGTGTGCTCACCATACCTGGACAGAAAAACTCCAGATATGATATCCAGAACAGGGTTCCCTATACCATGTGTAGTCACCATAACTGTACTCTGTACGCAATGATTATTACTGAACTGGACACAAGCCAGTGACTGTGGTGTTCAGAACTCAACACTATACTTTATGTACGTTCTCCATAAATGGACTGTCACCAGACTAGACATCAGGCTCTGGAGAGGCCTTACTTGCCTCTAGATCAGTGCACAGAGCTCCCAATGTGCCCCTCACAATGCAATGCTTTAGAGAAGTTGCCTTCAGAACTGAACTCCGCACCCCGGATGTAGTCAACAGACTATAGATGGGTCCTGAAGATCTGGACATAACACTCCAGGTGTGGACTTCACAACTGTTCATTACGCTCCACATTATGCCACTTGAACTGGACACATTGCCCTAGATTTGGACAACCCACTCCTAGTTTTATTTCAGTTGAGTATTTATTTAATTCTAAAGCAGCCACAGGACAGCCAGGTTCTCCTCCCCCCACACACGGCGCTCTCGAGCATTTCTCTGCCCCCTCCATGTGAATGTACGAAGGGGGGCTTGTTTCACTCCTAGTCTGAAAGGTGAATCCATTCATCCTTATTAAAGGTGTTGGGTGGGGGTGGGTTTCATTATTTGACCTCTGTGTTCCTCTAGTTCAGGGGTCTACAAGCAGAGGGTTCCCCCCTACCCCACCCAGGGGGGCCTCAGGTGATCCCAGGGGGGCTCCAGGCTCTGGCCAAAAGAAGCGTTATGCTCTGTAATGGGCTATCACTAACATATTTTGTCATTTATATCCTAGCTGGAAGTATGTGTCAAAAGGGAAGGGACTCCAAATATTCTTCAAAGCCCATGGCCACACACTGTGGATACTTTTAATAGATACAATTTAATAGAATAAATGTGGAAAATTCTGAATGGGCCTGATGGTTTATTTTCCAGGGGAGGGCAAGGTATGTGTCATAAAAAAGTTTGAGGACACTGCTCTAGTTAGGGAAGGTCATTTTGTCCAGTTTAAAATGTTAAAAATAAGAGCAGAAACATACAGATGGCCTCTAAATATTCACACAGCCAGTGGGTATCAAGGTTATCTGGTTATTATTTACCACCAATAAACAGACATCCGACCTCTTGAAGGAAATCAAAAATCCCATCTCAGGGGTTTGCACTAACACCTGATCCTTTAAAGCAGCATGAAAAAGTTGGCACAGAATCTGTAATCAAGAGAAACATATTTATTAAATTACAACAAGTGAGGCCATGTCACACAGAAGCCGTAGCACTCTGTATGAGATGGTCTGAGGACTGAAGGCCACAGTATCTCTTATATACCCTCACAGGGGCTAAAAAAGGGCAGTACAAGTGCACATAAGAAGAGTTACACACATAGATGGTCATACAGAAAATGCACAGTCGACAAGTAGGAGGAGCTAACAGTTTTGCCAATGCTAGCAAGCACATCCTGACAGTTACAGAATATTAGCAGCTGCAAGCACAACTGAGCATGTGCAAAGTAGGAGGAAGAGGCTAAATATACCGAGCAGAGAACAGCAAGATAGGACTGAGTACATGGTGAGCACATGGCCATCTAAAATGGCTGCCAAATACAAAATGGATTCCATAGAAAGACAAGATAGTCTCTAAATACAGGATGTCTTCTGCTAATGCTTAATCTAATCGCTGCTAAATTACGACAGACGACCCTTTCAGCATTAGCTAAAGACATTCCCATGATCCAGTAAGAACATAGAAAATAATTGTACATTAATTTCCACAATTTATCTATATCCTAATTCATTGCTAGGGGAGCATTTTCCAGTCTAAACATTTCACTAAGGGTATCAGCAGGAATCCAAGAAAAACGGGCATTGGATCATAATAAACATACAGACAGTAGGAGAAAGCAATGGCCACTATTATAAACAGAATTATCATTTTTCCTGGCCTGAGCTAAAGCAAATCCTAAAATCATCTAGTAGACATTTTCAGGGCTCCTATGCATTTCAGTGACTATTCATTTTAAATTTCAGAATAGCTAACAGCTCATATCTAATAAAAACATTTTCCAATTGACTGTTACATTTTCCTTTTATGAGGGCTAGAACATCAAGCATATCTGGGACCAGGAGGACCACACAGGGCCATAGGAATTAGGACCAAGAGCTGCAAAGGGCTGCTCTTCAAAAATGGGACAACTAAAGGGATACATTATTGACAAAAAGAAGAAGTCCTTGGGGAAATTGAAGCCGTTGTGCAACCAACCAGAGGGGGAGTCTTCTCCCTGTGTCCGTTTGAGCCTCACAGGCAGGCTCTTGTTGTTTCCACGGTGGAGCTGCACAACTCGCAACTCAAGAATCACAGTCCAGTTTCAAGGAAAAAAAGTCTCTTCTTTCAGGATAGGGCAGTCACCCAACAGGCAAATGCTCTTAGTGATCCTGTCCAGTGTCTCAAACAGTGCACCACTTTTCTTCACTTCAATCTAACAGGCACCAGAGACACAGAACTTGAACCCTAATCTCAAGTCCTTCCCTATCTCCTATATTGCTTTGCTGGTGCACTGCTCATTCGTTGGGGCTACACATTTGCATCCAGTGTACCCAGGTATCTCTTGACCAACAAACAAAGGTGCAAACTTGTATTCACTTTAGGACCAGAAATCAGAGGCCTGATTCTAGGATCTCTGAAGCAACCCTTGTTTCAGAAGGGGTCACCTCAAGCAAAACCTCCTTGCCATTCTGGTCGGTCTGTGACTCTCAGCTGGGCATGATCCACGATTTCTCCTTTCTGATTTGTGACCCCGTCTTTCGCTCAAAACAGTGGCAGGGGTACACACTTAATCACAGGGCTTCCGCCTTCACTGAGGTCCTAGTTGCCAGCAATGCTTGTGCTGGTTACCTTCACTTTGGTTTCAAGCTGCACTGGTGCTGACGCTGACTCCCCAGGCTGAATCTGATGTCCGGGCCCCTCTGGTAGTGGTTTGTACAGCAGCAAATATCTATTGGTGGACAGAACAAATTGTCTTTAGACAAGGCACAGAAACAGACTATCAACAGAGTGTTAGAAAATACTTCCTAGTCTTGGGATGCCCCATATATTAGCAAGGCACCCAAGAACCACTTCCATCTATCTATGTGAGAGTAAAGAAAAACACAGGCTGGACCTATTGGCAAGTATACAAAAAACAATTCATTGCAGGGGATTTGCAAGCAGGTGGCCTGCAATCTTCAAAGGAGTGGCCATACACCATGGGACTATAGTGATCTAAAACAAAATACTGTAATTGTCATAGAGTACAAAGACAAAAGGTAGTAGGTAAAACAGCACCTCTAGCCTCTTCAATTGGGTTTCCATGTGAGAGCATACCCTCTACCATCTAAAGGAAAACAGCTACATAAAAAATTCTGTTTGAGTGGATGTTTTTACACATAGTGACATTGTCTAAGGGGGTAAACATACTTTCCTCAATGATTAAGTCTAGGTGTTCCTAAATTCCTTATCTAGAACACCTCAAAAAGAGAAATCACATAATACAGATTATCAGGGACATGTAGACTAATTGTGCGTCAGGTGGACTATACAATACAAAAGCTAATAGCAATGTAGAAACAACAGACAAGAACTAGAGTCCTGGTATTTCTATGATTAGGACACATCTGATCCCACCAAAAATTAAAGCAGCAGGGAAAAAGAACTAAAAACCAAATTAGAATAGGCATTTGAATTTGTCATACTAAATACTCGTGAAAGTATCTCCTATTGAGGTGGACAACTGATCTTACTATAATCTATCACTACCCTAACAGTCAGACTAGAAAACATCAGAGTAGGCCTGAAGAAATTTTGAAAACCAGTTTGGTCATACAAAAGGGAATTACACATATTATAGAGGAACCTGATACATCACTGTAGTCTGGAAATGTAAACCTCTAAATGGTGAAAGAAAAACGAAAAAGAAAATAGGACTAGAACACAGCTAAAATCCCCAAAAACTAGGCACAATGTGACATCAATCAGGGGAGAAGCAGCAAAAGAAAAATCCATAGGAAGGACAAAAAATGACTTGGGTGACAATCAAGTTTGGGACATAATGCCAAGAGCATGGGTGATACAAAAAAGTCAAAAATAGTACACATATTATAACTCTACCGCTGGCCACTACACCATCTACGGTAATCTCAGCTAGTGATCCCATTCCTTCCTTTCTCAGGGAAAATGAATCCTGGTTTCTTTTTAAGACAGAACATCATTTAACTAATACTATATAGAAATTAGGTCACCTTGCATAAGAGTCACAGATCTATAATTGCTTCCTTAGGTCCAATCAAGGAAATATAAATGTGAGGCTGCCTTTTCCTTAAGGGAAAAGAGCAGTAACGTGAGTAAAGGTGACACACTTTGCTGTATATATTATACCACATAGGCATGCACTTGGTGAAGTGCTGTCTGTTCTTGCTCACAATATAACAATATCATATATCATAATTTAGTATCAGCAAATTTTACCACTTAACAAGTTTTAACCACTGTTGCTCAAAGGATATACATAGTCATGTCATCCCTTCACAACACAGCAAAACTTACAAAAGCACCAACATGGATCACAAACATACATAATATAGGACATGTCATGCCAAGCCATCAGATATACTTTGCTGTATACCTAAGCACAGAAAAACACAATAGCATGCAACACCATTTCATGCACTTTCTGCACAATAAACACTCCAATAACATTAAAAAAAACCATTCGGGCCCATTTTAATTTTGTCAGACTTATACCTAAATAACACCTTCTTTTAATCCATCCTCACCCTTTTGACAGCAGATCAAGCAGTCAGTGAAGATCAGCTGTCAAATATAACTTACTGTGTCGCGTCAGACACACAGGAAAAGCAGGGAAAATTCATAGAAGAAATGCAAAAAACATGAAAATGCACAGATAATTCATTTCAAAGAAGTCATAAAAACACATCTTTGTTTCATCATACAGCCAATACTTCACATAACACGCAAAATCTCAAGTGGAACCACCCAGCTTTTGTAAATGTACAAAATATCTTAAGCAAAAACTCTTTCACAGCCTCTGCGTGTCCCTTACACCAACCCCCCAGTGTAGGCCCTGCTGTTTATAAAAAGCCGTGTCAGGAATGCACTCTTCAAATGTCGACGTGAATGGCTCCTTTGCGTGACGCTTTTCCAAGCAATCATTTCACCATTTGTTGTCACATACTCCTAAGCCCCCACCACACTGACCTAAAGGTCAAAATCTGGCTGGAGCACCAAGCTTTCTTGTAACCTCCCTGGGACCCTCACTGTGAAACTGACAAAGACAATAAGTCTGTGCAATAATCAACCCTATTTAAAAAAGACATTTTAAATATATTACTTCTTTTAGAGAACTACAATTTATTTATTCTCAGAGCATTAACACATTTACTGTGAATAATTCATGGAACATAACAACACACCATACCAGCTTCAGAATAAATGTGTGTCACTGTGCCATGCAATGTTACACATTTTATCAACCTTAAATGAATGAATGGCTCAGTAGGCCCGCTGAAGTCAAAACCTTCAACCTTGATATTAAACATAAGCCTCTGCGCTGGGCACATTAACTCACTAAGCTATGAAAAAGCAAACGTGCACATTTTGTATTATACTTGAATGTATGCATTCACTGAAGCCTAAGGCAATATAAAACTAGTTTAAATGGCAAGAAAGCCTTTTAAAATGGTCTATTTAACTCAATATCGTTTTTGCAATTTGAGGTACTTAAAAATAAATAACCTATACTTGTGTTACATATTAATCATCCTCAGAATGTTCTTTACAGATTGTAGAAATCAGACTTAGACATATCTCATGTAAATCTTTAAAAAATGAGTTCTTACGCCTGCGCCAAGTGAAGGTCCCATACATAAATGCCCTCATTATGCAGTACTGCACAACTTAAATTAAATTATAATGCTAGGAGGTCACAATATGAGTATTGAACTTTATGAATATCAAAAAACGATTTTAAAAAGCACTTATTTTTTTTTCCAAATTTTTTTTTTATGTCATAATTCAAAATTACTCTCCATATTTTGTTTTTGTAATAATCCTATATTTAAAACCAAGCTGCATCCCTATCATAAATCTGCCCCTTGCTTATGTTTTTAGAGCAACTATTCACAAGCCTAAGTACATAAGCTCAATTTTAAATATACGACAACTTCGCGCCACTTTTGTTTGAAAAGGACAATGATATTAGCAACAGAGCCAGACATGTGCTGACGAGAAAAATGCTAAAAGAGAAGGAAAATTGAAATGTCTGTCTGTGATACAAATAATTAACCTTATTTTTGTAAATCTTGCTTCCAAAATAACACTCTGAGATGCAAAGTTGCACGTTTAACTAAGGAAGAAGTCCTGGCTAAATAAACGAGGCCTGCGAAAATAACAGCTGTGCCCTTGACGGCAGGCCCTACCCAGTGTTAAATTTCCTGGAGGCAGCCTTACTAAAAACAGACATTCCAAGCTTTGAAATGCGTGTTTAAGAATACATATTTTAAGTTCAGAAAAACTCACTCCAGCTAAACTGTTTTGCCTGTAAGCATCTTAATGCAATGTATATTAAGTAAACACGCTATGAGTGTGTTGTCTACAAAAACACACAATTTCATTTTTCTGCTATAGGCCTTTAATATTCCTAGTGAATAAGAATTTTAAGTTTATCCCTTAAACATTTAACAATTGTACATGTGCGCTATTCCTTACCCTATAACTTTAAGGAGAAACATATAGTTATGTTTAGCACATCACATAGGTCATTCCTGAATTTCTATCGAATTTTTCCCTAATATTAATTAATCTAACATTATGTTTAACAGACTGAAAACATCAAAAATAACCACAAAAATGCATTTGAGCTCAGTACAGACATAAACAGAAAGGGGTAAAACACAAAAGACACACAATACAGCGCGCTTTAGCCATGTTTCGTAAATAGCGACGACGCAATGTACAAGCAAAAGTTACATGAATGGAAAAAACCCACAAACCAGCTAGACATTTAAACACACCTTTTAAACCATGGGTCAACACTAAAGCCAGAAACAAAACACAGCCCGCAGACTGCATCCAAACCACCTATGTAAATTCCAGTTGTAAGTCATATTTACAAGGAGAAACCCTATTCTCAACAGTATTCTAAAAACTGAAGTAGAAATACTCTCAATTCACTAATTCAGGCTGGCAGAACACCAAAAACCGCTCTGCATATCTTCATACATAAAATTGCACAGAACAAAGGATCCTCATGTGTATTATGGGCATATTTAAATTCCCTGGGGAAAAATTTCACCAAGGAAGAAATATGTTTTCATACCTAAAACCTATTTTAAGTTTTCCCTCTAGGGGAAGCCGGCTAATTCAATTCATATCTCACTATGGTACCTCTCATAAAACTACACATTTTACATGTGAGTTTGGAACAGGCATGCAAACAAACATAATGCAAAATATGCATTATCATAATCTAAAATGGCACTTAATCATTGCGCCGCTCATAACCATAAATGGAGAAACATCTCCACATTACCTGCCTACATGTGTTGCAACGCATATATCACATAATCCATATCATAAATATGATCGATCATCCATACATATCCATATCCATATCCATATCCATAAGCCACAGCAAGCGTATCCTAAAACTGCCTTGCGAGTCACTGGCTACCATAAGCTCACAGTAATTACCATACAATGGTTCTTACCAAGCACGAGCGTCCAGATTCTATCTGCCAAGTTTTGAATGACCTAACAGTCTTTTCTTTTAAAATATTCACGCCAGAAATGTTCTCAGTCAGGGGTGCCATCATGTGGAGGATCAAAAATCAGTAAGATCAGAAGTAGACTGGGCTACAGAGACTAAGAACCCCCAGAATTGGTACCTCCTTTAGTAGAATCCTGCCTTGTCTTCCTCAGTAAATGTCTGTCTCCTGACCAAAAATCGCTCCTGCAGATAGTCACCGCTCTGATGAGCCCCACGTTGGCGCGCCAAATGAAGGAAATCAAAAATCCCATCTCAGGGGTTTGCACTAACACCTGATCCTTTAAAGCAGCATGAAAAAGTTGGCACAGAATCTGTAATCAAGAGAAACATATTTATTAAATTACAACAAGTGAGGCCATGTCACACAGAAGCCGCAGCACTCTGTATGAGATGGTCTGAGGACTGAAGGCCACAGTATCTCTTATATACCCTCACAGGGGCTAAAAAAGGGCAGTACAAGTGCACATAAGAAGAGTTACACACATAGATGGTCATACAGAAAATGCACAGTCGACAAGTAGGAGGAGCTAACAGTTTTGCCAATGCTAGCAAGCACATCCTGACAGTTACAGAATATTAGCAGCTGCAAGCACAACTGAGCATGTGCAAAGTAGGAGGAAGAGGCTAAATATACCGAGCAGAGAACAGCAAGATAGGACTGAGTACATGGTGAGCACATGGCCATCTAAAATGGCTGCCAAATACAAAATGGATTCCATAGAAAGACAAGATAGTCTCTAAATACAGGATGTCTTCTGCTAATGCTTAATCTAATCGCTGCTAAATTACGACACTCTGGTGCTAGTGGACGAGACTTTTTTTTAAAGCTTTATTTATGGTTTCCCAAACAATACAAACAACATCTACCACCCCGCTCCCCCTCGGCACCCAACTTGAGAGCTGTCCACAGGCTCCCTATCAGAAAATGTATAACATTCAAGATTAACTGTCTAGTTCACAAAATTCTCAGTGGACACGGCCCTCGCTATCTTACTATTATATTGAAAAGGTATTACCCTACCAGAACTCTTCGATCTGCTAATAAACACATTCTTATACTTCCCAAGAACCGTACCGCCAGGAATGGTGGAAGATCTTTCTCTTGTCTCACCCCTACCATGAGGAACGCACTCCCTCTGCATCTCCGTACGGAGACCGACCACAGAAAGTTTAGTAAGTCTCTCAGAACCTGGCTGTTCTGAGTCCTCTTTTTTCCCAGTTAGTCCCCCTCTTCTCTCCCTCCCCCGTTTTCCTGTGCTAGGCTAGCGCTTTGAGACCTTCCAGCGAAATGTGCGCTCAATAAAAATCCATACATAACATACACCCACCAGGCAATAATGCTACTTTCATTGAACAGTTAATGGAGATGATCACAGCTAATTCTAACAGTCACACGGATAACATATTCCTAGGCGACTTCAATTTACACTGGGATGACAAGAATGATAAACATATCAACGCACTTAAAGACTTTTTAACAGATCTAAACCTCACTCAAACCTGCACACATCCAACCCACTTGAAAGGGGCTACCTTAGATTGCGTAATATCAAGGAGTAAAGATGTCACAATCCAGTCAATTGTCCCTTGTGACTGCTCTGATCACCATGCCATAACCTTCCTGATACCCTCAATAAAAAGGAGCAAAACAGCGCAGCCAGTCAAACTGAAAAAATGGACTAGAGACATCAAAGATCCTAATATTGAGATACTTGTAGCACGATGCGAGGAGGAACTAAATCCGCCTAACAACTTACTGAACGCTAACGATCTCACTGAGCACTACACTATATCAATGACGAACATAGTCAACTCCACCATGCCTTTAAAACTAAAAAGAATATCTGAGGAGGATAAAAATTCATGGTTTAATGAGACATTGAATGAAGATAGGTGTAAACTGAGACAAGCAGAAAGGAACCATCATCCCCACAGCTTAACGAATACAACAAAAAAGTACTTAACTCCAAGAAAGAATTCTTTAGATCGGAACTAGACAGTGCCAAAAATAGACCGCGGAAACGATTCAAATTATTAAAGCAACAGTCAAATAAGCAGGCCAAATCCGCACATGAAACTACTAAAACTCAACTGAGCTGGGTAGAATTTTCTACATTCTTCACAAACAAGGCCAACAAGCTATAAAAAGAGCTCAGGTTAGCAGCTGACAAACTTCATGGTCAATGACCTAAACAAAACAATGAATCCTTTACAAATGTTCATGATAGATTGAAAAACAATGCACAATGGGCAACCTTCAAGCTATATGACCAGAATATCATTGACAAAACTCTTTCAGATTTCAAACCTAACAACCACTACAATGATCCTCTCCCCTCTAAATGCCTAAAAAGAATCAATCACATTGTCGTTCCTGTATGGACAAAAATAAATGCCTCACTTTCGCAAGGAATACTACTAGACTCCCTAAAAACAGGTCAAGTCCTCCCCATCATCAACAAACCTACAGCGGACATGGCAGAGCCAAATAACTTTTGCCCAGTAACTAATATTCCTATACTTGTCAAACTAATCGGGAAATGTGTACAAAATCAACTGAGCAACCACATCGCCAAGTTCAAGCTGCTGGACGACTGTCAATCCGGATTTAGACCTGGCCATAGTACGGAATCAGCAATCCTACACATAGTAGATGATGCACTTCAGGCCCTAGACCACAGTCAAACTTGCCTACAAGTACTTCTGGACCTGTCGTCTGCCTTTGACACGGTAAACCATGAAAAATTGCTAGCCAGGCTTCGAGACAGGATGGGTCTATCTTGAATTGCTCTGAAATGGTTTGAATCCTTCCTCCAGAACAGAACTTAAAGATTCCTAGTCAACCAGACACTCTCCCTGTCATGCCCAAACTCAATTGGAGTCCCCCAAGGATCAACACTATCCCCATCCCTATTCAATTTATATGTCGAACCCCTCTTTTCACACACTCAGATTTAAATCAAGATATCGTCACTGGAAGACATAAAGAAAATGAACGAGGCCTTAAAAATATCATTACACTAGCTAACTAGTAATCATATGAAACTAAACGCACAAAAAACAGAATTCCTATTAATATCACCACCAAATAAATCCACAGAAGTGAAAGAATGAACCAAACTGATCACAGCACTAAACTGCACCCCGCCACTAGTAGAATCCGCAAAATCATTGGGTATCTCGCTTGATAAGAACTTAGACATGAAAAAACACATCAAATCAATGACAAAAAGTGCCCAGTTTCACCTGAACTATATTAGAAAAATGAAACCTCTCATCTCTACGGCGGACCTCAAACTAGCAGTATAGTCCTTAGTTATCTCTAGGATTGAATATGGATGTACAACTCTAGCAGGTCTCCCAAAAATCTCAATAGCCCCTCTAAAAGCATGTCTCATTACTGGTTTCAGAAAATGCGACCATATCTCCCCTCACCTGAAAGCATTAAACTGGTTAGCATACGAAGCCTGAATTCAATATAAAATGGCATGCACTACACACAAAGCGCTCCAACACAGAACTCTAAGGTACCTTGCTCAGAAAATAGGGCTTTCAGGGGGAAGCAGACCAGCCAGGAGTGCCAGAGAAATGCTGCTGAAACCACCCATCTTTCGGAAGAGGAAGACATACGACAGAGCTTTCTCTGGAGCAGGCCCCAGAATCTGGAACTCCCTCCCTCCATGCATTAGAAAAATTCCAAACACAGCAACATTCAAGAAGGAAGCGAAGAGCTTCCTAATGAGCAAGTTCTTTCTAAAGGGCCAGACGACTCTTTAGTTATTAAGACTAATACCCAAACGTCAATCAGGAACCGCTCATGTTGTAGACTCCACAGAAAGCACGTCAGAATCATGTGTAAAGAAATAATATTACATTTACTAAAACGAATAAGAATGACATACACGGGAATATTATATTGAGTATTGATTCTGTTTTTGTTGAAAATGATAAGAAAATCATGTCATGTACAGGAATCTGTATATAGTAATGCTATTCCTTTTATTGAAACTGATAAGAAAATCATGTACTGGAATTATATATAGTTATTCGCATTGTATCACAAAAGTTCCAAATGTAACTGTTAAGCGCTCTGATACTCAAGGGTCATGTCCACGCTATATAAAACTCTATAAATACAAAATAAATAAAAAAACATAACATAACATTAGTGACAGCATATGAATTCAGTGTAGCAGTAATACAGCATACCTATATGCGTGGAAGGAGTAATGCAAAATGAGCAGGGCAATCTACACAAATGATAACTGTCGTATCCATACGTAAGTCCATCATACAATGTTAAATGTCATGTGTGGCTATTTTGAAAAATTCAGACCTCGGGGGTGAGTAAATACAAAGTGCTCAGCCACACTAATTCAAGAAAATCCTAGTCTGTCAGATCATAATCCAACTGCTGTAAATACATGCACAGCGGTTGCCAGATGTCCTGGGGGTGGGATGTGGGCGGTTGGAGCGAGGCATACAGCTCACTGGTGGTATCACAGAACATGAGTCTCTTTAGTCATTGCGAAGCAGTAGGAGGGTGATTACTGAGTGGGATGGTGATTACTGCCGTCTCCGAATGGAGGAAGAACAGCCGTCTGAAGCTAAACTCGGACAAGACGGAGGTCCTCATCCTCGGCTTCACCCCCTCAGCCTGGATTGACTCCTAGTGGCCGACTGCCCTGGGAGCAGCACCGACACCCACCGGCGACACACGCAACCTGGGGTTCATCCTCGACTCAACACTTTCCATGACCAAGCAAGTCAACGCCATCTCATCCTCCTGCTACAAAACCCTCCCCATGCTCCGCAAGATCTACAGGTGGATCCCCACCGACACAAGCAGAACGGTCACCCAGGCCCTCATCAGCAGCAGGCTGGACTACGGAAACGCCCTCTATGCGGGAGCCCCGGCCAAACTGCTGAAACAACTAAAACGCATACAGAATGCCTCTGCCCGCATGATTCTCGACATCTACCGACACAGCCACATCACACCCCACCTGAAAGACCTGCACTGGCTGCCCATCAACAAGAGGATCACCTTCAAGCTTCTCACCCACTCACACAAGGCACTCCATTACACCGGACCAGCATACCTCAACAGACAACTCACCATCTACACCCCACACCCCCAGCTCCGCTCTGCTGACCACACCCTAGCTACTGTCCCTCGCATCCGAAGAGCGACCTCCGGCAGAAGATTGTTCTCCTACCTCACCGCCAAGACCTGGAACACCCTCCACATCCTCATATGGCAGAACCCAAGACCTACTAACCTTCAGGAAACTACTCAAGACCTGGCTATTCGAGCAGTAGCAGCACCCCCCCAGCGCCTTGAGACCCTTACGGGGGAGTAGTTCGCTCTACAAATTTCCTGATTGATTGATTGATGTGTGCTCAGCAAAAGTGGACTCCATACTACATGTGTGCTCAGCAAAAGTGAACTCCATACTCCATGTGTGCCACACAAAACTGGACTCCATACCCCATGTGTGCTCCGCTACTGAACTCCATACCCCATGATGTGTGCTCAGTAAAATTGGAGTACATACTCCAAGTGTGCTCCGCAAAACTGAACTCCATATTCCATGCGTGCCCAGCACAACTGGATTCCATACCCCATGTGTGCTCCACAAAACTGGACTCCATACCCCATGTGTGCTCTGCACAACTGGACTCCATACCCCATGTGAGCTCTGCAAAACTGGAGTCCATACTCCATGTCCGTCACGCAAAACTGGACTTCATACCCCATGTGCGCCTGGCAAAACTAGACTCCATACTCATGTGTGACACGCAAAAGTGGACTCCATACCCCATGATGTGTGGGTCTCTATACTCTATGTGTTCTCCATGAAATTGGACTCCATACCCCATGTGTGCCACGCAAAACTGGATTCCATACCCCATGTGTGCTCCGCAAAACTGAACTCCATACCCCATGTGTGCTCCGCAAAACTGGACTCCATACCCCATGTGTGCTCCGCAAAACTGGACTCCATAACCCATGTATGCTCCGCAAACCTGGACTCCATACTCCAAGTGTGGCACGAAAAACTGGACTTCATGCCCATGTGTTCTTGGCAAAACTAGAGTCGATACTCCATGTGTGCCCAGCAAAACTAGACTCCATACCCCATGTGTGCTCAGCAGAACTGGACTCCATACCCCATGTGGGCTCCGCAAAACTGGACTCCATACTCCATGTGTGCTCAGCAAAACTGGACTACTTACTCCATGTGTGCCCAGATAAAATGGACTCCATACTCCATGTGTGCCCAGCAAAACTGGATTCCATACCCCATGTGTGCTCCGCAGAATTGAACTCTATACCCCATGTGGGCGCTGAAAAACTGGACTCCATACTCCATGTGTGCCACACAAAACTGGACTCCATACCCCACGTGTGCCACTCAAAACTGGACTCCATACCCCATGTGTGCGCGGCAAATCTGGACTCCATGCTCCATGTGTGCCACACAAAACTGGACTCGATACCCAATGTGTGCTCCGCAAAACTGGACTCCATGCCCCCTGTGTGCTCAGCAAAACTGTACTACTTACTCCGTGTGCTCAGCAAATTGGACTCCATACTTCTTGTGTTCTCTGCAAAACTGGACTCCATACTCCATGTGTCCCATGCATAACTGGTCCCCACACTTCATGTGTCCCACGCAAAACTGGACTCTATACATATCCCATGTGTGCTCAGCAAAACTGGACTACTTACTCTGTGTGCTCAGCAAACTGGATTCCATACTCCATGTTTGCTCCGCGAAACTGGACTCCATACTCCATGTGTCCCACATCAACCTGTACTCCATGCCCCATGCGTGCTCTGCAAAACTGGACTCCATGCATGTGAAGGAAGTGACCCCCTTAGGGTCACTGGTCACTCGAGACCACCTCTCAGCCTTCCATACAAATGAAGAGTCGGTCAGGCAGCAGCGAATACAAACCATAGACATTTATTGAATGTACACTCGAGTGGAGTCCCGTCTGACTGGCCTCATTAGATTGCTGCAGAGGGACTTTGTTCAGTCCACATGGCAATGCATAAGTACATTTCCAATACCCATAAAGACACACCCAGACTAGAATTTTTCAGTTAGTAGCTGGTGAACAAAGGAGATACAGAAGGATGGGTTGCAATCCTGGGACCGGCCACACATTATCTTGCAGTCAAGGTCACTCTGCTTGCTCTCGCCGCTCTGAGCGGTGGGAGAAAGCCTATCTAGTCAGAGAGGTATGCAATAATAAGAACAGTCTGTTCATTAGCACAGCAAAACTCAACCTTGGAGAAATACATGCACAGAGAATGCATTCGCAGCTGATTTTTTGGTGAGGAAGACACTAAATGATACAGAAGTTAGTTTCGATCATTGCTCAATGGTGGCTAAAAACAAAATGGCACAGTAAATGCTAACTTAAATCGTACAGTGCATAGAGAATACAGCAAGGCATTGTTTTCAGTCCAACCAGCCGTCTTTTTAGAATTCGTTAACACATTTTGCTACTATCTAAGAGCAAATAACTCCCTACATGACAAAAGAACTTCCAATTACAAGCCAATACATGTGTTATCAAAATTAAAAAATGCCTTTATCTATTGACATGAGATCTTGTATATCATGCATCATCATGGCTGTTGTCTTATTGTCAGGTACTGGTACCTTCGGTTTGGTTGTTACAGCCTTTACACAATGAGCACAGCAAGCAGGGAGACAATGTATGCACAGGCAACAGGCAAAAATTATACCAGCAACTACAGTTAGGAAAATGAGAATCTTTCAAACCCAGGATGCAAACATGCCCCAGAACCATCCAGAGAGAGTCCAAGTACCATTCTCTTGGTGGATGTCGTATGCGATCCTGTGCAACTTCTGGATGGCAGAGTATACATTAGGGGCTTGGTCAGGGATGTATACACAACAACTGCTGCCAATGACGTGACAGGCCCCTCCCCGATCAGCAAGGATGACGTCTAACACTATCCTGTATAGTAAAGCAACAAGCCTCGTAGCCAGGGGCTCAGCCGTAATGTTTGTCAAAATTCCAGCTGTTATATTAATGACCCCTTCTACAACTCTTGTGAGCCAACGAATGTTAGGGCTATTGGACATAGGGCCCCAATAGGGTATAATACCCTTCATGGCATCTGTAAACTGCTGCAAAGTGGTGTCTGTCTGATCTATATCTTCTGTGTTAATAATCCTTCTTATTCGGAACACGTATGTACTCCTACGCTGCAATCGATGGTCCTTATGGTAATTGGACGGTGCTGTAAACACTGGGAGAAGAAGAAAAGAGAGGTAACGTACCTGACCACCCCTATGAAGCCAAACATAAGCGTGAGACCCCTTCTACAACTCTTGTGAGCCAACGAATGTTAAGGCGATTGGACATAGGGCCCCAAAAGGGTATAATACCCTTCATGGCATCTGTAAACTGCTGCAAAGTGACAGGCCAGCTCCCAGACTCTTGGTTAGGTTCTACTCTATGCCCCATATTCAAGAAAGGTGACCCTGCGTCACCGGCTAATTACCGCCTCATTGCCCTATTAGACCTGGAGGCAAAGGCATATGCTCGATGTTTTCTTCGGTTGCTTGAAAAATGGGTCTAAGAAAATAACATAATAACATACTACCAAACTGGTTTCCGGGCATCGGCCTCCACAATAGACAACATCATTACTCTAGCCACTCTGAGTTAAAAAGCAGTACAAAAAAACCATCTTCCACTCTATTGCTGCTTCATAGACTACAGCGCGGCTTTTGACAAAGTGTCTCGGAACATCCTGTGGAGGAAGCTGAACAAATGGGGGATTCCGCATGACCTACTAGGAGCACTAATTTCCCTGCATAAGAACACGTGGGTGCGAAATAAAACCGGCCCAAAGACACTTTCTTCAAGAATTGCCGTTGAAGATCGGCTAAAGCAAGGCTGTGTTCTTGCCCCGCTGTTGTTCAATCTCTACACAGCCGACCTCGGTACATTCTTGGAGAATAGTAATCTTCTCCCGCCAAAACTAGGACCCGCTAAAAAGCCTCTACACATATTACAATATGCTGATGATATTGTAATAATGGACCAAGCAAAATCGGGTCTCCAACGGGCATTAAGTACGCTTCATACATATAACTCCGCCAATGCCCTGAAAATCAACCAGGCAAAGACGAAGGTTCTGGTATTTGGCAGATGCAAGAACAAGAAAAGGCTGGCATGGAACATCGGGCCCGCCAGGATTAACACAACAGTAAAATATAATTACTTGGGAGTCTGGTTCAACGAGACGTCCAGGCCTACAGCTCACCTAGCCGCTTTGCAAAAGAGAGACAGGTGCAATTCCATACTCCCTGACCCGGCTGAACCAAACTCTGAGCAGCGCCTGTGCAGAAGCCATCCTGAAGGTGACTAAAGCTATTCTACTTCCTGCATTAACCTACGGACACCAGGCCTTTCCTGGTGCATGCTCCTCCAGTCTTGAGCTCTCCCAAATCTCCACCTATAAAAAACTTTTCCATCTGCCAAGTTTTATTCAGCGGGCAAGACTACGATTGGAGCTGGGCCTACAAAGACAATCTCTTCACTGCGAGGCCGACATCCTGAAATATTTTATTAGGACCCTAAAAGCAGGTGATAACACTCTTAAATTCCAGCTAAAAGGAATCCTGTCTAGCCCTGGCAATCCCTTGAATACCCAGATTGTAAAGGCCATAAGAGTGTTAGAGATTGACAAGTCATCTCTCCTCTCAGTCACTATTCCATACTCGGCCTGGAAAAGCACCATCAATAAGTAAGTCAAACTTATTTCTCAGTCCATGGATCTGCAGGCTCTAAAGGCATCAACCATCCTGCTCCCCTTGAACTCTTCGTATCTTCTTGGGAGTCCACAAGCATACTGCCAGGAAAATGTAAGCAAAGTGGCTCGGAAGAACATAATGTTTATGCAACTTCTAGGCCTGCGCTCGACTACCTTCAACAAATGGGCCCCAACAAGCAAGGGGGGGCTTGCAGGCTGTGCAAATACCACTCTGAATCATGGCTGCATCTCCTGTGCTGCTGCCCGGCACTAGCAGCCCCCAGAAGGTCCCTTTTGAAACCCTTGTTCTTAATGGGGCGCTAGGACGTGCTGGGAGAGAGGTAACATACCTGACCACCCCTATGAAGCCAAACATAAGCGTGAGACCCGCAAACAAAATAAACATAATGTGGTGGGAGCAAAGGAGGGCTACTAGTCGTATTCAACAAATTGGTGTAATTGCAATTGCTCTCTCCTACTTTTAGCTTCCCTATTCCTTGGACACAGAAACCAGCTGTTGTGTTGACTACTGATACTGGGGTCACCTCTTCCTTAGTAATATTACGTATTTGGAATGATCGGAAATATTCAAATGGGAACAGTCCAGCCCGAACTGCCAAGCCATGTCTTCCCTGGACCGGAAACAAGCTTCCGAGGACCGGTTTCTGGCATTCCAGCCGTCCCCAGCCCGGCCTGCTTGAATCCAGTGGCAAAGTGAGCAAGGGACTCACGTCTGAGCATACCCTGCCACACTTATGGCGGCCAAAAGCGGTACGAAAGGGGGTGGTGATGGACAAAGCATCTGAATCAATCAAACACTCACACCCAGTCAAAAGATCTGGGTGTAATCCATCACCGTTCTTTAGCCCACACTGCCACCCCAGTTCAGACATGGCTATATGCAAATCAGTCTGACCCTGTGCCTCATGGGAACAGTCCAGCCCGAACTGCCAAGCCATGTCTTCCCTGGACCGGAAACAAGCTTCCGAGGACCGGTTTCTGGCATTCCAGCCGTCCCCAGCCCAGCCTGCTTGAATCCAGTGGCAAAGTGAGCAAGGGACATCTGAGCATACCCTGTCACACTTATGGCGGCCAAAAGCGGTACAAAAGGGGGGGGGCACTGGAATCAAGCTATCCTGGCTGATGACGGCTGATAGCCAGAAACAGGTCCTAGGATGCTTGATTCCGGTCCAGGGAAGACATGGCTTGGCAGTTCAGGCTGGACTGTTCCCATGAGGCACAGGGTCAAGACTGATTTGCATATGGCCATGTCTGAACTGGGGTGGTCTGGTGAGCAAACTAACAATGGATTAAACCCAGATCTATGACTGGGGGTGAATGTTTTGCCATTGTGCAACATTCCGTCCATCAATTGTTGTTTTTGCATTTGTCACCCCAAGTGGGACGGGTATGCTCAGACGTGAGTCCCGTGCTCTCCAGGCCACTGGAATCAAGCTATCCTGGCTGATGATGGCTGATAGCCAGAAACCGGTCCTCGGAAGCTTGTTTCCGGTCCAGGGAAGACATGGCTTGGCAGTTCGGGCTGGACTGTTCCCATGAGGCACAGGGTCAGACTGATTTGCATATAGCCATGTCTGAACTGGGGTGGCAGAGTGGGCTAAAGAACGGTGATGGATTAAACCCAGATCTTTTGACTGGGTGTGAGTGTTTGATTGATTCAGATGCTCCGTCCATCACCACCCCCTTTTGTACCGCTTTTGGCCGCCATAAGTGTGGCAGGGTATGCTCAGACGTGAGTCCCTTGCTCACTTTGCCACTGGATTCAAGCAGGCCGGGCTGGGGACGGCTGGAATGCCAGAAACCGGTCCTCGGAAGCTTGTTTCCGGTCCAGGGAAGACATGGCTTGGCAGTTCGGGCTGGACTGTTCCCATGAGGCACAGGGTCAGACTGATTTGCATATAGCCATGTCTGAACTGGGGTGGCAGAGTGGGCTAAAGAACGGTGATGGATTAAACCCAGATCTTTTGACTGGGTGTGAGTGTTTGATTGATTCAGATGCTCCGTCCATCACCACCCCCTTTTGTACTGCAGCTCACGCTACAGCACCCTCTCACACAAAACCAAGCCCTCTGCCTTCAGGATTGTCAAGGCCTGCCATAGGAGTGACTTATTGGTTAATATGTGTCTATATATAGCAAAAAGTTTGGAACATTTAAAAGAAACTCATAGGGAGTATATAAAAATAAATAGAGATGTATGGTTATATCTCTTATACTCTCCTTTATGATTGGTGAAATTATGTATAAGGAATGCTTTTGTTTATAATATGATTGTAAGCATCCTTTTGTGAAATCTATTAAGGGCGAAGAAATCTGTAGGTTAAAAAAATACCAAAAATATGTGTATGTTATTTTTTTTTGTACTTGAATATATTGTGTGTAGGTATATAATGTTTTTCATGTGTATATAGTATATATATGTATATTTGTAATAATGTTGTGTATATGTATATATGTGTTTTCAAAGTAGTGACTTAAACACTATACTTTGCTGAAGAAAAGAAGGTAAAATAAATACCACAAATATCTAGTTTGAAAAATTCTTTTCTGGCTGCCATTGGTTAAGGAAATTAGAGATACAGATTGATTTCATTAGTGTAATGGCAATTAGAAAGAGATAATTAATGGTATCTTTTTTCTCTATTTGTTCAGAATATTGATCCCTAGGCATCATTGTTTTGTATTTAGTATTATTACCCAGATGCCGTCGGGTTACTTGGGTTTCCCCTGTATTCTTAAGATTCCCGATACACAAGCACGCTCATTTCAAACTCCTCACACACATATACAAGGCACTACACAACTTAGGCCTCACCTAACTGAACAGTTGCATCTCCTTTATCAACTACTCAGACATCTCAGCTTCTCAGGACTCCCACTCGAACACATCCCACACAAACACTGACGCAGATCAGGAGGACAGGAGTTCTCTTACATCGCTCCTAAAGTGTGAACACCCTACCACTCCACATCAGAGCCTCCTCCTCTCTTCTTGAATTCTGCAAGCAGTTGAAGACCTGGCCTTTCAATTACCCAACCTACAACAGTCAGGGCTAGGCACACACACACACCCGCTCAGCACCAAGACACCCTCGCGGGTGATATTGCGCTTTACAAATATGCATAACATAACATCGGTTCCAGCTCCTCACACTTAAGTCAGTAGCAACTACTCAGACAGCCAAATAGATCCAGCTCCTCAGACAGCTGTCAGAAGTAGCACTCCACGTAGCCCATTGGTGTCAGCCCTTTACGCCACAGTTAGTGCCTCACACAGCCCATTGGTTCTAGCTCCTCACATTGCAGTTAGTGCATGTGCCTCACACACCCATCAGTTCCACCTCCTCACACAGCTGTCAGTGCATGTGCTTCACTCTAACCATTGGCTCCACCTCTTCACATTGCAGTTAGTGCCAGTGCCTCACATGACTCATTGGTTTCAGCTCCTAACACTGTAATCATAGCCAGCGTCTGACATGGCTCTTTGGTTTCAGCTAATCTCACTGCTGTCAGGGCCAGATCATGACACTGCCATCAGTTGTGCATCAAGCCTCTACTGAAGAGGGAGACAGGAGTTGGGACTCAGTGACCAGTCAGACACTGGCCTCACTTCTGAAACTTGCAACTAGTGTGCCAATGAAGTTTTAGTTTTAAGCTCACCGAATGACTGCAAATGGGAACCTGTGGCAAATGGCATACAGGAATATGCCTATGGTAATATGAAATTGGATGGATTTATCGATAAAAAGGATATCTCCCACGTTTTAATAGAATTACCCATTGTGAACTCGACATCGACCTTGGCTCGCAAATATGTCGTTAGGCAGGCCCTGAGACATAGGCCCGGGGATTGGTGATTGGTAGGTCACAGGCGATATGGTGTGTAGCTTACAGGCAAACACTTGGGCAGGAAATGATTGATCAATCCCCACAGATAGGCGCAGTGACAATTCACTGGTCAAGGGAGTTTGCCCCAATAATGCGCACATGTTCAAAGGGGATACGCATGCACCTAAAAAACACCGTATAGTCAGACGCCACATGAGTTAGGAACACATATGAATCAGGACCTAGCACACGTAGTGATCATGCCCTCCCCATGCTGCACATCAGGACACCTAATCCACTGGGCGCATTGTGTCCCCGCGAGGTTGAGACCCACCTGCGATAAACATTAGATAGTTAATTTATGACTCTGAAAGGAAGCAACCAACTTCCTCACCATATATGGTACGCCGGTAACTTTTACAACTCACCAGATTTTGTATTTAGGAAGAATGCTAACAAATTGTAAATTGAGACAGTCCTCAGCTATAACTGCTCTCCCAACCATAATGTTTAATTAAACAAACTGTTCCTGTTTTGCCAAGCACCTCTTGTCTTCTGTTTTTTGAGGGATTTCAAACTCAAACAACATTTTGCGAGCCAGCCAGGAGCTGATTGGGACCTCATACCCCAATGGAGGCAAAGGAAGGAGACTCCATCGGGAAGGATTCATGAGTGCGCCACAATGCATGGTGGGCAGACACCGCAATTGATTTTAAGTTCTGCTGAATCCCCGGGCCGGCGGTCTGTCCTGAAGCAGCCTTCACAGAGGGTAAGAGACTACATTAGAACCTCCATAGTCTAAAGCATTTGGTGTAGGGGAAGCTTTAAAAGTTAACCTAAGCACCTTGCCACTGACAGGATCTGGCATATTACCTATTTTATATGTCCAGACTGATTTAGTCGTAATTTTGCCTTGCAGGCTTTCCAGTGGAAGTCGCCTTCTATCTATAGCCAAGTACGCTAGAGAGGGTGAATTGTGATCATGTGTATGGCCTTTGAGAACTCCCAGGATGCTATTTTTGTGATACAGCTATCCTGATCCAGCGGAGTTAATACCTCAGTCGCATAGTTTTATAGTTCAAGGTTTTCTCAGTGCTAACGAGATTTTTTAACACCCTTAATATCTGAAAGGAGTGTGGGTGGTGCATTTCATTTCGACCTTGAGCGTAACACGGGGGTGGAATTCAGATTAGGGAAAAACTTGGACCAGGGAAACTGGGCTTAACTGTGTGTGGCCAAGAAGTTCCGGTGATTCCAGAGTTATTAGAATTTGGTAACAATGATTACCACCTTTGTCTAGGAGTGAATATTGACAGACTAGCCAGCTCACTTACGAACATTTTCCATGCAAACCTTTCCTCTTTAGAGGATAACATGTGCAGTAAACATACTGAGTTTTTTTGGCAAAGTTAATTCTTTTTCTGTCAACCATTACTTGAACTGTTTATGTATGTGATGATGTCATATTGATTATTAACGCCTTAACCGCGGCGGTTTTTCCGCCACGGTGTGGGCGTTCTACTGAGTGAGCGGGGCTCCGTCGGCCGTTGGCCGACGGCAGCACCTGCGAGGTAGTGCTCCCGTCGTCCAACACGGAAGGGGTTCATTGAAAATGTTATTATGTGCAAAGCTGAAATCACGCAGATGCTATTTTAACATATTGCATATTCGCCCTATGTTGTAATACTACATATGCATTTTTTATCTTGTGTTTTTATTGAAAAGATATTTAAATATTCAGTTGAGTTGTTGATGTAGCTACAGTAATAAGCGCTGAGCTCCTAGTACATAAGTTGTAAGAGTGCACCACGTATAATTGTCCCTACGATTAGATAAATGAAAGATTTTTGAAATTGTATTTATCTAAATTGCTAAATTGCCGTAGATTCTCTATTGAAACATATGCGCCAGCCGCATTTAATTCTTACAGGCACTGGATATGGATCGCCCTGATAGAAATATTCCCTGACCACCCAGATGAAGGAGGGCTAATGGCAGAAACCATGAAGAAAGAGGAAGGCATAAACAATTTCTTAAATAGAATGTGGGAAAAATGGAGACAGGAACTTGGACAGCCATGAGCCAACACAGGCCCACAAGTCCCATTTTTCTACAATATTTTGAGGAAAATGTTACCCATCGAGATACAGAACGAGCAGGACAGTATAGTTGGTTTAGATACCAAACCATGGCAGGAAATATAAGCTCATATACTCCGCTACCATAAAAAAAGCAAGAAAAGTAGAGTGAAGCAGGAGCAGACCCTAAGAGAGACTGCAAAATGAGTGCAGCATAAAGGGAAAAAGACTGCCCTCGACGGAGTAGCGATGGCTGCAGCGATACACATGGCGCCAGTCTCGATGGAGGCTCCACTGAAAAACTTTAGCAGATTTCAAACAGGCTATGGTAGTAGAGGCCAGGGAGGTTGGCCGCAACGAGACATTAGGGAGTGCTACCACTGCTTTAGGCAGGGTCACCTGGCAGAGGGAGTCTGGCTAAAGGCATACCATGAGCAGCAAAAGCAGCAAAGGTTAGGGAATAAGGGTCCATCACTACAAAACCCCACACAACAGGATATGGGTAACATCCCTCCTCAGTACCAAGCACAGAATAATCAGAACATAGCATACACTCAGTTGCAGAGAGATCTGCTGGGCACCACACAACCGCAGCAGGGATCAAATAATTGGGCAAGCACTTGGCAACAGCAACCACAGGGAGGGAACCCAGCATAGCAGGGACTGGGGCCACACCCCGACAAGGAGGGTGGACAGTGTGGGGAGCTAGTGCCTTCACACAACCGCAACTAAATGCCTTCTGTGAATACCAAGAGTAGTACGTTTAGGATTTTATCTCAGTTTAGTAGTAGTAAAGTTAGGAGTCCTAACTTGAGTACTACTAAATGCCTTCTGTGAATACCAAAAGTAGTACGTTTAGGATTTAATCTCAGATTAGTTCTGTGATTCGGCCCCTGAGTGTGTAATGTAGCCCAAGTGTCAATCTCCGCTGTCGCCCACTTGAGGGGGTGGTGCAGCCTCCTTAGCACTTGTGGTAGAGTCAGTGATTTCCACTTCATGGCAGTTTCATGACATATGTACTATTTTTTCTGTGTGTGGTAATATTCTTAGTAGGAACTGTGCAGGACCCCTCTAAGTGGTCTACTCTTGAGCTTGCCCATTGTCGCCACTATCTCCTCCCAGTCGAGTGCATTCTCTGGGCAGGACCAGACCAAGTGGTGAAAGTCTGCATCCTGTGGTTCACATGTGGGGCTTTTTGACTCCATGTCCGGGAACATGCAACCTATTCATGTGGGGGTAAAGTATGTCTGATGTAGGCAATTAAACTGGGTATACTTAAGTCTCAGGTACCTGGACATGTCTCAAAGCAGCCTCTGTGTCAGTCAGTTCCCGCCCTACGATTATGTGCCATTTATCTCTCCAGGCTGGGTATCCATTAATCTGTCCAACCAGCAGAGCATTCTATAGCAGGGTGACTGCCTTCCCACCCCCACCATGTTGTAATAGAAGCCTCCACGTTTCAGAGGGCTGCAGCTCAGTCTGGTCTAGTCTCCATGTCTGCTTGATCGCATGCATCAGTGCATTATGTGTCAGAAAGTTCCCCGGGCCAATTTTGTATTTATCGTTCACCTGTTGAAATAACAGCAGTATAGAATGTTCAAAAGTACCCCCCAACATGGCCAGTCCATACTTCGACCAGTGTTTCATATTATGGTGGGGAGTCATTTTGTCAAAGTCTGGGAGTACCCACAGTGGCATGTTTGGGGAGTATGGTATAGAAGGTGTCCCGAAGAGTACATATCTAAAACAGCAGTGTTTCGCAAACCTTGGCTATTTGTTTTTGGAGGCGTCCTTTGCTCTTGGTCCCATTAACTAATCCAACAGAGGCAGTCCTGGTGTTCCTGCACTATGCTCGCCTTCTCTGGACTGAGAGTAACCGATAGCCATTTCATGGGCCAATCCAGTTGAGCAGCCGCGTAGTGTAACTCACAATGTGGGGCTCCCAGTCCTCCCCTGTCCAGTGGATTATACAGCTTATGCAGTGCTATCTTTTTCCTACTGGCCCCCCATATCAAGTCAGCTAGTACACTATACAGTACCCTAAAAATAAACCTTGGGGAGCTTCACTGGAAGCACCGAAATGTCTGCAACATCCACGGTAGCACCAACATTTTGGAAATTGCCACTCTAGTCATTGTGGAGAGGAGATGGGTCTTCCAACATTGCACTGATTGCCTAGTGCTGGCCACCACCAGTGAAATTCCCCTATATTTAACCATTATAAGTGTGGTATATATTGTCTCCCAGGTATTTGAACGTGTTATATCACCATTCCAATCCTACGTTTGACATCCCCTCTCACTCTGTATCACTCAGGCTTCTGGGTGGGAACAAGCATGTTTTGGTCTTATTGAACCACAACCTTGACTCGTCCCCCAAACTCCTCCAGCTTAACCTCCATGGGGGAAGGGTCTGCTGCAAGTTGCTCAGTTAGAGAAGCACATCATCTGCGTATAGGGAGATGATTTCCCAAGTTCTATTTTTTAGTATTCCCCATTCCGGGCCCTTGGGTCTAAACAGGGCCACGAGTGGTTCAATGGCTACTGTGATTATCAAGTTGAGAGTGGGCCCCCATGCCTAGGGCCCTGGAATACGGAAAGAGTCAGAAATGTTTCTTTTGACGCCTCGTCAGGGGAAGTAAGAGCTATATAAATGCAATTACAATACAATACAATACCTGGCGAACCCCGGCAGTCGGAGATCAGTATAGAAGTCCTATCCAACTTCTAATTTCCTGTCCTGTCCATTCTTTTCAGCTCCGCCACCAGGTACTCCATCCCATAGCGTCAAATGCTTTCTCTATGCTTGGGGACATTACCATTGGTGGTTTATCACCACTCAGCATCCTCCGCATTATAGAAAACAGCCATCTGAAGAATGTATTCCTTCCCAGTCTGGGTGTACCAGCGTGTCAATTATTGGGGTCAACCTGTTGGCTAGCACCTTCCCAAGTATTTTTCAGTTGGTGTTGCGTAATGAAAGGGGCTGGTAGGAGTGCGTGCCCAGGGGGGTCATAATCCGGTTTAGGTAGGACAACAAGCAGTGCCTCTCTCAACATCTGGGGTAGGGTTCCGTTTGCTTTAGCTTCCTTGTATAACTGGAGAAGCTTCAGTGCCAGTTTCATTCCATACATTGCATAAAACTCCACTGGGAGCCCATCGGTGCCCTGGGGTTTTGTTGCGTGCTATCTAATCTATCTCTGCGCATACCTACGTTATTGTGAGTGGCTCGTCTAGGGCAGATCTCTGTTGAGGGATCCAATTACGGGATTAGTAGCCTGTCCACATAGGAGCATAAGGTTGCTTCATCGTCTGTGTTCACGGCCGAAGAAAGGGGGGCATAATAATCCACCAACATTCCATTCATGCACCTTGTGTAGTGAATATCTCGCCTGATGGTGATGTTATTACCCTATGGGGTTCTAAGAATGTCTTTGTGGAAGAGCTATGTCAATAGTCGACCTGCCCTGCTGTCCTCATCTGTGAGGCAACATAGTCCATATAGTGTATCCGCCCCAGGTGCTCCACCAGAACTCTGTACTCCCAACACAGAGCAACGAGGTAATGTGCATCTCCTGGTTCCACTCCAACCTCTCTTCTGCTTCTCTTATCAGTGTTCCAATGCGTTGATCTCACTGGTCAACTTGTGTTGTACGCCATATGAGGTCTTAGTGCAAAGCCCATGGACCACCAACTTAAATCCCCCCATTCAATTCCTCTGCCATATGCTGTACTGTAATTTTTTTTATTTTTTTATTATTTTTATTGGCATTTTTAAAACAGTGCGATACAGTGTCATGTAGAAACACAAATTAATTTAGGCACAGTAGTTTGTCAACAGAAACCAGCAGAATTACATCATGGACACAGGAGCATCTCTGTCTATTAATCAGAACACGGGTTGTCAACAAATATTGAGGTTCCAAAGCACTATTCCGAATCAGAGCTAGAGCTGTCAGTATCAGAAGGTGGGTCGCAAATGTTTCCCCTGTACTTATTCCACGCCCCCCAAATCTTATTCCATTTCTTGGGACAACCTCTATTTCGGAACACTGCCGTTCTGCAATCATCGCAGCGTCCATATCTTGCTTCCAGGCCGATATTGTTGGCGACATCCCCCCACCCCACTTCTGCGCTATATTTCTTTTTGCCACCATCATACCTAGTGTCATCCAGTTCTGCCCATATCGTGTGAGGTCATTGGGTTCCCATATGTTTAAAAGGCAACGCTTGGGGTCAGGCAGTATGGAGAGCTCCTCTGATTGAGACATGGTGCGCATCACCTGAACCCAGTAGTATGCAATTCGGGGGCAATCCCATATCGTGTGGTAGAAGCTACCTATTTCCCCGCATCCCCGCAGGCAGTATGGATGTGAAATCCTTTTCATCTTATGTAGTGCGTCCCTAGTGTAGTATGATCTGTGTAGTATGCGTAGTCGCACCAGGCGGAGACGTGATGGGACGCCCACTTCTTTCGGAGACGCAGTCGCCTCCTGCCACTCTGAGTCATCAATGTCTCCACAGTCGTGTACCCACTTCTCCCGCAGGGCCTCCAGAGGGTCAGGTAAATTGTTTACGAGTTTCCGGTACGTCAGAGATGTCGCCTTTGACGGCATAAAGTCAGTCAGTAGCCTGTCCTCGAGTGGGGACGCCTCCGGGATAGCTGTTCCGGACTTTAACGCTGTCGTCAATGCATGACGTACCTGTATGTATCTGAAACGTTCTGTCAGCGCCAGATCATATTGCTGTTGTAGCGTCTCAAAAGGTAGCATCTGCCCCTTCTGCCATAGATCGCCAATGGTCGAGATGCCGATAGCATCCCAGCGGTCGAAGCCTTTGGAGTGTCTTAGTTTTCCCAGCTGTTTTATGTCCCACAACGGGGTTAACTGTGTCAGTACTCCCTGCCATTTCAACCTGCTCAGCGCCGCGTGCCATACGGTGAGCGTGTGTTGTAGTGGGCCGAACTTCGTGGCGATTAATGATTTATCATACAGGGGGGCCAGCATACCAGAGAATCCCAACTGTGCCCTGTCTGCCTTTAGAGCTGGTTCAGACAGGGGGAGATGAAGCCATTGGTTAACAATCTTCAACTGCGATGCCGAGTAGTAAAGGTTGACGTCAGAGAGCGCTATGCCTCCGTCGTACCAGCCGCGCGTGAGCTTGGCCTGCGCTATACGTGCAGGCTTAGTATCCCATAGCAGCACCGAGACTTGCGCTGCGATGGTTTTGAAGTACGCGGGAGGGACAGGGTAGGGTGTATTTTCCAAAATGTAGAGGAAGCGGGGTAGGGCCATCATTTTGAAAAGGGCCGCCTTTCCTAGCAGCGTCAGCGGTAGTGATTCCCAGTGTCTGATGTCACGTTTGAGGTGATCAAGAGGGGGCTGCAGGTTGTGTGTATAGAAGACGGCAGGGTCAGCTGTGATGTGTATCCCTAAGTATTTAAACCCGGTAGCAGAAGTCCGCAACGGGCAGGTGTCCGGTAAGCGCGGTGCGGGACCGCGCAGTATGTACATGGTAGATTTGGACCAGTTGATCGAGTAGCCGGAAGCTCGGCCGTATGCCGTGCAGACCTCTAGAAGGGTGTTAATCGAGCGCTTGGGGGAGGTGAGATACAACAGAACATCGTCAGCGTATAGGGATATTCTGTCTTCCCATTCGTCCGTCCAACAGATACAACTGATAGTGGGCTCCCATCTTATCCATTCGGCCAACGGTTCAAGAACCATGGCAAACAGTAATGGGGACAGTGGGCAACCCTGGCGCTTGCCTCTAGACAATGGAAAGTCCGCCGAGATGTGGCCATTGGCAGCAACATGCGCCATAGGTCTTGCGTAGAGTAGACGGATCCAGGAGCAGAACTTCGGGCCAAAACCAAAGTGGCGTAGTACTGCAAATAAGAAGGGCCAGTGGACCGTGTCAAACGCCATGTGGGCGTCTAGGGACAGTTTCACCGCAGGTTCTAATAGATATGTTGCGCACGCCAGTACACCATGTACTCTCCGCAAATTGAGCGCCGTGTTTCTGCCGGGCATAAAGCCGGACTGGTCTTTATGTATGAGTTTGGGCAAATGGGACGTGAGGCGCTGCGCCAACAGTTTCGCGAGTATTTTAGCCTCGGCGTTGATGAGGGAAATCGGGCGGTATGACGCACATTGGTCAGCTGGTTTCCCTGGTTTTAAGATAGCTACAATAGTGGCCGTACGTTGATCTAATGGAAGTTCCCCTGCCTCCAAGCTTTCCGTGAACATGCGCAGCAAATGCGGCGCAAGCGTGTCCGCCTGTTGCTTGTATAAGTCAACTGGTATACCATTTGGTCCCAGTGCCTTACCCGTCTGCAGGGCTTTGATCGCCAATTGCACCTCGTCGATCGTTAGGTCTGCGTCCAAGGCCTGTGCCTCTTCCTCCGTCAATGCGGGCATTTTGAGATCTTTAATGTAGGTGTACGCCTCATCCTCCGATATCATGGACGCTGACGAGTACACTGTTTCATAGTGCCGGGCTAGCATGTGTACTGTTGTGCTGGGATCTCTAACGGGATCACCTCCCTCCAACGTAAGTTGTGCTATCCACCTGTCCCGTCTGTCACGTCTGTCCAGCCAAGCCAGTAATTTGCCCGCTTTGTCGCCCACCTCGTAAATTTTGTGTCGCATGGCGGACAGTTGCAGCTTGACTTCCTCTGTCAGGTGTGTTCTATGGCGATATTGTGCTACTTGTAAACTGTGCGCCGTAGCGGGGTTTGGGTCCGTCGCATGTCTTGTCTCTGCCTCTGCCACCCCCGTTTCTAGAGCTAACAGTTCCGCTCTCCCCTCCCGCTTAAGCGTTGTAATGGAGACTATTGCACGTCCCCTAACCACTGTTTTGTAGGCCTCCCACAGAGTGACAGCGGAGGACACCGAGCCAGTGTTGTCCCGGAAGTAGTGTTTAGTCCCCACCCTTAGCTCCCTCTTAATCTTAGAATTGTGGAGGTATGCAGCGCGGATTGGATAGGTCCGACGCCGTGTGGGCTGGTGGTGCGCATAGGTAATTAGCAATGGAGAGTGATCTGAGATGCCCCGTGGTCATATTTCTACCTTGAGCACAGTGCCAGGGCCACCCGGTGAGCCAAGAAAATAGTCAAGTCTGGTGAGACTATTATGGACGCTTGAGTGGTAGGTGAACTGGCGGTCTTGGGGGTTGTATTTCCTCCAGAGGTCCTCCAGTCCCATAGCAGTCAGGAAGCCCCCCAACCATGTTGTACCAGCTGGAGCTAACTTCGGGGGGACTCTATCCACCAAGCTATCAGCCACTAAATTAAAATCCCCCCCCCCCCCGAGAAGCAAATCCCCCTCAGGGAGCCCCAGTAGGAAAGCGCTAAGATCTGATAGGGCCGCCGCCTGTAAGGCAGGTGGAACGTAGACTGAGACAATATTAATGGGTTTCCCCTCCCACTGTGCATGTATTGCGGCAAATCTACCCGCTGCGTCCGACCTAGCAGACTGTATGAGTAGGGGGAATTGTTTTTTTACCAGAACGCCGACTCCCCTGGACCCAGAGGTGAACTTCGGAGTGGGCTACCATCTGAAAACCCCATCTGTCCATGGCTTTCGTGGCCGTGCCAGTGAGGTGCGTCTCCTGTAGGAGTATCACTGCCGCCCCCTCCCTTTTAATGCATTTCAGAACCAAACCCCGCTTGATTTTGTCACCAAGACCTCGGACGTTCCAGGAGAGTACAGACAAGGACGGTGTCACACTAGCCGCGCCGTCCTGTAGAACAGTGGGAGTGTCAACCCCCATCATCATGGATCAGTGTGCTAATTAGACAACAATCAGTTTCCGTGATCCCAGACACCATGCCGCTCAAGTTAGATCGGTGTATCGCAGTAACATAAAACACAACGAACAACAAAAAACACTCCCCCCTTGCCTCCCCCCTCCCTGCCTCCCTGCCGCGCGGACTCCAAACTGCCCGCCACCCTAACTCAGCAGAGTGCTCATGATCCCTGTCAAAAAACAACGTTGCTTACAAGAGCATAGGGGGGTGAAAGTCCAAGGAGGACCAGATAGACCCCAACAGTTCCAGAGTCCCAGCTCAATCGTGAAAGTCTCAGTAGCTTAGTAAGGGAGGTGAACCCCATTCGGAAAAGTTCGGGTCATCGGCCATAGTTCACAGAGGAAAAAGAGAAGAACTTCCATTGAGGTAGCAGGTGTCATTCCCCAGAGTCTGCTGTCGGATCGGTCTCGTTCTTCTCCTCTTGTCCGGTCATTTCAGTCTTGTCGGTTTGTCCTTGTCTTCTGCGTCTACTGTTCTGTCTGCCAGAGCCTTCCGCCGGATGCCACCCCTCGAGCCAGTAGTGTGCCTCCTCCGGAGTATCAAAAAAACAGGTCTTTTTATCAGCCACCACCCTGAGGCACGCCGGGAAGAGCATGGAATAGGGCAATTCGCGAGACCTCAATGTCTTTTTCACCTCAATGAAACTTCTCCGTCTCGCCGCCACCACCGTTGTGTAGTCCGGGAAAATTGAAACTTCTGAATTTTGAATCCGTATGGGCGGCGCGACCCTCGCCGTTTGTAGAATGGCATCGCGATCTCTGAAATTGAATATGCGCGCTGTAACAGGTCTCGGTCGCGCCCCGAGGCGTGGGCGCCCCCCCGGGACCCTATGCGCCCGCTCCACCGAGAAAAACTTGGAGAGGCCTTTTGGTTGCAGCACGTTTCTCACGAGGTCCTCTACATACAGGTCCATGGCAGGCCCCCCTTCCGATTCTGGCAGGCCAATAAGGCGAATACTATTGCGTCAAGAGCGCCCTTCTTGTTCGTCCATCTTGTCTGCCAGGAATTTGTTGTCGTCCTCCAATTGCGCCACTCGTTTTAGCAGCGACGCAGTGTCCGAGGTAAGGGTCGTTGTGACCTGTTCCACTGCAGTGACCCTTGATGACATCTTTTGTAAGTCTGCCCGCAAAAGTGTGACATCCGTCGAGATTGAACCAACCGTGGTTTGTACCTGGTTCAGGGCCGCCATGATGTCTTCCAGCGTTATAGCAGGGATAGCGCCGCCCTCCGCACCCTTAGCGCTGGCCCTCTTTTGCTCCGTCAGTGGGGGAAAGTCCTTGGCATAAGCAAATTTGTCTAGCGTGCTCTGCTGGGCCCCACGATTACCCCTGCCGCTCATTGTGGGTTAGTGAGTAGTGCTGCCTCGGGTCACACTGGAGTAAGTTAATGGGTGCGCAGTTTATGGGTTCGTACCTCCAATCAAGGAAACCAGGCCCGAAACAGAGAATGTCCGGTGATCGTCTCCCTAGCTGCGCCACTCGTTGCCCCCTTCACTGCACACGTTGTCAAGGCGCCCTGTGGGGACACCAGTCACAGGCTCAAGTTGTGTTCGGCTAGTCACCAGGCGCCTGGTCCGCCTCGCCAGGGGGGGGTCCAAATCCAGGAGTGGGCCCAGACAGTCGGTTGGAGATCAGGAGCGTGCCCGGTATCTGCGCGTCTCAGCGGGGCGCGAAGGGCGCGGGTCCGGCCGCGGCAATTCCCGGTGCTAGCGGCGGACCCTCGGGCCCCCCGTCACAGCCATTCAGGAGTGTAGCTGGAAGGCAGCAGCAATCTCGCTGGCATGCTCGCTGGGGGGCGAAGCCGGGCGGGGGGGCGAGCCGTCACACCACTCACCCGCCTCCGGACGCCCCAGCTCCGCTCCGTGATGTCACTCGTCGGCAATCAGTGGCGCTCTACCGGCGGCCGTCCCAAATTGAGGCCGGTGCTTATGGCGCGGTTGTAGGCCGCAAACTCGTGCACGATGCAGCTCCGGGCTCCGATGTCGCAGAGAGCTCGGAGCGGGGCCGATGTGCGCCAATCCACCTCCGCCACAGGGTCCTTCAGCCTGGGCTACTCTGGAGCAGGATAACTGGCCGGATAATTACGGGGAATCGGTCTCACCCTCTGAGCCTCACTAGATCGCGGCCATCTTGGTTGATCGCCGGCCACGCCCCTCCTGTACTGTCAATTTTAGTAAAATATCGAAAGATGTATTTCCCAATAATTTCCCTGTATGGTGTGTCTGGCATAGCTTGGGTATTAAGTCTCCTTGTGATTATTCGTGTACTATGTCTTCCCCATCTCACTACCATTTTAAGTGCACTGTGGTCTGACAGGGTCCGACCCATGTATTCATTGTCTAGGACGTTAGATTAAATCACCTTATTGCATAAAAAGCAGGTACATTCCAGTGTGTTGGTGATGTACAGGAGAGTAGTAGGAACATTGGCCCAGATGTAGGTAATAGCAATTTACCGAATGGTAAATACTGAATTTTACCGATTCGGTATTTACAATTCGGTAATTGCTATGTAGGTAAATAATTCGGTAAAAATACCGAATCTGTAAGATTCGGTAATTACCGATTCGGTAACCGAATCGGTATTTGCCATTGATTCCTAGGGGCCTTGAAGCCCATAGGATGAAGTTCCACCTTTGATATTATATCCCTGTGTCTTTGATATAGGACGGTGTCAGGGGTATATAGGGCCTTAATACATTGTCGAGGTATTTAGAAACTGCTTCAGTGGGAGTACCTATTGTAGAAACAATAGGGCGATACGGGGGATCATGTTGATTTTTGTGTATCTTCGGCACTCCGTAAATGCATGACACTTTTTTCTCTGATTTGTTTAAAAATTCATACTCTTTTTTATTGATGACTCCTGCATTAAAGGCTTTTGTGGTTACTTTATGGATTGCCTTAATTACTCTCTCTGTGGGGTTGATTTTGATCTTTTTATAAAAGGTGGGATCATTCAGCATTTGAAGCATTTTTGGTTCATAGTTCATAGAGTCTATGAGAACTATGCCTCCTCCTTTATCACTACACTTAATGACAATGGATTTGTTATTCTTCAATTCATTGAGAGAGGTATGTTCTTATCTCGAGATGTTATATCTGGGCTTGGGAATATACCGTAGGGCTTGTTCTAGTCTATTTAAGACCACTTTTTCAAATATAGCCTTTTCAGGGCCAACCTGGTCCAGTGTGGGTGTGAATGTGGATGGCAAAGACACTATGGTCTCTATTCTGTCGTCTTGATTTATTTCTTCCCTATTTAGGAAGAACATTTTTAGTCTTATCTTTCTAAAGAAAGAGTGGATATCTGGTGTAATTCAAATAGATCAGCATTGGAATGAGGGACAAATGTCAAACCTTTTGTTAAAAGAGACATATCAGCGGCACCTAAATTATGTGTTGATAAGTTAAAAATGGGTATTACATCCATTGTCTTTGGTATTGGTTGCTGCGGGTCTCCAAATAGTGATGAGGTTCCTGGGGATACTGATGATTCTGATAGTGGCCTCTGGATTGAGACTGGAACCTGACTCTTTGGCGTCCACGTCTGTCACCACGATGCCCCAAAAAAGACTGGCGCATGTTTCTGCGTCCATTTTGGGGATTATATGGACCTTCCTCATGATAATTTGCGTTCCCTTCTCCGTCAGAGTCAGGGTCTGAACAATCTGAGAATGTATTGACTTTTTGGTAATTATAATTGGGTTCTGCTTGATGCTGATCTGTTTTATAAAAAGTTTCTCCTAGGTAAGGATACGTGCGTTCAAGAGTATAGAATCTCTTGTCTTTCGTTAATTTATCATTTTTCCTTTTTGTTAGATATTCCATGAAGGACAAGATGTCCTTTTTAACTGTCTCTAGATGTTTATCGGCTTCTTCAATTGTCGCTGATCTTTTTATTTTCTCTTCTAATTCCTCTATTTCTTTTGATAGAGCTAAAGCTAGTGCTTTTGATGTGGCTATGATCAGGATCATAAGATCATGGGAGCACCTACTGGCTATCATGCTCCATTTTTGTAAAAAGGATTTAACATCTACAAAAAGGCCGGGGATCTTCCTAACTCTGAATCCCATGGGGATGATACCGGCTTTTAGATAATTGAGCATGAACTCACCATGAGCCTCGATCCTGATTAATTTTTTCTTTGGTTGGAGAGTTTATCTATCTCACTATTGTTTTGGGAATTCGATGTTAGACTATTGCTGAGAGATACACTGGTACCCACTAATGTAGCAAAGTCTTCATCGGAAAACCCAAAGGTCTGCATTTGGGCCATCTTGTATAGAAGTCGGTAGAGTACCAGTATCTAAGAAAGAATGAAAAAATAAGATAAACAGAAGTTAAAGAAGGAGAAGCATAGGATAATTTATAATAAACAGAGTATGAATATAATATCAATGTGTGACACGTGGTACAGTAAATATAAAAACAAACAGGTCCCACACGGAAGCACCGTGGGTATCAATATGTAACAAACAAGGACCCCCTGATGAAGGTAGATTTCCTGGGTCAGGGCAAACAATTTATGAAAAAATAACACACCCAGGCAAAACACATGTACTGGCGAAGTTCAAGTAACGAAAAATTAGTAAAAGATAATCAGGCACAAAGTTAGCATATGAGAATTTAATTTAATAAGTTTGATAAAAGGTGTCATGAGGATAATCAATGACATAAAGACAACTAAAAATAACAGTAAAAATTATTTCAATTAAGATTCGATATATGCAAAATATTATGTGTACAAATATTCCCAATGATATGAAGGAAAGATGGTTTTCGTCTACGCGTTTCGACACGTTGAGAGTGTCTTCCTCAGGACGTTACCATCTTGTAGCTAAAAATAGATAAAACATATTTAAGAAAACCATTTTGTTTATGCTAAAAATGTGCACATGATCAATACATCAACTTAGGCATATGACTGGAGGCATATGACCGGAGGGTGCTTTCCTGGATCCCTTGCTGCCTGCCTCAGAGGGGCTACTGTTCGCCGGACCCGCTCCGCGGGTCCCGCTTCACCTGGGCACTTGTTGTGTGTTGTGTGCGAGGCGTGCAGGGCTGCGAGCGTGACGCAGGGGACTCCAACTTCCAGGAGTCCCTGCGAGGCCAATCACCATCACCTGGCCCGCTCTCCCTGCAAGGCACGCCCACAGCACACCTGTATATAAACGCAGCATTTACCCGCGCACGCGGGACGCGCGCGGGTCGCAGCTCGGGGCGAAGACCGGGCAAAGAGCGGGCCGTTTGAGGCCGTTCGAGGACGGAAAGGACTGGACTGGGCAACCCCACTGGACTAATTGTGTTCACATGTACAGGTTTTAATTACTTTTTATTCGTATTTATATCACCATGTGTTCACGGGGTACTCGTAGCAAAACTGCTAAGGGAGGGTTAAAATCAAATTGGACACTCGATGATTTCATTGTCAAGACTAACATAGCCATTGACAATGAAATCACTAAAATGCAACACAGAGTGTCATTGGTAAGCCTGGGCGTAGTGTGCGGAGTGGGGCTCCGCGGAGCTACGTGAAGTGGGCGAGAAGCTATGCCCACTCCCGCACTCCACGTAGCCCCACTACGCACCTCCCTCCCGCTCTCCCCTAGATACATTATTTAAGCAACTACCCTGAAAAATACAATTATAAAGCACTTACCTTGTCCGGGGCTGCCTCTTTGAATAGCGTCCTTTCCTGGATACCAATTGCGCATTTCTCCCGAGAAATGCGCATGCGCGGCCGCCCGCGCATGCGCATTTGTTTCCAGGAAAGGACACTATTCAAAGAGGGAGCCCCGGACGAGCCCCGGACAAGGTAAGTGCTTTATAATTGTATTTTTCAGGGTAGTTGCTTAAATAATGTTTCTAGGGGAGGGCGGGAGGGAGGCGGGTGGCGGCCGACTCGGCTACGCACACGGAGTGGGCGTAGTGTTGCCGGCTACGCTGTCTACGCAAAATGCGTAGAAGGCAACACTACGCCTACTCCGTGGGCGTAGCCGAATCGGACGCCCAGGGTTAGTCATTGGAGCTCGAGGCAGCGCGAAGACTATCCCAGGATCTAGCATTCACTAAAAAATCATCCTTAGGCAATATTGCCTCTGCCAAAACTCCTGAACGCCTGTCTGGCCCACGGCCCCTGATAGTACAGGCAGTTATTCATCCCCCCCCATCAACCCCTCCACCAGAGCCACAACCCATTCCCTTCCCGATACCCTCCAAGTTCCCCCAGACTTCGATGTTAAAAACCCAAAGCTTAAACCTTGGTATCTCCAAACAATTAGACACGCTAAAGCTGCCAGCTAGTGTTGACAAAAGAGATGCTGCACATATAAAAAAACGTCTTGCCAGATCAATTTATGCTCGTAAAAAGGCCAAAATTGCGAGGGCACATTTCTTTAATAATCGCCGTCTCTTGGCCTCAAATAGAGCAGGTACTAGTGCCCCGCCGGCCAATACTTGCCCTACTGGTGTGGTCACCGGTACCAGTATAGATAGCATAGTCCTAGACACAACAACGGGGGAATCACTCCCGATTTTAGTTGAGGGAGCCCCTGAGGAACTATTAGGTGACCCTGGTAAGCTACAGGGGGTGATGAAGTTTTCCTCAAAACTGTATGGGACACTTTGAAAAGGCTTCTATCCCCCCTGGAACTCCGACTCTCACGAATCGAAAATAATCTATTAGAAATGGACAAGACAATTGTTACTCTAGCAAGTCTTGGCTTAAAGCAGTTTGAGGCAAACACTTTACTGGGTGTCGAGAGCATCCCACAAGCTC
This sequence comes from Lissotriton helveticus, assembly GCF_964261635.1. Taxonomy (NCBI): domain Eukaryota; kingdom Metazoa; phylum Chordata; class Amphibia; order Caudata; family Salamandridae; genus Lissotriton; species Lissotriton helveticus. The sequence continues at coordinate 1,931,603,052 of NC_136065.1, forward strand.
CAGCGGCACCTGCATCGGCCCCACCCCCGCCTAACCCTAAACCCATACCAAAACCTCGCACTAAGGACTGCAACCCCTTGGCCACTAACCCCCACCCTATTACCCCAATTTCTTGCCCTTTACAAGACAAAGCACCTATAAAAGGGGCCAACCAGGCTAGTGTCCAGCAAACAAATAAGAGTGTGAACCCACGCACTTACTCCAAGGGAGTTAAAGATGGAAATCGACATAATTTTCGTGGAGGCTACATTGATTTACCACCAGATGCCAGGTCTTATGTTGTAGTTTTGGCAGGTGTGCCTGTTCTGGAGCCATGGTCTCAAGAGGATCATTGTTCATTAAAGAACAAGGCTATCCATTGGCTTAACGTAAATAGACAACTACCGAACAATCTTAGAAGTAACATCCTAATGGTTCGCAGGGTTCCTTGGGTAGGCCCTTCATTCAAGTCTATCCCGGGTGATTGCATTGTTATTTCCTTTGCAGATCCAAAGACAGCCCACCATCTATGTTCTTGGGATGCACGGGGTGATAACTCTGGTATTACTGTTAAGCCACTCACCTTCTTTTATCCCCCACGACTACACACAAACCTAGGAGGGAATTGGTCTACAGTCCACAATACTACATGGGGTGGACGAAGGGAAGGTTGGCAAGGTCAAAATGGTTGGTGGGAAGGGGTCCCCACCTCAAACAGGTTTGGTTGCCTCGACGAGGTCGATTGACTTCGGAGGGACAATGCGCCAGCTTATTTTCCTAAATCCACCCCTATGCCTGTGTTTTCTGCTCCTACCCGTCTAGAAGTTTGTGTAGAAAATGTTGTCCCCTTCGAACTAACAGGTTATGTTCCAAGACATGCAATCAAGCTTCCCACCACTAATTTACATGCAACTCATGTTGTTGTTGATACACCCTTGGAGGGCTCACCACCTGTTTTGAAACCTGTATTCGGCTATATTGAGACCAATGCCGAAGAGGCAGGTCCATCTGAGGTGCTACCATCTAGAGCTTTAGTGAGTCCTCCAGGGGTGGCTTCCTGCAACATAGTTGGGCCAAGGGGTGGTATAGTACTGTCCCCTGCTACGCCTGTACGCATGACCTCCCCAGTAGTCCCCCCCATTGGATACACTTAACATATTATCCTGGAATGTTGCAGGGGTTAGGGGTAGCTTGAATTCAGAAGATTGGTTGGAGTTTGTGGACAGTTTTGATATCATTCTGCTACAGGAAACCTGGGCACCCGATCCAGTCCATAGAGTAGGTTTTGTAAACCAGCTATAAAGGGTGCCAAAGGGCGTGCTTCTGGGGGTCTGTTGATCTGGGTGAAACAGTCATTTGGATATCATCCATCTGAGATATTTGTAGATAACCCGGACCTTCTGGTAATTAAATTGAGCAAAGAGGGCCACCGGGACATGAATATTATTAATGTTTATGCACGAGGGCTCCCAGGGGGCCGTCGTCCAGCTGTGTTGGATGTATTGGACCACCTTCTCGCAGGACAGGCCAGAGAAGATTTTGTCCTCCTGGCAGGTGATTTTAACTGCACCTTTGAGCCGTTATATGTAGCCGGTGACAGCTGGGGCTCTGCAGAAGACGCAGTTTGGAATATCCCAGATCTACTGGTAAATAAAACTGTTAAAGCTACTGAGGCCGCGTTGAATTGGATGGCTCTGTGCCTTACCTGGGGGCTCAGGGCAATAAATGGTCGGTCAGGATCTGATTTGGGTGCTAACTAAACCTTTGATAACGGATTGAGGAAAAGCAGGATTGATTATTTCCTGTTGAAGTTGGAATTCTGGCCGCAGCTGGTAGATATGGAAGTTGTACCTTGCCAGAAAGCGACCATAACCCCCTCTCACTCAAATTGAAGCTCCCAGGTATGAAGAGACTAAAAGAACCCGACATCACCCGGACAGGGGACGTTCTCTTGACCAATGACCGTAGAAGGTTGAAATGGTCTAGGCTAGCGGGCGATGAGACCCTCCAGGAGTGTGCTGAGATTGTGGTTTCTAAATCGTTAGGCGACATTATGGGTGAGGATTTGCAGGGGGGCGGATCTGTAAATACTGTTATTGACCTTCATGAGCGCTGCTTTAACGAGCTCAAATCCCTCCTCTCTCTACCAGGTCAGAAGGGCATTGTTAAACAGAATGCAATCCGCCAGAAATGGTATAACAAAAAATGCAGGGAGGCCCACAGACATCTTGTTAAAGAGGTCAAGTCCCGCAATATGTGTGCGGTTAATGCAGCTAGGGTGTTATATAAGAAAGTTCAGTGGGAAGCCAAACGGGAGTGGGAGGATATGTATTGGTCTGATCTCCTGGACGCCTCTACCTCAAACAACCAGCTTAAGTTCTGGAATTTAGTGAAATGGGGTAGGGATTCTGACTCACATACCCCTACAAATCATGTGTCCCCTGAAGCCTGGGTGAGCCACTATTCGGCCCAATTCTGTGCCGAAACATCCGAACCCCCTTTCAATTTGGATGAGGTACCTTTGCCACCCACTCGCGGGGAGAGACTCATATTCACAGATACCGAGGTAGAGCTAGCACTCGGCTTGACCCAGCGGGGAAAAGCACCTGGTATGGACTTAATTCCTGCAGACCTGTTTAAAGCCAACCCCGCTCTTTGGGTGCCTTACATAACAAAGATCGCCAATGCAATAGCTAATGGGGCAAGAATCCCTTGGTCTTGGAAGGGAGCGGAGATACTCCCTATCCACAAAAAAGGCGATAGGTCTAATCCGGGCAATTATCGCCCGATTAGCCTTATCGACTCCCTCCAAAAAATTATTGCACGTATGGTTCTGAGTAGAGTTCAAGGCTGGATTGAACTAGAGGACATTCTATCTCCTATGCAAGCAGGCTTCAGATCTGGAACGAGCACCATCGATCAGGTGTTCAGATTTTGTCTGATCTACTGGAAGGTGGTTTTGCTCGGCGGTGGTACCATCTTTGCCGCTTTTATTGATCTGAAGTCTGTTTTCGATCTCGTGCCGAGGGTTAAACTGTGGTGTGTCCTGAGGGACTTGGGCCTACCAAGGGAACTTCTTGATCTGATAGTTAAAATGCATGAGGATAATTATGCTAGGGTGAGATGGGGAGGCCAGGGACAAGTATCAAAATCTTTCTCCGTGACCCGTGGTGTTCGCCAGGGCTGCGTCCTGGCCCCAACACTTTTTCTGCTTTTTATTGATCAAGTGGTCAAGTTCTTTGCAGATACCCCCACTGACGCCCCTTTGTTGGCAGGGTTGAAGTTTCCAATGCTTATCTTTGCCGATGACACTCTGCTCCTCTCGAAAACACGTAGCGGACTCCAGCGGGCGCTGGACCGCTTCGAGGAGTTTTGTGCCATTAATGACCTTAAGGTAAACGTTGGTAAAACCAAGTTCATGGTTCTCAATAGGAGACATTTTGTCCGGAGCTCCGTAAGTCTGAGTGGAGTTAACCTGGAACAAGTTGAAACCATGACGTACCTGGGGGTTACCCTGGACTGTCGTCTGGGTTGGAAAGATCAGGTCAGTGCCCAACAGTTCAAGTTTGCCCGACTCACTGGTTGCCTTCTGGGTGAGCAAAGGAGATCAATTACCAAACGGGTTTCCCCAGCGTTAAAAATTTATGACACCAAGATCAACACCGCAATTTTATATGGTGCTGATCTCTGGGGCTATATTGATCTCTCCAGCCTATTCAGAACCCAGTGTAAGTTCCTAAGGGGCTTGATTGGGCTACCCCAATCTTCACCTTCTATACCCCTGTGTTTGGACATGGGATGTAACCCTATCAATGAGATGGCTAGATTTAGATTGGTGGCCTTCTGGAGGCGCTTATGGACATCCCCTTACCTTATCCTTTTTGCTAGGGAACTGGCCGAAGTTAGGTCAATTGGGGGATCGGGGAGAATCCCCTGGCTAAAAAGCATAAAAACCATCTTGATTGAAATGGGTTTAGAACATTTGTGGATTTCCCCTAGCACTAATGCTTTCCCATCCAAACAGGATTTCAAGGCACTGTACTGGGCCTCGGCCCGCTTATCATTAATAACTGCCTCCAGCTCTGTTGGTCTCACGGGAAGATTCCTGACTATTAAGTTGGATCCCTCCCGTGAGATCTACTGGGACATTATTACGAAACAGCTGGACAAGAAGCTTTACCATCAGTTTCGGGTAGGATCACTGCCCTTGAACTCCTTTACAAAAAAATGGGCTAACGGAACAACCGATTTTTGTAGTTGTTGTACAAGCTATAAAGAAACAGAGGGCCATTTCCTGTTCGCCTGCCCGATCTATTCAGTGCCCCGTACAAAATAGCTAAAACCTCTGTTCCAGCACCTCCCTTTCAGAAGGTCCTCGGAGGCTATTCAGGTTTTAAAAACCAATACCTCAGAGATGATCGTGGTGAGTGTAGCCAAATTCTTAGGGTGGGCTTGGGCCATTAGGGCAAGAAGTAGACAACATATTAGGGCTTCATAAATCCTTTACAAAGGATTACTTACATTACCCCCAACTAATTCTGTAATACTGTATATAGTCTGAGGTATGCTCCCTGTATTTTTGTTTGTCTCATAAATTTTAATATGCTATGGTCAGGTTTGTCTTGTATTTCTGTATGTTTAATAACTTTTTTAAACAATGGCGTTAGTGTTTTTTAAAATATTGTAATTAAAATGAAATGTGTTTTAATATTGTCTTTTATGATTTTGATATCAAAATAAAGACTTTAAAACCTGAAACCTGATTCTTAGGATGTTAAAAGAAGGAACAATGTAGAAACAGGTCCAAATGGGGTTTCAGCACCAGGCCTTTTTGTCTATATATGCCCGCAATAGAAAAGCCAAAAGCCAACAGATTTGCTGTTATGTTGGTGTTTAGATGAAATGCCCGGCCTATCTCAACCAATCAGAGTGATTCAGTAAAAGGGCATGTGATTTTGAAATCATAAACTAAGATATGATTAAGGGAATACATGATCTCTTGCATACAGTTGAGGTTAAGTACACGCCTGCCTACAGGAAATATTTACCAACCCGAGAGCATAAATGCTTATTATTTGTACTAAGGATGTGAGAGAGATATACCTGTGAGGTAGCTATTGAGTTGCGGTGTCACTTCGTAAGTCAACAAATCATGTCAGCATAAGCCGCGACAGGTCAAATTAAAAATGGAGAGAAGCTCGATGGCTGAAAAGAGTAAAAAATTAAACAATTTTTAATGCGTTCATTACTAAATGCATTCACTTTTTAATAATGCGAGGCTAGAGTACAGGACAATTTCTATTAGGGTTGTTGTTAATATACCTCTGTACGGGTAGTCTTTCGTTCCCGATGGGTAGGCACTGCACTGTGCAGGTGAGTGAGGCCGAGAAATACCTGTTAATTGGCCAAGCGAAGGCTTCGAATATCTTCAGTTGCTAAAAATAAATGCATGTAAGTTGTTGGTGTTTCTATATTTATTAAAGCAGGAATACGTGTACAACAGTCGCACCACAAATAAGAAGGGGAGAAAAATATATCTCATTTACCTGATATAGCGCATGGGGGGGCTCATATAGTAATGGAGTGTAGAACTAATAAAAACGTAAAAACGCAGGTCGGATACCTGAAAGTACAAGAAAAATAAAAAAACAGAGAGATATTTTATAAATAAAGCTCCGAATAGTATGTCAGGACTCTTAATATTAGGGGCACAGTCAGGGAACTGTTTAATTGTTACCTGTAGAGAACTCAACGTGGTGATAACCGCAACGGCGTGGCATCTACTGCCTCGTGGGATAAATCGAATCTGTAATGGTGGAAGTGATACGCTTACATATCCTGTTATCTGATAGGTGGGGGGTGCGGTCTAATGAGTCCCTTAAAGAGATATACCGTGACGATTCACAGCTAGCTATGGTATTGTTTGGGGATATATCTAAAAAATACGAATAGCGGTAAGAGGCATATAATATGTGAAGTGTGTGTATTTAGGGGCCGTTAAAGTAAAAACCACACTTGCAAACGGTTTTCTGGTAAAAGTTGCGGATGCATAGCAGTATGGAAAAAGTTCACGTGCCCACGTGCTGTATGAAGTAAGGCTGCTTAAATTAATATCGGGTTAGTATTTTCATCTCATGTTCAAGAAGGAGGGTTGATTTTTTGAGAAAAGATTAAGACTTTAAATGATGGCATGTTCCCAAGGCAATTCGTTATTTAACCCATGGGTGAAAGTGCCTAGGGAAAAAATCCAGAAAACTTATTTTTTCTTCCTGATTTTATCTCCACCATTGTTATTAGGGACGTGAATTTTCTCCAGAATATGCCATCTGATGTCTGATGGTGTATGTTTGAGTTCAGAGAAATGACTAAGTAAGATGTCAGACAAGTCATTAATGCCAACTGGCATCTTCTGAATGTGGATGACACACAGAAAAAACTAGAAAAACCCATGTTTGCACACCGCCGTAACAAAAACGTGAAAGATTTAATAGTTCGATCACGATACACCACATCGATTAATAACTAAGCATCGGCGTAAAATCCGTTCCGCTCGCGGATTTTGCGGATTTTCGCAAATTCGCAATCCGCTAACTCTCGCGAACTTGCCGAAAATTCGTAAAATCCGTTCGAAGCGGATTTTTTGCTTGGTCGCACTTGCCAACTAGAATACTATACAATTTCGCGGGAGTAAACACTTGCGAACACGTAGATGCGGCGGGCAGCGACAATCTCGCAATTGCGAGATTGCAAAATTTGCAATTTCGCACAAGAAATCCACCAGCAGGCAGCATAAACCTTGAAAATTATGATTTGTATCAGAATAACTCCTCAGGTTGACATTTGCCTGCACTTTTTCTTTGCAAGGAGTCCATTTTGGGGGGGGGGGTGGGAGGAAGGAAGTGCCCCACAGTCTCCAACTTCCTGTTCCTGTCCAGCAGGCTCCTCCCAGTGCCTTCTTCATGTGCTGGTCACTTTGATTTGGATCTTGTGGATGCTGCTGGATATTTGGATTTTTGCAAAACTGAAAGCACTCAGCAGGTGAAAAAGTTCAATCTTATCATTAGTAACCTTTCCCTGTAGTGCTTCCTGAGGGGCCCCTTCAGAGTTCATTTGCCTACTTGCAACTATTCTATGACCCTGCTCTGACCCTCACAGCAGGCTCAGAGAATAGCTACAAGTATACAACAAAGGTCCTGTTAAAAAAATTACACTGCAACAGAAAGCAATTACAGACAAAACTGAAAGCACTCAGCAGGTGCAAAAGTTCAATCTTATCATTAGTAACCATTCCCTGTAGTGCTTCCTGAGGGGCCCCTTCAGAGTTCAGTTGCCTACTTGCAACTATTCTATTACCCTGCTCTGACCCTCACAGCAGGCTCAGAGAATAGCTACAAGTAGGCCACAAAGGTCCTGTGAAAAAAAATTGCACTGCAACAGAAAGCAAATTACAGATAAGGAAGCAGGTGCCAGCCAGACTGGAAGTTTAAATTCAGTGACACATTAATCAACCCCAAATTAATTCATGTCAGTTGAAGCAGGGCAGGTGTGCTTGCTTTTTTTCACCCCCATAATCTACAGTGATAAACCAACCAGAGGGTGGCAGTGATGTACCAAAGGGTGGCATGGGTGTACCAGAGGGTGGCAGTGGTGAAACAGAGGGTGCTGTGAACCTGTGATGATGAACCAGGCGTAGAAACAACATAGTCGCGGCCATTGCGAGCCGACAAGTAAGTTCGCAATTGCGAACTGGTACACAACCCTGGCGAACTGGCAGAAACCCTTGCGAACACAAAAAAAAAATCCGCAAATTCGCGAGAGTTCGCGGATTTGGCGGATTGCGAATCCGTAAATAGGCAAGTTCGCGGATTGCCAATTCGCAAAATCCACCCATGCTTATTAATAACCCTCTCTTCATAAAAAAATCAATAGATGGAACGAACCATGTAAGAGGTACTTCCCGATGTGGCTCATGCAACATAGTGTATCTAATCATATGCCCATGTAATCTGGGCTATGTAGGAGAGACGTCGCGAGCAATGAAAACGCGACTTACAGAACATAGGTCTGCAATAAAAACATTGAAACATACAGCCCCCCTAGTTAGTCGTTTCTCTGAACTTAAACATACACCATCAGACATCAGATGGCGTATTCTGGAGAAAATTCACGTCCCTAATAACAATGGTGAAGATAAAATCAGGAAGAAAAAAGAAGTTTTCTGGATTTTTTCCCTAGGCACTTTCACCCATGGGTTAAATAACGAATTGCCTTGGGAAAATGCCATCATTTAAAGTCTTTATCTGTTCTCAAAAAATCAACCCTCCTTCTTGAACATGAGCTGAAAATACTAACCCGATATTAATTTAAGCAGCCTTACTTCATACAGCACGTGGGCACGTGAACTTTTTCTATACTGCTATGCATCCGCAACTTTTACCAGAAAACCGTTTACAAGTGCGTTTTTTACTTTAACGGCCCCTAAATACACACACTTCACATATTATATGCCTCCTACTGCTGTTCGTATTTTTTAGATATACCCTAACAATACCATAGCTAGCTATGAATCGTCATGGTATATCTCTTTAAGGGACTCATTAGACCGCACCCCCCACCTATCAGATAACAGGATATATAAGCGTATCACTTCCACCATTACAGATTCGATTTATCCAACGAGGCAGTAGACGCCACGCCGTTGCGGTTATCACCACGTTGAGTTCTCTACAGGTAACAATTAAACAGTTTCCTGACTGTGCCCTTAATATTAAGAGTCCTGACATACTATTCGGAGCTCTATTTAAAAAATATCTCTCCATTATTTTCTTCTTTTTCTTGTACTTTCAGGTATCCAACCTGCGTTTTTACGTTTTTATTAGTTCTACACTCCATTACTATATGAGCCCCCAACCATGCGCTATATCAGGTAAATGAGATATATTTTTCTCCCCTTCTTATTTGTGGTGCGACTGTTGTACACGTATTCCTGCTTTAATAAATAGAGAAACACCAACAACTTACATGCATTTATTTTTAGCGACGGAAGATATTCGAAGCCTTCGCTTGGCCAATTAACAGGTATTTCTCGGTCTCACTCACCTGCACAGTGCAGTGCCTACCCATCGGGAACGAAAGACTACCCGTACAGAGGTATATTAACAACAACCCTAATAGAAATTGTCCTATACTCTAGCCTCGCATTATTACAAAGTGAATGCATTTAGTAATGAACGCATTAAAAATTGTTTAATTTTTGACTCTTTTCAGCCATCGAGCTTCTCTCCATTTTTAATTTGACCTGTCGCGACTTATGCTGACATGATTTGTTGACTTACAAAGTGACACCGCAGCTCAATAGCTACCTCACAGGTATATCTTTGTACAAATAATAAGCATTTATGCTCTCGGGTTGGTAAATATTTCCTGTAGGCAGGCGTGTACTTAACCTCAACCGTATGCAAGAGATCATGTATTCCCTTAATCATATCTTAGTTTACGATTTCAAAATCACATGCCCTTTTACTGAATCACTCTGATTGGTTGAGATAGGACGGACTTTTCATCTAAACACCAACATAACAGCTAATCTGTTGGCTTTTGGCTTTTCTATTGCGGGCATATATAGACAAAAGGGCCTGGTGCAGAAACCCTGTTTGGACCAGTTTCTACATTGTTCCTTCTTTTAACATCCTAAGAATCTATATATGGTAAGTATTTTCAATTTTTTCAACTGCTCTATGCATAATACAGCCAACCCCCATTACATCCTTCCAGAATGAGGAACCTTTTCCTGTTGTTACCATCCAATAGTTGGAACTTTTTCAAATAGGTAGGAAAGAAAATTCCTACTCCTCAAAATAAATATGCAATTACCTATCGGTCTGAGTCTAACCAGTCATTTTTTGCATAAATATAGTTAATCCCTACTACATCTATTTAGAACGAAGCATATATCCCTTCGTTGTCCCTTAATAATTGGCACATTCTTAAATAGGCAGAAAAAGGGAAATCTCCAATTATTAAAATAAAATAAAATAAAAATGTAATTTTTGGTTGGTTTGAGTTCAACCAGTTATCTTTGCTGTATAACTAATTTCCCATTTCTATTTTATTTTCTTTTTGATTCCTGTAAATCTTTTTTGTCTCTTTGGTACAATGTTTATTTTTTATAACTAGATGATATTGATATGTGCCACTGTACTATACCTTACAAATTGTTTAGTACAATGAATTGCCATAAAGCGGTATATCATGTGATATTATCATTTTTCTGGCCTCAATGTTCAAGTCATATGCCAAAGTTGATGTATTGATCATGTGCACATTTTTAGCATAAACAAAATGGTTTTCTTAAATATGTTTTATCTATTTTTAGCTACAAGATGGTAGCGTCCTGAGGAAGACACTCTCAACGTGTCGAAACGCGTAGACGAAAACCATCTTTCCTTCATATCATTGGGAATATTTGTACACATAATATTTTGCATATATCGAATCTTAATTGAAAGAAATTTTACTGTTATTTTTAGTTGTCTTTATGTCATTGATTATCCTCATGACACCTTTTATCAAACTTATTAAATTAAATCCTCATATGCTAACTTTGTGCCTGATTATCTTTTACTAATTTTTCGTTACTTGAACTTCGCCAGTACCTGTGTTTTGCCTGGGTGTGTTATTTTTTCATAAGTACATGCACAGATGTGCATGTACACTGAAATTCGTTATTTACCATGGAATAGTATTCCATGGTAAATAACGATTCGGTAAGGGCCTGTGGCACTGATTCCAGTGCCACCTACATATTAATTTACAGATTCGGTAAATTTACCGATTCGGTATTTTACCGATTCTGTAAATTTACCTATTCGGTATTTTACCGATTCTGTAAATTTACCGAATCGGTAAATATACCGATTCTGTAAATAATATGCCCCCTACATGTCAATTCCCAAATACTGGTCGGTAACGGCCGAAATCGGCCTTTACCGACCGGTAATTGGCGAGCTACATCTGGCCCATTGTGCTTTGATTGTCTCGTGCCACAGAGCAGTCTAGCTATAATCCATGAACTAAAATGGTGCGATGTCATAAGGCTACCTGCGCTCTGCAATGGAGGTGCGTGTGTATCTAGCCGATATGTACACATTTAAAATCTCTGCCCCATATGCACTGGCTGCTAGGTTTTGCACTAATGTGCGGGGGAGGCTATTTAGGAACCGCGGGAGACTGCTACTGGGGACATAGATCGGAACCAGTAACAAAGATTTCACGTCTAGTATCCCCCCACCACCACATAGTTCCCCTTCGGGTCCACAGTTTTACGTTTAACCCCTGTGGGGCCGAGGGGGGTAATCCAGACCATCACCTATCTTGCATATGGCGAGTAAGCAGCGCTCACCACCTGAGCCCTTCACTTCCTTGACAGGTTATGAAGCTCTGAAGAGATCAAGTGCGTCTCCTGTAAATATGCAATGTCTGCCCCCCCTACGCTTTAAGTAGGTGTGCAGCCTGCATAGTTTCAGGGGTGTAGGTATCCTGCACAAATTCCAGGTAATGACATTGTACCTATGGAATGCCTCCTCTTCTATGGTTGCCATTGATGTCTACCTGTCTGTACGCTCTCTATGCTTGTTAGCACATCTGCACCGGTAGTGCCCTAAAATGTCTACACAGACTTATCTATGTGAACCATAACAATTTCATAACTCCCTCTTCCTACCCCCAAGTCGAAACAACAACGATAGTGTGACCAATGCATCACCCAACCCTCTGGTGCAGTCAACCGTCCATCTCGGGCTTGGGGGGAGTTTAAATGCAGACGGCGTTCAGTACTGTTCCCTTCCTTATGGCATGGTCTGTCTGTCATCTCCAATGTCCCCACCCCTCAAATGTGTTGCAGGCTTGCATACAATACCCCCTGTCTCCTCTCACCCACAGATCAATGATAGCACCCACATGTGCAGCATGTAAAGGATATAGTGATGGTCAATTCATATAATCTGATCGGATGTCATTAGGTGATAGCCGGCCCTCAGCTCCAGGTCTATGTCCTCCGCTATGGCTTCAGTCATCCAATCCAGAGAGCCCAGAGGAGATATAAAGGGCACTGTGTAGTTCAATCTCAGCTGCCGCTATAGCTCTTTCCTTGGGTGCCTGCCTTGAGGGCTTACACCTCATGGCCCTGCTGGATTTGTACATTGCTTTCTGCCTTTGCCAACCATCCTTTGGCGCAGGACTACTGTCCAACGTCACCTCTCTCATAGACCCCCGTCATGTGCTTGCCTCCGACGGCAATGTGAAGAAAACCATCCTCTCAGAATCTGAGTTTAGCTAGACGAATGAGAGTATGTATTGTCCATTAGTCTTAACTTCTGTTTGGTGTCCAGGAAGGATCCACAAAGCTTCTGGACTTCCATGGTATAGTCCGGGAGTATGCTCACCTTCCCATTGTGCACCTGCCACAGGGCCCTACTCTTTGAGAGCAGCAGTTTGTGGTTCCTAGCTCAGTAATTGAATAGATTAACCACCACTGGTCTAGGGGGTGCTCTGGGGGATGATTTCCTGGCGGATACTCTGCGGAGAAAAAGTGTGACTTCTTCCTCTTTAATATCGTGTTTGCCAGCCAGTCTTTGAGAAACAGCTCAATACTGTGGCCTTCTGCCCCCTCCAGTAGGCCTTTATGGTGCACATTGTTGGATCTCAAGCGACCTTCTGTGTCATCTGCTTTTGCTTCAGGGAATTATATAGTTCTACAGGTCTTTTATTTACCTTTGTATATCAGCAATTGATGAGCACATGGTTCCCAATATCGATTCTGTAGTTTCCACTTGGTCTGCAAGGTTTCTGTGATCTGCGCGCAAGAGTCCTATCTCAATAGCTCCGGCATTGAATTTAGAGTTCAGTGTTGTTTTGATATTGTTGATAGCTTGCAGGAGTACATCGAACGTACCTGTATTGGTCTGCAGTGTCTGTTCCACATTGCACCTCCCTGACGTGCTCGGGGTTGGCAGGCCAACCTAATGTCTCCACCTTGGGGATGGGAGCTATCTTGGGACCTTTCAGCGTCACCAAAACATCAAGGAGCGCAAATATCGAGTTTCGAATATTATGATTAGGCTTTCCTGTTTTCAGTTTCTATTTTTGGTAAATTCTGATGGGGTTTTTTCAGTGTTTTCAAGTGATTTCAATACCTTAAAAAACAGTTGTTATCAGTGGTTACACATTTTCGTGCCACTAAAAACAACAGAAAAGGTGTTTTTCCGGTGTTTATGGAATGTTTTGCTTTTATTATTTCTTGCTTTCTGCACTGATAGAACATGGTATATAGACAGTGTACGTACAGTGTATATGATGTCCAAATAGATTTTTGCAAATTAAACTTATTGTAGTACACCATACAATACTTTTTCAGTGAATCTTTGGTCATGTGCGCTCGCTCTTTCCTTCTCATGTAAACTTCTGTGAAAAGGCCCTCTCAATATTGGCATTGAGATGGGCAACGCCAAAACAGCCAGTACACACTGACGTAGATTTCCATGCCAATACTGGTGCACTTGAAGATTGCAATTCTCAGGACAGGTTCTGCAACATTTGCATTGAGCTGGGCGCTTATGCCCTCAGAGTTATTGAAGCGGTCAAAATTGAAGCAGTACTTTTAAAACTACGGAGGAAATTCCCCTTTACTGAAGGGATCTAGAACTTGTACAGAGTACCACAGTGATGTTTCATTGACTTCAAATGCCATTGGTGGTGAAGGGACATTTCTATGCATCATTGCAAACCATTTCTCATACATTGTAAAATAAATGTTCCTGAATTGTTCTTCAACATTGCTTTCCCTACCAAGTGGCAAGTGCTCTAACATGGAACATGTTGCAGTGACAAAGTCACTAAAGGTGTTGCCCAGCCTACTCTCAAGGAGATGTATCACATCTACACCAATTATGCTGAACACTTGGCAGACAAGGGGTTTTTCAGACTCTAGTTCTTTTATTATGTCCACTACAGCAGTTAAGTTTTCCTGTAAAAATCTAATATTGCAGTAGGGTGCACTTTTTTCACAATACTATCTTTATGCGACCAAAGATCCTCACATTTCTTGCCTTTTCTCATCATCACTCAGCAAAAATTCTGTAAACGGTTGCCACTTGCATAATATAGCATTCGTAGCCCAGTTTGGATGACTCTTTCTTTGATGCCACACAAAGTCAAAATTATAAATATTTGCGTTTTAGTTCCTGTGCATAAGAAAACACTGCACCAGAATGGACTAAGAGGTCAATAGCATCCCTCATTAACTCTGAAGGTTGTAAAGATGCTTTCAGCATACCATCTACCAAGTGGCAAGGATCTCCTACAAGTAATCACTTCAGCTCGAGTATCAATTTTGACAGGTCATCACACACATTTTTCATATACTTAGCTGAATAACAGCAAATACAAACAATATCACTCCAATCTTTGTTGAACTTGGAAAGAACCTTTTTTGCAGAGCATTCCAAGTGACACTGCCTTTCTTGTTTTCCAAAAGTCTGGTGTCATGTTTTCACCACTATCCCACATGCTTGGTGATAGCACTCTTCATACATATACTTGTCACTATACCTTGCATTGAATGTTTAAAGCCTGAGGTGTTGGCAATACACCTACTATCAATACTGACTGACTAGAAACTGTGGGCTGATGTATTAAGGATTTTTATCTATTCTCTGTGGGTAAATGTGATGACACATATTAGGAAAGATATCTTATGAAATCAGCCATTTTACCTATCAGTGAAAGAATCAAACACAGCCAAAATATCAAATAGGATTTTGATATTTCCTGATTCTCTACAGTTTATAAAATAATTAAACAAGAAATAAAACATGCTTCTAAAACCTGCATCTTTAGACCAAAGACCACAAAACTGAAATAGAAAAGGAAGAAATAATATTTTAGTGGCATCCCTAAACAACACAACTCAAGCAGAATCATGTTAGCCCAGTCTTTCTTACTGCTAGCTTGCATAACCAAGTTACATTGTGTTGGCCCCTTCATGTAGTAAAAAAAGACACTTTCACTCTCTTTTTCCTTTCTTTGAATGGCATTTAGTTTGTGGTTGTGCAGGTGTTTTTTCAGTGTTTATATGTTTTCACTGGGGAGGGCTATTTCTCTTTCAGTGGTGTTTTATCAGTTATTATAGGTTTAAACCTAAATCCCCACAGCCTAATTATGATGCACAAATATATATATAAAATATTCCTGACAAGAATATTGATTTTAGGTATGCAATATCAATGTTAAAAATATCTATGTTAATATAGTTTACAAAAATGTTGTTAATAATATCATTTTTAAATTATTTTTATGAATTTTAGTATATATTTTATTTGTATATGTTATAAATTGTTTGTATAATTATTGTTAATGTCTTTAATATAGTTTGTTCATTTTTAATTAATTATAAATGTAGGTGTCTTTTTTTAGTGTCGTAGCGGGTGGTGGTTTTATAGAGGTATAGGGTGGGAAGTAAATTCTTTATAATTAACACCTAATTATTAATTGATATTGATAATGTATTAAATAATTAATTATGTTAATTGTGTAATTAATATTTTTATTATGTTAAGTTTTATGCGTGGGTTGTGGGGTTTGTAGGGGTGCAGGGTAGGTTAGTCATTTATTTATAATTATTTGATAATTATTTTTTAATTATTATTAATTATGTAATGGATAATTGTGTAAATTCCGTAATTAATTGAAGTTTTTAATAATATGTTGCTATATGTTGTGGTTTTTATAGGGGTAAGGGAATTAATTATAATTAATGTTAATTAGTAATAATTATGTAATTGATAATTATGTACATTTCCTAAGTTATATATGAGGGGGAGGTTGTTCCGTTTGTAGGGTAAAATGTTTAATAAATATAATTAGTTTGTTAGTTAATTGTTAAGAATTGTGTAATTAATAATTATGTGAATTATGTAATTAGAATATTTTTTACAAATATATATTAGATGCACGTTGTTGGGTTGTAAGGATAATGGGTGGTACGTTACTTAAATATAAATATTTTATTATTAGTTAATTACTATTAATTGTTTAATTGATAATTATGTAAAATGTGTCATTATAATTTTACGATATATTTTAGGTGTGTGTTGTTTACTTTGTTTAGGTATAGAGTAAGAAGTTATTTAAGAAGTGATAAATGTGAAACATGGTTATTTATTGTTTAAAAATGTGTTATTTATTATGTTATGTATTAATTGTGTTATGGTTTTTAATTATCAATAACAATATATTTGTTGGTTGTTATATTTGTAAAAATATAGCATCGTATTTAAATTATATTATTTGTTTTCATTGGAAATGTTTATTAAACAATGTAATAATATGCAATTGTTTCCATTTAATATATATATATACTAGGTTTAAATATTTATATTTGTTATTTAATTTAGTTGTTACAGTATTTTATGTTTTTTGAAGTGAACTACTCTCTCTTCTGTTACAGCGACAGTAGTGGGAACAGTAAATTTTACCCTTCCGCTATCCAATGCTTTCTCTAATATTGCACAGACTGGAGTGGGAATAGTACATTCTACCCCTCCTAAGTCCAACCCTTTCCCTACTGTTGCACAGACTGGAGTGGGAATAGTTAATTTTACCAGTGGTGGCTGATGACATTTGAAAGTGGTGAGACGTAAAATTATTGGCGTACTGCCCCGCGGCAAGGGAGTGCAGCAAGCGAGCCGGAACAACCTGTGGGGGATTCGGGGTGGGGGGGTCTCCCCCGAGAATTTTTTTTTTAAAAAGAGTGGATAAATGGTGCTTTTTCAAGCAAATTTGAGGAAGCAGGAAGGCTAATAGAGCACTACGTGCACTTAGAATATCTGCCCCCATCCATGACTTTCTAAACCATGACAGCTTGTTTCAAATCTGCCTGCACACACCGCATGGCTGTGCCGCAAACTGTTGCATCATTACTGGCTGTGCTGGCACCCACTGCATGCTACACCACAGCTGCCTGCACCATTATCCGCTTGCGCCACATCCCACAGATCCTCACAAATTCTGCTTCTATGCACATATCAATTGCAACTAGAGTTAGACCATGCCTGCACCGGAACGTCTCTGCTGTCCTGCCCGACTTTAACATCCTACGGCATATTATGTGTATGTTTGTTTTTTAATGTGATGGTGTTTCTAGAAAGTAGACCGAAATGTGAGCATCGAGTCGTTTATGGTGGACCAGGTATAAACCAGGCACACTAGTCATGGTTCGCTCGTGAACATAAAAAGAGATTCACCATAGCACAGATTACCCTTAGATGGCAGAGTAGCAGCAACGCCTCCCCCAACATTGTCCACAGGACAAAAAACGCTCTTTATCACATAAGAAGTATTCATAGCTGCCAAGATACCCTGGGGAGCATGTGACATATTGTTACCTCTCATCATATTGCATTCTGGTACTTGTGGTCTTGCCCCTATAGGTGACATGTAGCACAAAGCCTTGTCTGCTACCATGTGCCAGTCTCGGCAGTTTGACGCAGGTCACACATTTGTTCATGTTTGTATAGTCATCCATTCAGGTCTAGCGACGCTATACATCTGCCAGGTATATTTTTTAAGCTTGCGCTACTTTGTATTGTGGTGCCTAGAGAATCCTACTCTCCGTGCAGACATGAAAGGGCCCTTGTCCTGTGTGCCATCTCAGTAGAATTTGGCCTTTCAGCCATCTGCACTTTGGAGTCTGTGACACCCAACCTTTATAATGTCTATGTGTACAACAACAACTGTACGTAGAGCATGACTACAAATGTAACAAGACACATTCATCAGAAACAGGTACAATTACTAAGTGATCCCATATAACATGTGGCTCCTGCAACCCATACAGGGATGCCCTGGGTATTACTGCAGGCAAAGAACACAGAACGCCTGGCTGATGCTTCTGTAGCAAAATGTAGCAATAAGCGTGGGTAAGTGGGCTCCTGAGACCTCTGGGCCCGGTGCGACTGCACCTGATGCCCCATCGGTAGCTACGACCATGAAGTACTGACGCGTGTTTGTTGTAGGCACACAAGGCATAAACATAAACGGCAGACATGAACACATAGTGCAAAAAATGCCCTCCGAAGCCAGACAGACAGAAGCGCCTAGAGGCAAACCAGTTTGCGGTTATACTATTGTAAAAAGCACGTTTACAACAGCAAAGCTAATGCAAGCCACTGATGACCCTGCAGTGCACGGAAGTACCAAGGTGGAGCATATGAAAGCAAGGCAGGAATACCTCAATTAAATATTTTCCTGTTTTTCCAACAAAATAAAAAGATTATTTGAAATTAAACGTATACGCTGTTGTGCCTTCTCTCTGTCATCCTTGTGATTCTAACCTGCCAAGTGACAGGACAGAGTTCCACTACTTGCAGGTTTGAATAGTCTAAAGTGAAGAGTGACCTGACGCATGCAAAACAAAACATAACAATGGTGACCATCATCGGCACATGCGGAGTTGGGATCACTGAAATAATATCGAATACCAAAATATCGACTACCCAAAATATCGAGGAAAAAATATCTACAACCAAAATATCGAGTTTGTATGTACAAACAGGTAAGTACAAAAATATCGAGTACAAAATATCGTTTACAAAAATATCGTTGTAAAAAATATCGACTTTAATAAAAACAATGTTTAATTACATTAATATAAAAAATTAATTACTAAAATATAATTAACAATACTTAAATTAACTTTTAATAATTAAATAATTAATGAAAGTAAAAAAATAATATTTTTTTAATCATATTTCTTAAAACATATATATATATAGTAACAAAATTTAATTAAATAATAGCCAATATTATTAACGTACAAATACAAAATAGTAAAAATTACTATTCCCACTGCAAAGAGTGCAACAATGGATATATGACGTTACAACGCAACTTTTACAACGCACTACCATTACAACGTAAGTATTGGTAAGTATATAATAATTTTTTTTAATTTAAATTATTTAAAATTATTTAAATATAATTTAATTTAATTTAATTTCATTAAATTAAATTAATGTAAATTTAATTTTACTTTATTTTTACACTGTACCCCTGTACCCCTGTACCCCAAAACTGACCCTGAACCCTAAAAAAACCCTTTACCCAAAAACCCAAAACTGACCCTGAACCCTAAAAATACCCCTTTACCCAAAAACTAAAAACTGACCCTGAACCCTAAAAATACCCCTTTACCCCAAAATTAAAAACTGACCCTGAACCCTAAAAATACCCCTTTACCCAAAAACTAAAAACTGACCCTGAACCCTAAAAATACCCCTTTACCCAAAAACTAAAAACTGACCCTGAACCCTAAAAATACCCCTTTACCCAAAAACTAAAAACTGACCCTGAACCCTAAAAATACCCCTTTACCCAAAAACTAAAAACTGACCCTGAACCCTAAAAATACCCCTTTAATTTAACATAATTAGCAATTAATCAAATAAATTAAAATAATTACCAATTACATTTTAATTAATTAACAAATATTATTTAATTACCAATTAATTAAATATTACTACCAATTAATACATTTACATATTTAATAAATAATAATTAAATTACTTCCCACCCTATTCCCCTATAAACCCACAACCCGCTACAGGAAATACATTATTTTAATTTACATAATTAGCAATTAATAAATTAAATTAAATTAATTACCAATTAAATTTTAAATAATTAACATATATTATTTAATTACCAATTAATTAATTATTACTACCAATTAATAAATTTACATATTTAATTAATTATAATTAAATTACTTCCCACCCTATTCCCCTATAAACCCACAACCCGCTACAGAATAAAATTACACAATAATTTAAAAAAAATCATTAATTAAAAATAATTATAACATAAAATGACACTTTTCACACATATTATAACATAAAAACACTATAAATAATTACATATTATATAAAAAACGATATTTTTTACTTTCGATATTATTTACAGTCGATATTACTTCACTTACCTTAAAAACGATATTTTGGCTGTCGATATTCTGTCCTGTCGATATTTTCTCCAAACGATATTTAAAACTCGATATTCTGTCCAAACGATATTTTGGAGTCGATATTATGTCTGTGTACCGCGGAGTTGGTATACCGACAGACATATGAGCACAAAATAAAACAACGCACACAGGAATTCGCAAATACGAGGTAACCTGCTGTACTTCACCAAGCATAGGATGCCACAAACCCTGCTCTTGCATACGCAATCACTGCATGGTCAGTTACGTAGGAACATGCACAGAGCAGCACAGACCAGAAGTTGCACTTGTGGCAGAGGCGCAACTAGAGTCAAATTTCGGGGGGGGCTGAACCTTTAATCAGTAGGTGGAGGGCCGTGAGCTGGCCTGCTGAGGGTAAATTCTAGAATCGCTGATATTATGATAGGGGCCAGTAAGAAAAGGTTTCACTGTATACCAGGGACTGGTGGCATCTCGCCTCTGTGCCACGCCGCTAGGCCACATTGCCAGCTTGAGTCCTGCCAGAGCCTGGGGTTTATTCGTGCTGCGCAGTCCGCAGGCAAATTTTCCCACTGTGGTGTTTAAGCGTCTCGCCAGGCCTCATACAGTCTTCTGGAACCTTGCAAAGTAGAGGTGCCATAAATGTTAGTCAGGGGAGGACTGCTCATCATTCTTAGGAGGCATTTTTCTCAGGCACAGAGCAGGAGCTTGCTAGTGTGTAACCAGCATGGTTGCCATTTTTGCAACGCCCTCTACTGCTTTTCATAAACTTTACTGCTCCCAATTTCTTTTTCTGAAGTTCCTGAGGTCTATTTTCAGATCGCTGATGAAGGCAATAGCAAGAAAGACAAAGAGGCCCATGAATACTCCGGACAAGTAAGGAAGAAATGGAGTAAAGGAGATTACAGATAAGTATTTTAGCATTACTTCCTCATCTCCTTTCTTGTCCCATTCTTTACTTCAATGAGGAAATGCTCAAGCAGTATGTCTTTATCAGGGTCTGATAAAAACAAAGACATCAATACTAAATAGTGCTTCCAATTGTCATTGGTCGCATCCCCATGGGCACACCAAAAAGGATTTAATAAAGTTTTGCTAGATAAATCACATACATTTATTAGTAGTTCTTCATGTAATTCTTTATTTGATTTGATTATTTATTCTTGAAATTATATTCATTTCAATTCATTCAAATGAAAGCTCCTATAGTCACATCACTCAGTTCAGCTCCTATGCATTTCGGGCTGTCTGCCCTTCATGGGGAGCATATCTAAAAGAAATCATAGCACATGAACAGTTCAAATGTCCTGTGACTGTTTCTAGTCAATGAAAAATTTCTGGTACTCGGAGACCTCAACCTACATCTTAACGACCCCTCAGATAGCGTCAGCAAGAACTTCTGTCAGGCATTAGGAGCCCTTCAACTGAGCCAAATTGTCTAGGGTCCTACGCACCAACTTGGACATCTGCTTGACCCTATATTTGTTAACTGGAAGGAAATAGAAGCTTCAACCCCTATCCCGATCCCCTGGTCTGACCACCACTTAGTACCTTTCTCCATATGTATTCCTGGAAGAAAAACTCCGCCACCAGTGGCGCTTTACCACCTTAGGAGGAGATGGGCCACCTTCTCCCAATCCAAATTTTGCGAGGCATTAACCAAAGGTGGCAACCCCGGAGGGAATGATGCCGACACGGCTAACATCAATCTCTGCAAGCGCATTAATGAGGCTCTTGACGCCACCGCTCCCCTCTCAAAAGCTAAAACAGGCAGTCGTGTTCAGAAAACAGCCCCCTGGTTCAATGACGAACTGCGAGTCAGGAAAGCCGCACTGAAAAGAGCAGAAAGAAACTGGCGGAGGGCACCCTCTAAAGAAACCAGGGACACCTACCTGAGTGTGAGGCGCCTCTACCATGGACTAATCAGAAAGTCCAAGTCAACTTACTATACAGCGAGAATCAGCGAAGCTGGTAACTCTATGAAGGAGCTCTTTCTGATCTATAAAACTCTTTCTAGTGGAAAACCTGCAATTACCCCAGCTGACAGCTCGCCTGAATCCTGCGATCAGATCGCAGATTTCTTCGCGAAAAAAATAACAAACATTTACTCGGCTTTCCCAACTCAACCCATCACCGGGCTAGAATTTACTGAAAGACCCAGGACATGGGGGATAGACAAAGACTGACCAACTTTATCACCCCGCCCTCAGATGAACTTCTAAAAATCTGCAGATCTGTGAAATCGGGTTCTCCACGTGACCCCACTACACCCAAACGCCTAACAGATAGTTTAGTGGTACTGGAACCCTACATACGACACCTACTGGACATATCTTTCAGCACCAAGACCGTGCCAAATGACTGGAAAAAGGCAGTGGTCTTACCCCTTAGAAAGAAACCGAACGTCAGTTTTGATAAACTTGATAATCTGAGACCAATTTCCCTTCTGCCCTACTTGGCCAAAGTGGCAGAAAAAACGGTCAACCGGCAACTAATGGATTTCGTGGATAAGGCTGCCTTACTTCACGATACCCAATTTGGTTTCCGTCCCCGCCACTCCACAGAATCTGCGCTCCTGACAGCGGTGGAGTCCCTACGCCAGGGGGCGGATGAGGGTCACACTATGGCCCTCATCCTATTGGATCTGAGTGCAGCATTCGACACTGTAGCCCACACCACCCTGCTACAGTGTCTGAATAATGGAGGAATATCAGGAGCTGCACTCCAATGGATCCAATCCTACCTGACTGGGAGGAGCTTTCAGGTCCGCCAGGGCGACCACTACTCTAGGGACATAGATTTGGGCCAGGGAGTTCCCCAGGGATCATCCCTGAGCCCTACTCTTTTTAATCTCTATGTCTCCCCAGTAGCCTCCATTGCCGTAGGGCACGGGTTGCAAATTGTGTCCTACGCCGATGACACGCAGCTGGTGATCTCCCTCTCACGTGCCCCCGACCTTGCTATGGACAGCTTCAGAACTTGCATGCAAGAACTAGCAACCTGGATGTCCACCAATTGCCTCAAACTTAATGGCAGCAAGACCGAGGTGCTCGTGGTAGGGAAGAATCCGTCTGCTTGGTCATCGGCGTGGTGGCCACCATGCCTGGGGGAAGCTCCAACGCCCCGACAGGAAGTCAAAAACGTAGGCATTTGGCTCGACGCGGATCTTTCCTTTGGACCCCAGATAGACCGGGTGGCGGGTGTCTGCTTCAGTGTTTTGAAAAGCCTGCGGAAGGTCCTTGTTCTCTTGCCGACGTCCGCCCGTAGAACGCTGGTGCACGCACTCGTCACATCACGGTTGGACTACGGTAACCTGCTGTATCTGGGAGCAACCTGTAAGGCAACTAACCGCCTTCAGGTGCTACAGAATGCGGCAGCCCGCCTTATACTCAATCTCCCCAAAAGATCCAACTCCAAAGCTGCCCTTCAGACCCTCCACTGGCTGCCAGTTAAAAGCAGAATTGCATTCAAGGCACTATGCACCTGTCATCGCATTTTGGCTGGAAAGGCGCCAGCCCCACTCCATAGCCTTATCACCAGGTATACACCACCACGCGCCTTGCGCTCCTCTCACGGAGGCCTGTTAAAAGTCCCTAGGGTTAGCAGGACTCGCATGGGAGGGAGGTCCTTCCGCTACCTGGCGGCGAAAAGTTGGAATGACTTACCCCTCAACCTTCGCCTGGACCCCTCTGAAGCAAGTTTCCGAAAGAAACTTAAAACGCACCTCTTTCAAAGTTAATTAGGCCTCCCCCTCCTTCTGTTTCTAAGCCCCAGTTCCAGCGCGGGGACACGCTTTCTGCGTAACCATGCGCTTTACAAATACCCCTAATAATAATAATAATAGTCCCCTATTAACAGAAATCATAACGTACAGTCTCATGGTAATTCACACAAGAGAAAACTGTGAATAAATCAAAAGTGCATTCATATATCGTGCCAGTGGAAATGGCGTTCTAAAACAGTTGATACGAAGTGCCTGTGTTTCATGCTTCATTCCGGTGAAAAAGACGACTACTAATGTGCAAAAAGGTGCAATATCTGTGTCATGTAGACAAAGTGATGCGTAGTTCATAGTGAGACGCGATGACCGAATGTAGGCTATATTGCTCCAGTGTCTGGTTAAATAAATAGTGCGAAAACGTGGTCACCTGAACTAAAGGTTTTTACTTACAGTGCTGAGCGAATAAAGTATCAGGCGTTTCCCTGAAAGTTAAAGTTTAACTTAAGAACGATCCGCTGAAAACATGAGAATATCAAACGTATGCTGCTAGCAATCGCTAGTAATCGGTATTTTCGGCCGTTACCGACCGGTATTGAGCTTTCGGGAACTCAACCCATCACCGGGCTAGAATTTACTGAAAGACCCAGGACATGGGGGGATAGACAAAGACTGACCAACTTTATCACCCCGCCCTCAGATGAACTTCTAAAAATCTGCAGATCTGTGAAATCGGGTTCTCCACGTGACCCCACTACACCCAAACGCCTAACAGATAGTTTAGTGGTACTGGAACCCTACATAAGACACCTACTGGACATATCTTTCAGCACCAAGACCGTGCCAAATGACTGGAAAAAGGCGGTGGTCTTACCCCTTAGAAAGAAACCGAACGTCAGTTTTGATAAACTTGATAATCTGAGACCAATTTCCCTTCTGCCCTACTTGGCCAAAGTGGCAGAAAAAACGGTCAACCGGCAACTAATGGATTTCGTGGATAAGGCTGCCTTACTTCACGATACCCAATTTTGTTTCCGTCCCCACCACTCCACAGAATCTGCGCTCCTGACAGCGGTGGAGTCCCTACGCCAGGGGGCGGATGAGGGTCACACTATGGCCCTCATCCTATTGGATCTGAGTGCAGCATTCGACACTGTAGCCCACACCACCCTGCTACAGTGTCTGAATAATGGAGGAATATCAGGAGCTGCACTCCAATGGATCCAATCCTACCTGACTGGGAGGAGCTTTCAGGTCCGCCAGGGCGACCACTACTCTAGGGACATAGATTTGGGCCAGGGAGTTCCCCAGGGATCATCCCTGAGCCCTACTCTTTTTAATCTCTATGTCTCCCCAGTAGCCTCCATTGCCGTAGGGCACGGGTTGCAAATTGTGTCCTACGCCGATGACACGCAGCTGGTGATCTCCCTCTCACGTGCCCCCGACCTTGCTATGGACAGCTTCAGAACTTGCATGCAAGAACTAGCAACCTGGATGTCCACCAATTGCCTCAAACTTAATGGCAGCAAAACCGAGGTGCTCGTGGTAGGAAAGAATCCGTCTGCTTGGTCATCGGCGTGGTGGCCACCATGCCTGGGGGAAGCTCCAACGCCCCGACAGGAAGTCAAAAACTTAGGCATTTGGCTCGACGCGGATCTTTCCTTTGGACCCCAGATAGACCGGGTGGCGGGTGTCTGCTTCAGTGTTTTGAAAAGCCTGCGGAAGGTCCTTGTTCTCTTACCGACGTCCGCCCGTAGAACGCTGGTGCACGCACTCGTCACATCACGGTTGGACTACGGTAACCTGCTGTATCTGGGAGCAACCTGTAAGGCAACTAACCGCCTTCAGGTGCTACAGAATGCGGCAGCCCGCCTTATACTCAATCTCCCCAAAAGATCCAACTCCAAAGCTGCCCTTCAGACCCTCCACTGGCTGCCAGTTAAAAGCAGAATTGCATTCAAGGCACTATGCACCTGTCATCGCATTTTGGCTGGAAAGGCGCCAGCCCCACTCCATAGCCTTATCACCAGGTATACACCACCACGCGCCTTGCGCTCCTCTCACGGAGGCCTGTTAAAAGTCCCTAGGGTTAGCAGGACTCGCATGGGAGGGAGGTCCTTCCGCTACCTGGCGGCGAAAAGTTGGAATGACTTACCCCTCAACCTTCGCCTGGACCCCTCTGAAGCAAGTTTCCGAAAGAAACTTAAAACGCACCTCTTTCAAAGTTAATTAGGCCTCCCCCTCCTTCTGTTTCTAAGCCCCAGTTCCAGCGCGGGGACACGCTTTCTGCGTAACCATGCGCTTTACAAATACCCCTAATAATAATAATAATAGTCCCCTATTAACAGAAATCATAACGTACAGTCTCATGGTAATTCACACAAGAGAAAACTGTGAATAAATCAAAAGTGCATTCATATATCGTGCCAGTGGAAATGGCGTTCTAAAACAGTTGATACGAAGTGCCTGTGTTTCATGCTTCATTCCGGTGAAAAAGACGACTACTAATGTGCAAAAAGGTGCAATATCTGTGTCATGTAGACAAAGTGATGCGTAGTTCCTAGTGAGACGCGATGACCGAATGTAGGCTATGTTGCTCCAGTGTCTGGTTAAATAAATAGTGCGAAAACGTGGTCACCTGAACTAAAGGTTTTTACTTACAGTGCTGAGCGAATAAAGTATCAGGCGTTTCCCTGAAAGTTAAAGTTTAACTTAAGAACGATCCGCTGAAAACATGAGAATATCAAACGTATGCTGCTAGCAATCGCTAGTAATCGGTATTTTCGGCCGTTACCGACCGGTATTGAGCTTTCGGGATGTAGGAGACCGAAAATCGTCCGAATCGGTAAATTTACCGATTCGGTAAAGTTACCGATTCGGTAAAATACCGATTCGGAAATAATACCGAAACGGTAAATTTACCGAATCGCAACGGTTTGCGATTCGGTAAATTTACCGATTAGGTACATTTACCGATTCGGTATTTTACCGATTCGGTAACTTTACCGATTCGGTAAATAAGAAGTGGTAAAAATGGATATTGAGATGTAGGGAAGCTCTGAAATACCGAATTTGCTTGCAATTCGGTATTTAAGAGTCGGTATTTACCATGGATTGGAATCAGGTGGTAACCAGGTGCAACATATAAAAATGGACCCAAAATGCACTTCTGTTTGCACAATGGCGGCATTTTATGTCATTGCAAGACGGCTACGGATACAGGAGGAAGGAGAGAGGGAATGGCAGAGAGAGGAGCAGGTCTACAGGCAGAGGGTCACCTTGTTCATGCTCACAGAGGCAGAGATACTGCAGAGGTACAGGTTGGCGCCAGACACCATCTTGGAGCTCATCAGGGATCTCCAACCACTGTTGCGGCACACTACCCCAAGGGCACATGCAATTCCACCACATGTGCAGGTGCTGTGCAGCCTCCACCTGCTTGCGTCTGGGAGCTACCAGAGCGTGGTTGCTGCGGTAGGTGGGGTGACACAGAGCAGCCTGTCAAGGTTTTTCCACAAATTCCTTGACGCCATGTTACACAGGATGGAGCATTACATATATTTTCCTGCTACCCATGCTGAACTGGTGCAAACAAAATCTGACTTTTACCAGATGGCTCGATTTCCCAATATAATTGGCTGCATAGATGGCACACACATTCCCATTTGTCCCCCTGCTGCCACAGAATATATCTACAGGAATAGGAAGTCAACACACACCATCAATGTGAAGGTGATTTGCAATGCAAAGTACGCCATCACTGACATTGTGGCAAAATTCCCTGGGAGTACCCACGACTCCTATATTTTTCAGAACAGCGGCATCTATGCACGGCTGACTGCAGGGGAATTTGGTGAAGGATACCTCCTAGGTAAGACACAGTGTCTGACCCCCATAATACCTATTGCAGTAAGAAGTACATGTATGCATGTGAGTAATGTATTCCCTTTTCCTTTTAGGAGACAGTGCATATGCCCTCCGCTCATTTATACTCACCCCCTACCTCAACCCCTCAACCCCCAGCCAAAGGAGATATAACCGGGCCCAAAAAAGCACACGGAATGTTGTTGAACGGACCTTTGGTATCTGGAAAAGCAGATTCAGATGCTTGCACAAGAGTGGAGGTGCAAGGCAGTATACCCCCATCACCTGCTGTAAGATAATAGCTGCCTGTGCCATGTTGCACAACCTTGCTGTTAAGAAGGGTACTGAGGTGGAGTTGTCTGTCTACGAGGATCATGACGACGACATTGCTGTGCCTGAAACACAACCTGCTGGAGTGACAACACCAAGTGATGGCAGATACAGACGTGAGGAGATTACACATAACTATTTCTGAGTAAGTAATGAGGCACAGACAGGTTGTGAATGAGAAGAACGTATTTTAATGTTGCCACAACGTTCATGCACTGAAGTGCAACAAATTAAACATAATAAACGTGGGGACTGCATGTCCCGGGTTACTTCACCCACACCGGCAATGTCACTTGCGCCCGCGCTTCCCAGAGCCACTGGGATGTTGGTCACTGCTTTCCGCATGGCCTGCAGCATCAGATGGGCGCCTGCTGCTCCTACGTGGCTCAACTACAGCGCTTGCCAAGCTGCTGCGGCTACTGCTGTCGTCTCCCTCTGCCACATCCAGGGCAGGATTCAGTGCAGTATGTGATATGATCATACCCTCTAGGGCACTAGTGGTCCTGGCCATGCCCCTGGTGACCTCGGCCGTGTTCTGTGTGAGGCTCTCCTGCATATTAATGCCTCTACGGCATAGGTGGGATGTGGCAGTGGCCAGACGATTCTTGGCCCTATTTTGTACACGGGCGTTCCTGCGCCTTGTGTGTTCCAGGCTGTCCAGTTTAGTGCAGAGCTGGGAGATGGAATTGCTCATTTGCTGCATTCCTGCAGCAAGGTCAGCATTTGTTTTTGCTACCTCCCTATTGGTTTCTACGATGTCTCTGTCTCAGGCACCCGATCTCAATTCAGCGACGACATCACTGACTTCGTCAGCCCGCACGCCCTCGCCTCCGAGAACTACATTCTTCTAGGAGACCTCAACTACCACCTTGACAACATTCTCGACAACAACACCACCACCCTTCTGGACAACCTGTCCAATCTCGGACTCAAACAACTTGTTGACACCCCCACTCACATAGCCGGACACACGCTCGACCCTATCTTCACCTCCAGCAAGCACATCTCCTTCGATCACACTACAGCTCTCCACTGGACGGATCACAGCTGTGTTCACTTCAGCTACAAAACAACCCTGACCCACAACCGTCCACAGCCCATTCCCCGAAGAAAATGGAACAAAATCACCACCGACCAACTCCTCACATCACTCAGCCAAAACACTCCCACCCTAGCAACGGACCCAGACCTAGCGGCCACCAACCTCAGGCAATGGATTACCCACAGTGCGGACGAACTAGCACCCCTGAAAAAACACCAGTCGAAATCATCCAGCAAAAAAGCTCCCTGGTTCAATGATGACCTTAAAAAATCCAAGAAGACATGCCGCACTCTGGAGAAGAATTGGAGAAAAGAACCAACCTCAGACAACATGGCCTCCCTCAAGACAGCCACCCGCAAACACCACCAACTGATTCGATCCGCCAAGAAATCAGCATTTAAGGACCGTCTCGACAACAATTCTCATAACAGCAAGGAACTCTTCAATATCGTCAAAGAATTCACCAACCCTCCCGCAGCATCCAACGACATCACTAACTCCCAAGACCTCTGCGATGCGCTATCCTCCTTCTTCTACAACAAAATTGCCGACATCCACAACAGCTTCAAGAATACTCCCAATGACCAACTCACCCCACCCCCTTCAGATCCCACCCCTCCAACTAACTACCTCAACTCCTGGAACCCAATCACCATTGAAGACACCATTCGCCTCATGAACTCAATCCACTCTGGCTCACCTTCTGACCCCTGTCCCCACTACATCTTCAACAAAGCTGACTCCATCATCGCTCCCCAACTCCGCGATGTCATCAACTGCTCCTTCAACTCCGCCACCTTTCCAGAAATATGGAAACACGCCGAACTCAGCGCCCTTCTGAAAAAACCAACAGCAGACCCCTCAGATCTGAAAAACTACCGACCCATTTCCCTCCTCCCTTTCCCGGCCAAAGTCATCGAGAACGCCGTCAATAGCCAACTCGCAGCCTTCCTTGAATCCAACAACTCCCTGGATCCCTCACAGAACGGCTTTCGAGCCAAACACAGCACCGAAACCGCCCTCATTGCGGCGACCGACGACATCCGAGCACTCCTGGACAACGGTGAAACAGTGGCCCTCATTCTACTCGACCTCTCCGCCGCCTTCGACACTGTCTGTCACAACACCCTCATACAACGCCTCAACAACATCGGCATACAAGGAAAAGCCTTGGACTGGATCATCTCGTTCCTAGCCGGGAGAACCCAGAGAGTCCGACTCCCCCCTTTCTACTCAGAGCCCACCGAAGTCATCTGCGGCGTACCTCAAGGCTCCTCACTCAGTCCTACCCTCTTCAACGTCTACATGAGTCCCCTCGCCTCCATCGCACGTCAACACAACCTCAACATCATCTCCTACGCCGACGACACCCAGCTAATCCTTTCCCTCACCAAAGACCCCAACACCGCCAAAAACAACCTTCACGAAGGTATGAAAGAAGTAGCCGAATGGATGAAACAGAGCCGCTTAAAACTCAACTCAGACAAAACGGAGGTGCTCATCCTAGGATCCTCCCCCTCAGCTTGGGACGACTCCTGGTGGCCTTCCGCTTTGGGATCTGCGCCTATACCCACAGACCATGCACGTAACCTTGGCTTCATTCTAGACTCCTCCCTCTCAATGTCCAGACAAGTCAACGCCGTATCGTCCTCCTGCTTCAACATCCTTCGCATTCTCAAAAAGATCTTCCGCTGGATCCCCCTCGAAACAAGAAAGACTGTCACCCATGCACTGGTCACGAGTCGACTGGACTATGGCAACACACTCTACGCCGGAATTACAACAAAATTGCAGAAAAAGCTCCAGCGCATCCAAAACGCATCAGCGAGACTCATATTAGACATCCCGCGGCAAGAGCACATCACCGGTCACTTAAAAAACCTCCACTGGCTTCCCGTCAACAAAAGAATTACTTTCCGCCTTCTTACCCACGCACACAAGGCCCTTTATAATCTAGGACCCGAATGCCTCAACACCAGACTGTCCTTCTACTATCCCACCCGCCAACTAAGATCATCCAACCAAGCCCTCGCCGCAGTCCCGCGCATCCGAAAAACCACCATGGGTGGCAGATCCTTCTCCTTCCTGGCTGCCAAGACCTGGAACTCACTCCCCACCCACCTCCGCCTTACTCAGAATCACATCTCCTTCAGAAAAGAACTGAAAACATGGCTATTCGATAAACAGTAAACCCCTCCCTCCAGCGCCTTGAGACCCTCTGGGTGAGTAGTGCGCTTTATAAATGCATGAACTTGAACTTGAACTCTGATCCCCTTCCCCATGTCTCCTATTTGTTCATTTAGGACCCGAAATTGGCGGTGGCAGGCCTGTATGGATTTTCCCTGCATCCGTTGTATGCGCCCCATGCTCCCCTCCAGCCCACGGAACACAGTGCCATCTCCAGGTCCACCTGCACTGCTGGGTCTGCGTTGGCGTCTGCGTGAGGTAAATGACTCATTGGTGGACTGCAGTGCAGCAGGAGTCACAGGTGCAGTGGCTTGAGCCTCACCCTCTGCTGCCTCCATTACTGGCAGTGGGGCCACAACTCTCCTTCTGGCTGGGGAGGTTGCAGGTGCTGACAGGGACAGTGATGGGGAGGTGTCTGGTGAGAAAACCAATGGAGGGGATTGTGAAAGGTGTGGGGAGTGCGGAAACACGGGGGTCTGTACTGTCTCATCTTCCTGGGTGATGGCAGTCGTGTCTTCTTCCTCCTGCGAGGCTTCTACATGGCTTGGCCCTGCCTCCTCACTCTCCTCCCTCTCTGGTGCAGTCCCTTCTGTTGCTGTGGCTCGACTGCCTGATGTTGCCCCTAGGTCTAAATAAGCGTATGTCAACTGAGTGCTACTGTGTCACAGTCACTACAATAAATGCTTTACACATTTAACTTTCATTTTTCTGCATTACTTTCAGTGCCTTGCTGATGTCTGTGCAGTTACACACGGTCTTACATTAGCTGACTACATTTCCCATAATGCATTGCTCCTGTATAGTGCTAGCAGTACTGGACTGGGGTTGGCCTGTACACAGAGGCTAAAGGGAAGCAGGTTGCTATGGGGTGTCATGCTGCGAATGCGTCTTACCTTTTCTTGCTGCTCTGGCTGAGCTGTCCACATCTCCAAGTCCCACAACACTGTCTGGCTCGATGGTAGAGGCCACCAACTCCTCAAGGTCAGTCAGGGGGGGCGCTGGGTTCCTGCCTCCACCGGTGACACCAGCCTGCTTATGGATTTCTGCTATCTTCTTTTTTGTAAGGCTCCTGATATCATAAAAGCGTTTCTTCAGGTCCTCAATGTTCCTGCTTGTGACTCCAACTGCATTGATCTTTTCTCCAATTGCAAGCCACATCTTACATTTTGCAGACTCAGGTACAGTGAGGGAGTGCCTGCCAAATAGTTGTTTGTGGACTCTCACAACCTCCTCCACCAGTACCTGCAGCTCCATGCTGCTGAACTTAATTTTTCTTTTCTTCTATGCCTTCTGGCTCTCACTGCTGCTTGCCATTTTTCTTGTGGAAAACACACAAAAAACTCTCCCAGCTGCTCTGTGTCTCTGTTCAGCTCTGACTGCCTCTCCAGAACCTTCTAATGAGTTGCAGCTGCCTGGGTAGCCACTTCCTGGTAGGGAGGGGGAGGGTGGTAGCACCTCATTGGCTGTTTTCATTAGTTTCACTTGTGCTTGCTTTCCGATTCGGCATTTACCGATTCGGAATTTACCGATTCGGAATTTACCGATTCGGAATTTACCGGTTCGGTATTTACCGAATCGGTATTTCCAATGCATTCCTATGGGCCTTTTGGCCCATAGGGATGAATGGGAATTACCGATTTGGTAATTACCGAAAATCCGATACCGATTTTTACCGAATCGGTAAAAAATACCGATTTTTTCACTACATATCATTTACCGATTCTTGAATACCGATTCGGTAAAATTCGGTATTTAAGAATCGGTAAATGACATTTACCTACATCTGGCCCCTAAACCTCAAAAATAGTATGGCGGCCATCTTAAAGAAGGATAATTAAAATTAAATGTGTGTAGGATGCACTTGCTAAAAGAAAACGTATAGAAACGTGCGTTGTTCGAAGTACTAAATCAATGAACAATAACGTGTGGATTATGTAAGAGTGTCTATGAATAAAAAGTGTCTTGGAATAAAAAGGGACATGTAAAAACACAAGTTGAATGATGGAAATACATGGATGTTCTTACCAAAGGACAAAACTATAATTAGGTTATGAATAACCTATCATATGCTCAAGTACAGTGTTACAGATAGCATGCATATTCAATACGTTCATTTAATCCATGAGGTTTGCAAGACTGCATCTTCATTATCCAGGAATGTTCTCTTCTTAACAGTTGTTTGTTGTTGTCCCTTACCTTTTTTTTAACAGTTTCTAGAATTAAGAACTTGAGTTGTGATATATTATGGTGTTGTTCCATAAAATGTGTGGCAATGGTAGACTTCATGTTTTTTTTTCTGATATTTGACTTGTGCTCCGTAATTCGCGTTTTGATTTTGCGCTCTGTTTTTCCCACATAGACTTTGCCACACAGGCACTTTAGAAAGTATATTACATTGGCTGTGTCACATGTGGCTGTTGTGCGTTGTTTAATATTGTATCCCTTCGTGGGATGTGATATTGTAGTTCCTTTTATGACATTGTTACAGTTACTGCAGTTCATACAAGGTCTCGTTCCTTTGGCTGCTTCTGGGGCAATTTGCTGTTGATTGAGGATTTCACCCAAAGTCCTACTTCTGGTGTATGCGAATAGTGGAGGTTCTGAAAACATTGTTTTGAAATCGGCTTCTGTTGCCAACATCCGCCAGTGTCGATTAATTATCTTTATGAAAATATTACTCATGTTTGAACATTTCGGTAAAATCACCATTCTGGTGTTCTTGAGTTTGGCCTTATTCTTCAAAAGATCCGTCCTTGAAGTTGAGTGACAGCGTTGTTTTGCTCGCTCTAAAGTGACTTCTGGATATCCTCTTTCTGAAAACTTTCTGGCCATGTCCTCAATCTTTTCATGTAATTTTTCGGGGTTTGATGTAATCCTTTTTACCCTCAACATTTGCGATGTGGGTATATGTTCTTTTAGGGAAGCTTGGTGAAAACTGCTGTAATGCAACATGTTGTTTTTATCTGTTTTTTTCCGATATATGTCTGTCTCCAATCCTGTGTTTGTTCTGATGAGTTCAACGTCTAGAAATGTGATCCTTGTCTCTGATATTGCATTCGTCACGTTATTCAGTGTAGATAATGCCGACAATAAATCATTTTGTGAACCTTTCCATAATATGAAAATATCGTCTATGTACCGTAAGAACAGTTTGGTGTTCTTTTGCCATTGTGGTTGAGATAGTATGTTGTCCTCCTCGAATTTCTGCATAAAGAGATTTGCGTATGCCAGTGCTGCAGAATTTTCCATGGACGTACCCGTAAGTTGGAGGTACCAGTCTTCTTTCCATTGGAAGTAGCTCTGTTATAAGGTAAAATAAAGTAATTCCATCAGTAATATTTGAATAGATGGTTCTAAGTCTGTCTGTATTTGGGCTTGTTCTATGGCTTCTATACCTTGAAGGTGTGGTTTTAATAATAATAATAATAAAAACATTTATTAAGCGCCTGAATACACTAGGAACAGTGCGTCTCCGCGCTAGGATGCCTTGCCACAAGAACTTCTCACAAAGAACAATCGATGATAAGGGGGCGCGACAGGAAAGGATAAAACTGACTCAATACTAATTCCGGGAACAGGTAAGTCTTAAGTTTCAGCCGGAATCTCGATTCTGATGGTTCCATCCGGAGCTCAATGGGGAGTTCGTTCCATTGTTTGCTGGCAAGAAACCTAAAAAAGCGCCCACCCATCCGCGCTTTATAGATGCGGGGTACCGCGAACTGCAAGCTGCCCATAGATCTCAAAAGGCGTCTGGGACGTTATACAGTTAACATCCATTGGAGGTAAGCCGGGCCCTTGCCCTGTGCAATGCGGTGGATAATGCACATGGCCTTAAACCGAATACATTCCCACATGGGGAGCCAGTGCAGGATCTGTAATGCACGTTTCCCAGACGACTTCCTCGGCAAGTTTAAAACAAGCCTGGCCGCCACATTTTGGACACATTGGAGTTGGTTCAGGTTCTTAGTGCTGAGGCCACAGAGAAGGGAGTTCCCATAGTCAAGATGGGAAGTAACCAGGGCATGTACTAGAGTTTTCCTAGCTGTAATAGTAGGAGGTCCAAGATTTTGCGTAGGACTTGTAGTATGCCATAGCATTTCCCGGCCATGTTGCCAAGGTGTTGGGAGTATGAAAGATTGGTATCCAGGAGAACACCCAAGTTTTTCACTGTATCAGTCGGGGTGGGTGTAGGACCCAGGTCAGCAGGCCACCAAGCAGATGTCCAGATTGATGGAGAGGAGCCGATCACAAGAAGTTCGGTCTTGCCTCCGTTGAGGCGGAGGCAATTGCTCTTCATCCAAGCTGCAAGTGCCGCAAGGCAAGCAGAGAAATTATCGGCCGTCTCAACTGGGTTGTGTGATAGAGTGACCACCAGTTGAGTGTCGTCCGCGTATGATACGATCTCCACCCCATAAGATTCCACCATTCTAGCCAAGGGTTCCATATACAGATTAAATAACGTAGGGCTCAATATAGAGCCCTGTGGGACTCCTTGTTTAAGAACTCGGGACGTGGACTTGAAGGGGGGACAATGTATTTGGAATTTTCTATCCGCCAAAAAAGAGACCATCCATTCATATGCTGGCCCGGCAACCCCCATCTCGCTCAAACGGGCAGGAAGTCTGGGCTGCGATACAGTATCAAATGCCGCACTCAGGTCCAGCAATATCAGAGCAGCGGTTTGTCCTTCATCTACTTTCTGGCGAAGCAATTCTGTGGAGAAAAGAAGGGCAGCCTCTGTAGAATGTTTCGCCCTGAAACCAGATTGGGAGGAGTGTAGAAGATGATTATCCTCCACAAATTTCACCAACTGGTTATTAACCAATTTCTCCGCCACTTTGGCACAGAAAGGTAGGAGGGAAATGGGGCGAAGGTTATCCAGTTGGGAGATACTCAGGTTTGCCTTCTTTTTAATAGGAACTACCTGGGCAAGCTTCCACTGGCACCTGACTCTCTTGAAAGGATAGGGTAGCCAAATTGCCTATGTAGTTCCACAGGAGGTGGACATGATTCCTGAGAATTTTCGGAGGAGCGACATCCGTGGGGGATCCCGAACGGATATGCGTGATTAATTTTATCAATTCCTCTCTCGGAGGAACCATAAACTCCTTGAGATAGGATTTCTTGGTGAGCCTTAGGGAGGTGTCGCAAGTCGAGGTTACTTCAGCTGGGCCCTGCTGAAAAGATAAATATATCTGCTCCACTTTGCTCACAAAATAGTCAGCGATGGATTTGCATATCTCAGTGGAAAAGAGATCTTTAGTCACTGTCCTCGTGAGTGCCTTTAGCTCCTTATAGATTATTAAAAAGAGCTCTTTGGAAGAGTTTTCAGATTGAGGTGTATAAAGATTTTACATCCGCTGTGCATAACACAATTTGTTCTTCACTAGTGATAGTAACCTCTTGTAGTTTTAGTAAAAAGTCTGTAGTGTCTTTGACATATGTTTTCATGTTTTTCACGCTAGGTTGTAGATATTTGTCCAATAGTTGGCCAACTGGTTCATGTAGACTCCCTCGTGTAGACACTATAGGTCTAAAAGGTGGAGCTTTCAAATCTTTATGGATCTTGGGAACCATATACATGACTGGACTTTTGGGATTATTTTTTAGCAAAAAGGTCTTGGTTTTTTCTTTGTTAATGCCTGTGTCGTAGGCTTTATTGACAATTTCTTTCAATATATTGGCGAACTCAACTGTGGGATTCTCATCCAATTTCATGTAGGTTGTACTATCCGAAATATGTTCCAGGACTTTAGTCTCATATAGTGTTGCGTTCATAATTACCAGTGCACAACCTTTGTCAGCTTTGGAGCATTTAATTTCTGAGTTGTTTGCTATTTTTTTCAGAGTAGCCCGATCTTTTTGTGTGATGTTCCTAATGATTCTTTTGTTATAATTCAATTTGGATAGGCCTTGCTTCACAAAGTTTTCAAAAAGATCCAAAATGTTGTGACTTGTCGGAGCTTGATATGTGCTCTTACTTTTTAAACCTCGTAGTTGATCCGGTTCTTGTTGTACTTGGGTCGGTAAGATGTTTTCAAAAAAGGTTCTTAGACGTAGTTTCCTCATTAACTTGAAGAGACTTACTTCCAATTTCAGTTGGTTTGTCTGAGTGGTAGGAACAAATGACGTGCCTTTCTGTAGTTGTTTCATCTCCTGAGTGGTTAAACTGTGGTCAGAGATATTTATAACTAAGTTTCTTTCGGTGTTGTCTTCTTTTTGTTCTTCTTTGGCAACTTGGCACTCCTCGTATTTGGATGCTCTTTTCCTTTGTCCCCTCCGGGGTCACCTTTTTCTTGGTGGTCTTGTTCTAAAAAAGGAACCGCTGTAGCGGCGCTGGTTGCTGTCAATTGTTGTTCACGCATGGCCGAGGCTGATGTTCTTTGTGTGGTTTGCTGGTGTGTCCTGTCAATTGTATCACTCCCTGATGAGGAAGTGTCCGTCTGCTGTGTGTATGGTCGATTTTGACGACATTGGGCATAAACCTCCGCCCATGTATAAACTTCTCCGAGCTTATAATCTAAAGTGTCCCTTCGAAATTTTCTGATCTTTCTCTCATTGATTTCTTGTGTCTTGCTATTTGTTCATTGATGTCCTCCAATATATTTGACCAGTCTTCTGCAGACATCATGTTTGTAAGTTCATTGGTTACTTCAACTATTTCTTTTGATAAATCCTCTAGAATATTCAATAATTCCTCTATTATCAATAGAAGTAAATCCAGAGAGCACTTGTTTAGAATTGCATACCAGCGTTCTTGAAATTTCTTTTCATTTTAACATAATGATGGCTTAAGTGCTATTCTTAGTTCTCAGGGTATGCACTGGGCATGGTGATATTTGATGAGAGTGCTTGCATGTAATCTTTGATTTATTTCTCTTTTTGATAGATATAGTAACTGTTTAATGTTCCATTCTTTGGTACGGTTTGTTGTAGATTGTGTGGTTTCCTCCTGTATCAGTGCATATATTCTAGATGCTTCCTCATTTGCAAATGCACAATTTTCAGCTCTTAGGGCCGTTGATTTTGTGATTTCTTCATATGCAATTTTATGGAATTCTTGTGGATTACAGTGTGCAGCTAACCGTTGGGCGGAAGTTGGTAACAATGCTTATGTTGTGGTAGGGCACAACTCTTATTATTAAACAAATGTTGTTAGAGTTTTAACTCTGTTGCTAAATTTTTTTTACGGGTGCTCCTCGGGTGGCGTCTTCCGACCTAGAGACGTCACTGCAATCAATACTAAATAGTGCTTCCAATTGTCAATGATCGCATCCTCATGGGCACACCAAAAAATCCTTTGATAAGGATTTAATGAAGTTTCTGTAGATAAATCACATACATTTATTAGTAGTTCTTCATGTAATTCTTTATTTGATTTGATTATTTATTCTTGAAATTATATTCATTTAAATTTTTCAAATGAAAGCTCCTATAGTCACATCACTCAGTTCAGCTCCTTTGCATTTCTGGCTGTCTGCCCTTCTTCGGGGAGCGTATCTACAAGAAATCATAGCACATGAACAGTTCAAATATCCTGTAACTGTTTCTAGTCCCCTATTAACAGAAATCATAACGTACAGTCTCATGGTAATTCACACAAGATAAAACTGTGAATGTATTTGCACTGACAAAAAACAGAGCATGATTTAAGGACAATAAGCACAAATTGATATGCCATAGTCTAGCATATCACTTCAACACTTAGGGGCCGATTCCGATCTCGCTCGGAATAGCTCCGAATGTGATGCAGCCAGGAAAAGTACGAACAGGATGTGTGTTTTCCGACTGACTCGTACAACTGTACGAGCGAGCAAGTACGATGCGGGAAATGTGAAATCGCCTACTGATACGATTCTGGGTCCGGATCGCTCCGAACATGTCGGCCGTAAGCGAACAGTGCTGTATAATGGAGGCGAATTCCGACCGAGCCAGTACGATGCACGCGTCGGACAGCCGGATCAAGCTGAAGTTTCCGTCTCGCAAAACGTCCGGAAACTGCCTTTGGGGGTACACGTTGGACCCCCCATCACCCGCAGCCTTACGATTCGGACACCGGGGGAGACCCAAGGGTCTCCCCAACACAGGCATGTAAGGTGTGGATGGCACCGACGCGTACCCACTGTAGGGGGCACCCTTGTGCGCGACATACCCATTCAGTCAATGGGAGCCCATGTACGCGTTGTGCGACCGGCTCCCATTGACTTCTATGGGAGTCCGACCGAGCCGAGTCCGGCAGCATGCGGCTGCATCGTACTCGATCGATCGGACTGCAGGAGTCCAGCTCGGTCGATAAACACTCCGATCCGGCTCGGTCGGAGAGCTTTCCAACCCAGATCGGAATCGGGCCCTTACAAGCAAAAAACTATTTTGAAAAACTCCAACCTTTCCATTAAAATGTAGCTGTTCGTATTTTGTTTGTTTGTGAATTAAAATAGTTTATAATTTGTGTATTGCTTGATGTATAATTATTTCTGTATTTTTGTGTATTGTTTTGAGGTTCAAACCTTACAAATTGTTTAGACAGGGGTCCCTAGCTTCCAGTAGTGATTTGTTGGGGGTTCATAAAAGTCAAAAGGTTAGGAACCACTGTTCTAGATGCCTGAAGTGTCCTTTATTTAGAAGTCACACTCCTCCGAACCTCCAGACTTGTTATGTTCCATATAGGTACCCTAATATAGGCCCCGGTAACATCATACACCTTTACCTACATTACCCCCCTACACTACACAGTAACAAGCCTTTTTAGGATTGAACCTTTACCTAGTTCTAGTCCTGGGCACAGAAGGAGGGATTTCCCTGAACAACAGTGTTCTATAACTTCATCAATAGACTTGCATAGTATGAATGAATATTCATAAGGGTTCTTGGAAACCAGGCAGGGGCTCCACCACCTGCATAACATCGGCGTACAAGGTTCATCCCATACGTCATCCTCAAATCCAACAATGGCTAGTACAAGAAACAAAGGACAAAAGAGCCCTAGATACTTTCTGTATAAATACAGTACATCTTGCTAGTAATACCTAGAGGGAACCAAGACTTCCAGGCCGACACACTGACCAGAGACGCTGAAGCTCCTGCATGCAGACACTCCAGCAGACAGTGGTCTAACACATCCCTCGCGGGGTGTCCAACTCAAGACCAAGACGGGGTCCCACACTCTCTTGC
Organism: Lissotriton helveticus; assembly: GCF_964261635.1. Lineage (NCBI taxonomy): Eukaryota > Metazoa > Chordata > Amphibia > Caudata > Salamandridae > Lissotriton > Lissotriton helveticus. The sequence continues at coordinate 1,931,643,378 of NC_136065.1, forward strand.
TTCAGGTAATGGGGTAGACTAAACCTAGCGGGATTCTTGGCTTCACACCTACTCACATGCTAGGTATACTTAGGTACATCTAGACAGGCATCGTAGGAGTATGCATGCTTTCTTTTATCATGTATTTTATATTTATGTATGTATTCATGACTATTGCAAAATGGTAGAACTGTACTATCCTTTTATATTCACTTTACTGCTGATTATATATATCTGCTACTGTCTAACGGTTGTTGCAGCAGATCTATTTTACACTAGAAGAACAACTGAGCAATACATTCTTATTGTAACACTTCTGACTGTTTCTTCTGTGTAACTCTATGAGACCCACGAAGTGAGCATGAGTGACTGAGTGAAAGGTAGTACATTGTTTCCACGATCTTGGGGGATCAGGGTTGTCATGTTCTAAGGTTGCCAGAAACTATTCTCTCCCCAATAAAAGGAGATTATAGTGGCACTGTGAATGAGCTAAATGCAAACAGGCTAATATTTGCGGACGTGCGCAGCACTGATACCTTTGCGCTAGCTGCTACAGGTTTTTACTTTGCCCAGACTGTTCTGCATTTTAAAAATACTTTTAATTCTTCTGACATGAATTGTATTGTTTCCTACCTGCATCTTGACCTCTTGTCGAGCGCCCTGCACCTCCACCCCTTCAGCCCCTACCCCGGTCCACCAAGGGCTTGCCCGATTGTTGTGGAGGGTAGTGAGGGCGGCCGATCACCACTTCCAGTTTGGGAGGGTGGAGTCAGGGGTTAGCGCTCTAGCTACATAAGGGAGATGCCATTTCCTACGCGCAGCGGACGTGCGCAGCCTGTTCCGCGACCAGAGCCAGCCATGCTGCCGGCTGTCCCCCTGTGTCAAGGCTTCGCTGGTCTAGGTCCCAACTATTGGCTCTTCGAAAAGGGAACTGCAATTGCCCCTCACGCTGTATTCCCTCCCGGCCTTTAACCAACTATTTTAGCTGTGATAATTGCCCATTTACATTAAGCCCACCCAGTGAATGGCCCTCCGCGTGTGTCAGGGGAGTCATACCTTCTAGCCCCCCTGATGCTATCAAGGCCTGTCTTCTTAATTGCAGATCTCTCCCTCGTCACACAGGAGATATCTGGCTCTCCTTGTCCACTAATTCCTGGGACCTAATGTTTTTGACTGAGACGTGGGTTAAAGATTCCTCCAACCCCGACCTTAGTCTTGATGTTCCCCCAGACTACCGCTTTGTCGGGATTAGTTGTACGGGCACTAAGGTGGGAGGAAGGATCGCTGTAATCCTACGCTCTCACTGGAAGATTACTTCTAGGAAACTTGTGAACATTTGCTCTATCGAAGCTATGTATTTTAGCATTTCGGATGCAACGCACCTAATATTAGCGGGTGTTCTGTTATATAATCCCCCTGGCTCTTCTACTTCTTTTCTTACTGAGCTCCTCGCTACGATTGCTGACCTTTCCTTGAGGCATCCGCATTTTACCATCCTTGGAGACTTTATTCTGCATGTGGACGATGCCGCATGCTCCAAGGCTAGACGTCTCTTGGATACCATGGAGTGCTTGAATTTTCTTCAGCAGGTACAGGGCCCTACACATCAAGCGGGCCACACTCTTGATCTCTTATTTACAAATTATTCTGGCCTTACCACTTCACCCCCCCTACCGCTTACCTCGTCTGACCATTACCTGATTCCATTTAAGCTGGCCATTTCCCTGTCACCTGTTACTTTAACTAAAGCCAGGTACCCGGGCAGGAAATGGTATAAGGTCACTTGCGATGCTCTTGAACCCATACTGGTCAACTCGATCTGACAGACTTCTGGCGATTTGAACACTGATGTCTCTAATTTTAATACTCGCCTCTCCTCTGCCATTGATGTCATTGCCCTAGTGCGACCTTTATCCTCCTCCAGATCATAACCCTTGGCGCCTTGGTTCTCCCAGGCCCTACGTTCAGAAAGGAGCAATTGTAAAAAGCTCGAGTGCAGCTGGCGACTCTCCTATGATCCGCTCGCAAAAGCTACCTATAGAGCCGCGATAAAAGAAATTCATAAACTTGAGCGTGCTACTATGAGGGAATATTTTATTAGTATAATTAGTGCTGCTGAAAATTCTTCAAAAACTCTGTTTAAAATTGTGAAGGATTTTGCTAAACTGTCGGCCCTCGCCTGTTCGATTAGCCCAAGTCAAAATCTTTGTGACGGTCTTTATAATTTCTTCCATGCCAAAATCATTGATATCTCCACCTCCTTCAACCAGGCCTTTGTTAGCCTTCCCCTGGATCTTAAGGTCCCTCAAGAAGGCGTTTGTGGCATTTAAAGCGATTTCTATAGAAACAGCCCTGTTGAAAATACAGCTGTGCAAATCAGGGTCCCCGCTAGACCCGGTTCCTGCCCAGGTGCTTAGCACTCTCGCCCCCCCTCATCTCTGTCCCATTAATTTCAATCTGGAACTCTTCTTTACTCTCAGGTCAGTTCCCCATTTCATTGAAGCAGGCGGTGTTAGTCCCCCTTTTAAAAAAAGCTGACGCCCATCCTTCTGTGTTCAGCAACTATCGTCCAATTTCGCTCCTCCCCAAACCAGCCATGGTATTGGAAAAAGTCGTGCAAGAACAACTGGCCGACTATTTGGAGTCCAGACAACTTTTCCACGACTCACAATCCGGATTTAGATCCGGCTACAGTACAGAGACCGCGTTGCTGGAGGTAACTGAGACCATTCGCGAATGCGTGGATGCAGGCGAGGAGGCCATGTTGGTGCTCCTCGAGCTGTCCGTGGCTTTCAATACCGTCTCTCATACCATTCTGTTAGACAGACTACATAGTCTTGGGATACGGGATACTCACTTGGCCTGGATAAGATCGTTTCTGAGTGGCAGAACTCAGCAGGTCTTTCTCCGGCCTTTTGTCTCGGAGGAAAAAAACTCAGCTGCGGAGTGCCTCAGGGCTCTGCACTAAGCCCCCTCTTCTTTAATGTCTATCTTTCACCTCTGGCTGAGGTAGTTGAATCTTGGGTAGTCAGAGTGATCTCCTATGCTGATGACACTCAGCTTGTGTTTTCATTTAGAGATCACTCTGACGGCGGCCGTGCCAACTTTAGACACAGCCTGCCCAATATCTCATCTTGGATGACCCTCAATACCCTCAAGCTCAATACAGATAAAACCGAGGTGCTGGTCTTCAATCAAAGTACCCCACTTTCGTCTCTACTGTGGTGGCCACCTGAGCTCAACCATCCCCTGGAACCCGTAAAATCAGCCCGAAATCTGGGTTTCCAATTCGACAATGAACTGTCATGTAAGACTCAAATCAATAAGGTCACCTCCGCATGTTTTGGCAAACTTCTCATGATTAGCAAAATTCTCCCTTTCCTCCCTCTGGATTCATGTAGGACTGTCATCCATGCCCTTATTACTTCTCACCTGGATTATTCCAATAGCCTTTATGTGGGAGCTCCAGCCTATCTGATTAATCGGTTGCAGATAGTGCAGAATGCTGCAGCAAGGCTGATATGCAACATCCCTTACCGCCACTCAATAACCCCTCATCTGATGAAACTTCACTGGTTGCCTGTGCCCGATCACATCCAGTTTAAAGCCTTGGTCCTGGCTTTCAGGGCTCTAAATGGCCAGGGGCGGCATATCTCAGACGTAGGCTAAAGCCTGTTCAGTCTGCCCGAGCTCTCAGATCCAATCACCTCCGTCTTCTTCTCTCTCCCCGCTTCCGCCGTTCCAGAATGGGGGGCAGAGCATTGGCTGTTGTCACTGCCAAACTCTGGAATAACTTACCATTATGTCTGCTGCTGACTAAATATGAATCCTTGTTCCGGCGCAACTTAAAGACCTGGCTGTTTTCCAACTTCTAGCCTTACTAGACATCCTGTTGATCTTTAGTCTGTATTGGAATATATAGAGACTACACGACATGGCGCTCAACGTTGGTTGGGTACTTATTTGACAGTAGAATCTGAGTAGTTCAGTCGTGCTATTCTCAGAGACCACTACTCACAAAACACCAGAGACGTCTGGAGTGGGTGGGCACAAACTCCGCCACAGCTGAGTAGGCAAATATATCCTATTTATTAGCTGTTGGTTAATCAAGCTTGAAGGACATAGTGTTCCTAAAAATTGTGCAATAAAACCTTATCTTAGTTCCTTTGAACAAACTTCTTCTTTATTACAAAATGACTGAGGGCGAAAATAACCCAGTAGTGGATCTGCACCTCTCAGAAGGAGAAGATTTTAATACAATTCAAATTGTACCTAAATTCAGACATACTATCACCCTGAAACTATTAGACAATGGTTTACAAGCTAGGGGTGGCTTAGTAACTTTAATGATAGAGGCACACGAATCAGACAAAACAGAGGTATTTTATTCGTGGGTTTCATTCCCAGCAGCAGATGCAAGAACGCAGACATTTCACTACTACACATACGGTTATGCACCTTAGGAATATGGTCTATTCGAGGACATAGAGATTCCACTCACTTACCAGGAACACCATTACTGGTTTGTAACAATGCCACAAGGAGGCTTACTCATCCAACACAAAGATTTAATTAAAATCTACAGAAACTTGACACAATTCATCGTCAGGACTTTCACATTCCAACCAGCAGCAGTTGCAACAAATGGAACTCAATCTCAGAGTACAGCAACTAAAATCACTCCACAAACATTACACGTGGTAATGGGCAAAATGCCCATAAAACGCGAACAAATGCCATTCTGGGTAGCTCAGAAAATAACACAGTTAAAGGCAGTATTCCCGGATACTACCCATTTGAAAAACACAGAATGCTAACAATCTGCTTGCCCATGGGGATAACACCACAATTACAGGATTGTACCACTTGGGGTACAGTCTTTGCTGCCATTTATACCAGGACTCATGGTATTCCTTCATTAGCGGTGATACCGGATGTATGAAGACAAATACAGAACGAGTACGGAGCAGAGTCTGCTCTGAACTGAGCGATGAAGTTACTAAATAACTATGAGCAGGTATCAGCCATAATACTGGATATTATTAAAGGGTAAGCAGTGTCAGTGGCAATCCGCCAATGCCTAAGGGAGTTCAGCCCGTTAGACTAACAATACGAACTGCCCACAATAATTGAAACTGGCACTGCAGAATTAGGCAGAGACAGTTTGGGCGGGATAGCTTTAAAACCACAACTGATGGGCAGTCCTGAAAAGGACACTTCTAAGCAGACAGCTGCATCTTCTAAAAAGAAGTGGGATAATAAAAAACAACAACATTTTACAGAAAACAGATCTCAATCCCGAGGTAGATCTCCTCCCCAGGAGCACTCTGAAAAGAGGTACAACCTTAGGAATAGGGATAACATTAGGAAACTGGATACTGATACACGTTCCTCACGTTCCTTTCAGGGTTCATCGAAAACTCAGAGAGGGAAGGACGGTCAGAACACAAAGAAGAGCGTTCTAAGTCCAGAGACAAGCAGCAAGCTCAAGACTATACTTCCAAAAAAGAAGAAAAGCCAAAATCAAAACCTCAGTTTAAAAAGAAGAAAGTTGCAGGCCTGAAGATCAGACACGCCCAGAATTCTGAGGACACAACTTCTGAACGGGGAATGGGCTCAGACCATGCTAGGCAGTGTAGCAGAAGTAACAATAGCTCGCTAGAACCTGATGGAATTTATGGTGACAGTGGACTTGAATGATTACATCACTGTGGAAACACCAGATGAGAGGGTGAGCATCCCACATAAGTTACATGAGATAACACTCCAAATGGAGGGGGACAAGCCCAGGAAAGTTAAAGGTCTCATTTGGAAGAACCTGTCTTGGATGTATGACTATACATCGCGCACATTGTGATCGCGTGCTTTTACCCAGCGTCTATTACATCGCACCGAACATTACTTCGCGTACGATAACATCGATATCTGTTGCAACGCTATTGCATTGCTTTCTATTGGCCAGAACATTACTCCGAATGAACATGAAGTCGCAGGCCATAACAACGCGGTTTGTATGTGTCCTACAACAGTGTTTGGTATTGGCACGACGTGGGGTGTAAGTGTTGCTAAAGGGAAGCACCTCTCTAGAGTATGGATCAACTCGTCATACTTAAAGATGGGTGTCGCTCGTAGTCGCTTTGGAAAAGACCCTTTGCACTGTGCACTTTAAAGTTCCTTAACCCATCGGGGATTGCTGGTGAGCTGAAACCGGACCCTGTTGCTGAATAGTTTGGGACACCGGGGTGCGGGACTGCGAGGCCCAGGCTTCCTCGCGCTTGTGTCTTTGCGCACACCTGGGGCCTCTTCCCGCCCCTCCTCCTTGCTGACCTATATAAAGGACCGCTCACAACACCACCGCGGGACGCGCGCGGGCGCGCGCCGGGTGAAGACCGGGCCAAGAGCGGCCCCGTTTTAGCCCGTTAGAGACCGAGTGAGACCGGACCGGGCCACCCCTCTTGGCTTTCAGTTCTGTTCCATCATCATTGTTCTGTGCTTATTAGTTCTTTGGTGGGAACTTAGGAATAATGTCCACGCGAGAAAGTAGAAGCAGGGCTGCCAAAGGAGGGAAGCAGTTAAATGGGACTCTCGACGACTTCATAACCAGGACTAACACTGCTATAGATGTAGAGATTACCAAAATGCAACAGAAAGTTTCTATGGAATTAGATGCAGCGAGAAGAATGTCCCAGGATCTTGCAATGACCAAGAAATCATCTTTAGGCCACATCGCATCTGCTAAAACCCCCGAGCGCTTGACTGGCCCAGCATTAATTATGACGCTGGCGGATGTGCATCATACTCTGGACATAACTCCCCCCATGCCAGTCCCTAATCTAGGGTTACTCCACCCATCCACCAATCAGAGCTCATCTTTGGGTGTGGTGGATCCGGCACTGGGGGCACCCACAGAGATAATTCCTAAGGGAAAGGGGGCGTGTGGGAGTAATTTGTGTGTTAGCAAAGAGGGTGCAATCCAAAAAAGGAAGCGTAACATTTCATCTGCCTACACTAGGAAAAAGGCTAAAGTAGCAAAGGCCCAGTATTTTAATGACGGGAAGTCTATCGCAGGAGGTGGGGGTGGTATGCTATATCAAGCTCCCCCAATTGCTGGAAAAGACTGTTTGAATGCTGATGAGGCTAATTTGGATGTAGCAGAAGGGGAGCAAGAGTCACTAATTGGAGCCGAGAATGGTGGGGTATCTGTGTGTGAGGTAGAGGGAAGAGATGAGGAATTTCTGAAAATTGTATGGGAAACGCTAAAAAAACTCCTAACCCCTCTGGAAGTTAGATTATCGCGTATAGAAAACCAGCTGCTTGAGGTAGAGAAGAGCATCCTAACCCTAGCAACCTTTAGTATAGAGGAAAATAAACCAAATAGCACATCCGGTGTTAATAAAACTACACCAGTACCTACTGTCATTTCCCCAACATTACCGCTAGTTAAACCCATACCCAAACCCCGATCAAAGGCTCACAAAACCAATGTTAATAACCCATTAGCGAAGGTACCTAAACAACTGCCTGCACAATCTGTACCAGCCCAGAAAGATACTGCTGCCCGAGGGTCAAAGAATCTAAGGCTCACCAATCTAATCTACAGGGGATCCAAACTATAGAGAATCATCGTGGGGGTTTTATAGATCTTCCTCCAGATGTAAGGCCGTACGTAGTAGTGTTAACAGGGGTACCGGATATTGGCAACCACTATCAAGAAAACTTTTGGTCACTGAGGAATAAGGTAACTCATTGGCTGGATGAAAACAGGCCGCTACCCAACCATTTGAGAAGCAAAATCCTAATGGTGCGAAGGGTGCCATGGATAGGCCCCTCATATAAATCTATTCCAGGTGATTGTATTGTTGTCTCATTTGAAGATCCAAACACGGTACACCAAATATGCTCATGGAACACCTATGGCGGAAATTCCCCTATTGAAGCTAGACCACTCACTTTCTTCTATCCCCCGCGGACATGCTCTAATCATGGGGGGAACTGGGCATTGGCTAGACACCATGTTCGGGAAGGGGCTGGAGAAGGCTGGCAGGGCAATCACAGTTGGTGGAATGGGGAACCAACTTACAACAGGTTTAGTTGCCTTGAAGAAGAAGATAGCATGTTCAATTAGCTCTGATGGTACATCTTCTACATCTTGTACTGAGCCCACGTTGATTACATGTAACCCAGAAAAAAGTAATCTACCTGAAAGCATAGAAATGGTTACAGGGGGGGAGCTGTCAACTGCTTAGATATTTATGCAGTCCCCAAGTTCACCAATGACAAGATGGGCCTGGTAGCATCAGTTGAACAGGGTGTGATGGGTAATCCCTCACAAAGGGAGGTGTATGAAACATGCAGATTGTCCCTAGATGTGTTGACTCTTCCGGTGCCACCATTGCCGGATGCAGCCATTCCATATGAAGGACCTCCTGGTAGTAGTTCCAACTCGCCATTGACGTTAATTTCGGGGGGGAGCTTGCCCGTCCCCCTTGGAGGTCCCTGGGGGGGAAGCTCTATCTTTGATCTTGGATGAGGCCCCTAGCACTGTTCATGACCCTCTCGCGAGTGATCTTGTGTTAGGGCTGGGAGGAGCTGGTGGTGAAGCCCTGAAGGTGGACAGTTGGAATATAGCGGGCCTTGCACGGAATATTGACATACCTGAATGGAATTCATTTGTTGAATCCTTCGGGATTTGCTTATTCCAGGAAACTTGGTGCTTGGAACCACGCCACAAGGTGGGCTATACCACCTACTTTGTGTCTGCGTTACAATCGCCTGGAGGGAAGGGCCACCCCTCTGGCGGCCTATTAATTTGGACAAGTGTGTCCCTGGGTTTCTCCATCAGGTCTATAGCCACCAAATCACCTGACCTGCAGAGAATATCAGTCAGAGGGCCACGTGGAGGGAGGAAGCTCGAAGTCTTCAACATCTATGTCAGAGGAACAAGGGGTGGCGTATCCACACTGTCCCTTACGGGCATCGAGGAGGGACTTAGATCTTGTGGTGCTGACTCCCTTGTCATACTGGCTGGGGACTTCAAATGCACATTTGAACCCCTTGCTAGGGAGGATGTATTGGGCACCAGGGAGGATGATGCTAGGAGAGGTATCTCCCCCCTTACACTACCCCCAATTAGGAGCTGGACCCAAAGCGCCATTGACCTTAATGCACTCTGCCTGGAATATGGCCTTAGGGCAACCAATGGTAGATCAAACTCAGATTCCATCGGGGCACACACGTTCAACAGAGTGGGCCACTCCTCACGAATTGACTTCATTCTTTTGAACTACAGACTTTGGGCTCACTTGATAGATATGGTGGTTTTACCGTCTACTGACAGCGACCATAACCCTCTATCTTTGTCCCTGTCCCTTCCGTGGAGGGGTGCGACCCCAGCCCCAACCCCACATGTATGGAAAACAACGCACAAAGTATGCCCTTCTAACTGTGGCAGGCGTCTGAAATGGAACACCATTGCTGCCAACGAGGGAAAGATCTTGGAAGTAAAATCCATAATGTCTAATATTGTGCTGCGTTTAGACTCCCCCGGACTCAGCATGCATGAGGTTCCAACTTTGTTTGCCGAAACCACCAACGCGTTAGGTGCATTGTTTATAGTTTGTTCTGTAGGCACAAGGGGCAACGCAAGAGGTGGACCCATAGGTAATGTGGGCTGGTTCTCCTCTGCCTGCCGTGTTGCCAAAAGAGAGCTAATTAAAGCGGTGAAAGCCAAGGATGGTGGCCTGATTAGCATTGCAAGGAGTAATTATAGAAGGGCTTTATCTAAGGCAAGGGCCGAGCATGAGAACCAGTTTTGGTATGACCTGAAGGTGGCTAGCTCAAGGAAGGACTCCAAGGGATTTTGGGACCTAATAAGAGCTAGGGACAAACCCTTGGACTCGCTCATAACATGCAATATAGCTGAGGGAGTGTGGTTTGACCACTTCTCTCAGCTTTATACAATGGCTGCGGGCTCCGAGGTAACCCTGACGGAACAGCACCCCATAGATTGCACAGAGCTTAACGAGGAATTCCTGTTTACACCTAAGGAAGTAGTGGGGGCGATTAAGTGCCTTGTCCCCAATAAGGCAGCGGGCCCTGGTGGCCTCCCGGGAGACTTGCTCCGCATTAATCCAGATGAGTGGGGGAGACTTATTGCTTCCGAATGCTGGCTTGGCAGGTGCGGCTCTCCCGGATTCATGAAAGGGCGCAGAGGTCGTCCCGATCTAAAAGAAAGGGAGTCGGGACGACCCTGCTAACTACCGCCCTATAAGCCTCCTGGATTCCACACAGAAGGTGGCAGGCAAAGTGGTTCTAGGAAGGGTCTTGCAGTGGGTTGAGGAGAAGCAAATTCTATCAGACTTTCAGGCTGGCTTCAGAACTGGTATGGGGACTATTGAGCAATCATTCCGGTTAATGATGCTTTTTTGGAAAGTGGTTGTACTGGGCAAAGGCAGTCTGTACCTTGCTTTTATAGATCTACGGACTGCCTTTGACCTGGTCCCACGTAACCACCTTTGGAGCGTACTTGATGCATTGGGTATTCCCCCATACTTACTAAACATGCTGATAAAGTTACATGCAGATAACTTTGCGCAGATCAGGTGGGGTAACCAGGGACAAAAAACATCACGAATTCTTGTAAATAGAGGTGTCCGTCAGGGATGTGTGCTAGCCCCCACTCTGTTTTCATTGTATGTTAACGGAGTGGTAGAGCACTTGCTGCAACATCCAGCTGACGCACCATCCCTGGCTGGCAGGAGAATACCTACACTTCTATTTGCAGATGACACCCTCCTGATCTCCAAAACCCCAGCGGGCCTGCAGAGTCTTCTAAATAGTTTTAAGACCTTCTGTGACTCAAGGGGACTAGTTATAAACACAGGGAAGACTAAGTTCCTGGTTTTAAACCCCCCAAAGAAGACCGTCAAACCACCTACCCTAGAATCAGTTCCACTCGAGAGGGTCAAGGAGTTCGATTACCTTGGCATTCGTCTCTGCGACTCCATGAGTTGGAAATGTCATCACCAAAAGATGCTGCTGACCCACAAGAGGGTGGTGGGGGCCCTCCTTAATGAACAACGTGCCTCATCCCTCAAACCCATTGCATCGGTACTTGACATCTACAGGGCAAGAGGTGTCAGTGCAGCTCTTTATGGGGCAGAACTCTGGGGTGTACAGAATGTGGACCAGTTGTCTCGCTCTAAAAACAAATTTCACAAGGACGTAATGGGCCTCCCCTACAGTACACCAATTCTTCCACTTCTTTTAGATATGGGCACTCGGCCCATTAGTGACCAGGTGAGGCTGCGTCCCCTTCTTTTGTGGGCACCTATTTGGAGAGTCCCAGAAATGTCCAGTTACGCAGAGGGTTTAAAAGAGGTTCTTCTAACGCCTGGCTGGTCTAAGGTCCGTTGGTTAAGGGAAGTCAAGCGCCTTCTTATAGACCTGGGCCTTGAAGACGCCTGGATTACCAGAACTGCCCCGCCCAAGCTAACCCTGAAGAAGTTATACTGGAGTTGGGTGATTGATGGCAGAAATAGTAATGCTACTTTGTGTAAGACCACTGTGGAATTTCTTTTGGTTAAGGAGGTGCACTTTTGCGAGCCGTATCTAGATATTATTCTAAAATCCTGGGACAGGTCTTTAAATTTAGGGTAGGCCTACTTCCAGTGGGGAAACTGACTGCCAGTTGGAAGGTCCCGGAGCAGACAACTATCTTTTGTCCTTTCTGTGTGAACAGGATAGAGACAGTTCCCCATTTATTGTTTGAATGCCCGGCCTATGCAGTTCCTCGCCGCAGATGGCTGAAGCCATTCTGTAGAGAGCTTGGGACTAGATCCCATAAGGAGGCCTTACGAATTTTAAAAACGGACCCTCGGCCCCTGTTTGCATGTGGATTGGCGACATTTTTAGGTTGGGCATGGCGCATTAGATCCACCAGGCTTTTGTACCTTGTTTAATATGTATTTTAGATTGTTTTTATGTAAACTATTCATGCCATTTGCAATATAAATTGTATGTTTATTACCCATGCACTGGCTTTTATTGTTTTTATGTACATGTACTGCTTTTTAAGATATGAATTATATCGAAATAAAGCCTAATCTACTACTACTACTACCTAAAGATGGGTTTCGTCTGCAAGTCTGGCGTCGGGCAGCTGTGTTCTGTGTCCGTCTCCCTGACGAATCTCTTCCCTTCTTTCTCGCTGACACTCCCCTCTCTTACCCTCCAGGTCCCAACTTTCATCTCTCCCTTTCTCCACATCACCCTCTCCCTCCCCCCCCAATGCTTGCTAAGCATATTCTGTTAGCTGTCTCTCCTTTGAACTCAGTCTCTCCTGCTTTCTTATTCGCCTTCTGTTTTCTTTCTCTGCCCTGCTGACTGTCCATCTCTCTCGCTCTCTCCAGTTCTTCTTTCCCCACTCTGCCCCCCTGTTTTGCTCGCTTTCTCTTTCTCGCATTGAGCCTGACCCTTCTCTCCCGTGCTTTCTCTCCTGTTGCTCTGTCTCGCTCTTAATCTCACACTCAGGCCATTTTACTCTGCCGTCCTCTTGTTGCCCCCCTGGCAAACTTTGTCTCGCTCCCTCTCTGTCTGGTCTGTTTGTCGTTGTCTCCTTCCTCCTGCCCTGTCACTGCTCTTCCTTTTTTGTACTACCTTTATCCATTTATCTCTCCTCTCACTCCTGAGGGGACAGAAGTACACCGCGTGCCCTTGTGTTTCTTAATCCGTGAGCAGACACTTTTGTCCCGTCCCCACTCTGCTGGCTGCTGCTAGCGGCCTGAGAGGGTCAAAATACAGGGTACCGGACTGCGTGAGAGGGTCACACTAGACTAGAGGGTACTGGAACTGCTGAGAAGGTCAAATTACAGTTTACTGGGGCTGCTGAGAAGGTCAAGCTGCAGTTTACTGTGGCTGCTGAGAGGGTCAAACTACAGTGCACTGGGCCTGCATCTGGTTAAAACGCTTAAAAAACTAGAAACAATTTTTCTATAGATTCATTGTATACTCCCTTCCCTCAAATGCAAAACCAACAGTTGATGGACAGAATGCAGAACAATGTCATACATTCACCCCAGTACAGAGATCTGGGCCTAAATCCATTGTTTTTTTGCACTCCACACCACCCCAGTTCAGACATGGCCATATGCAAATCAGCCTTGATCCTGTGCCTCATGGGAACAGTCCAGCCCGAACTGCCAAGCCATGTCTTTCCTGGACCGGAATCAAGCATCCTAGGACCGGTTTCTGGCTATCAGCCGTCTTCAGCCAGGATAGGTTGACTCCAGTGGTGTGGAGAGCATGGGACTCACGTCTGAGCATACCCATCCCACTCGGGGTGACAAATGCAAAACCAACAGTTGATGGACAGAATGCAGAACAATGTCATACATTCACCCCAGTGGGGAGATCTGGGCCTAAATCCATCATTTTTTTGCACTCCACACCACCCCAGTTCAGAAATGGCCATATGCAAATCAGCCTTGACCCTGTGCCTCATGGGAACAGTCCAGCCCGAACTGCCAAGCCATGTCTTTCCTGCACCGGAATCAACAATCCTAGGACCGGTTTCTGGCTATCAGCCGTCTTCAGCCAGGATAGGTTGACTCCACCACTCGGGGTGACAAATGCAAAACCAACAGTTGATGGACAGAATGCAGAACAATGTCATACATTCACCCCAGTACAGAGATTTGGGCCTAAATCCATCATTTTTTTGCACTCCACACCACCCCAGTTCAGAAATGGCCATATGCAAATCAGCCTTGACCCTGTGCCTCATGGGAACAGTCCAGCCCGAACTGCCAAGCCATGTCTTTCCTGGACCGGAATCAAGCATCCTAGGACCGGTTTCTGGCTATCAGCCGTCTTCAGCCAGGATAGCTTGACTCCAGTGGTGTGGAGAGCATGGGACTCACGTCTGAGCATACCTATCCCACTCGGAGTGACAAATGCAAAACCAACAGTTGATGGACAGAATGCAGAACAATGTCATACATTCACCCCAGTACAGAGATCTGGGCCTAAATCCATCGTTTTTTTGCACTCCACACCACCCCAGTTCAGACATGGCCAATCTAATAGACACCGCCAGCCATATTATGATGGGCTGCTGTGGATGCCTTTCCGGGGCGGCGATGCCGCCACGGAAAGGCTTGCGGTCTTCACTCTGGGGGGCCCCTGTGGGCCCCCAGAGTGAAGGAGAGTTGGGGGTGCACACGGGGGGGGGGTACCTGTGGTATCCCCCTGCATTTGCATAGACAAAGCGGCAGGCACCACGTGGTGCCTGCCACTTTGTCTATGCAAATGCATTGATGCATTTTTAGCATTGTGGCGGGCGGTGCTGAGAGCACCGCCCGCCACAATGCTAAAAATGCAGGATGTGCCCGCCACTGTGGCGGTCCCATACAATCTGATGAGACTTACAAGTACATATTGGTGGCAGTGGATTCATGCTCAAGATTCCTATGGGTTTGGCCTCAGCGCTCGGCTGACTCTCGAACTGTTATCAGAGATTTGCGTGTCTTCATAGGGACATACGCAGTTGGCCTGTTACATTCTGACCGTGGCCCAGCGTTTTGCTCTCGGGCTTACAAAGAGGCCATGGAAAATATGGGTGTAGCATTGCGGTACTCCTCTCGGTACCATCCTGAGGGAAATTTGGTTGTGGAGAAGAAAAACCGAGACCTAAAGCAATCTTTAACAGCTAGGGTATTAGGCAAGGGCGGTAGTTGGGTCAATCACTTATATGGGGTACAGAGAGCCCTCAACAATGAGCCAAGAAGTTCTCTAGAGGGGGGTCACTCCTTACAAGGTCCTATTTGGGACGAGAATGTGGGTACCTGATCTTGATTGTGAAGGCACCGTGGTGGATGAGAAACCATTTGACATCCATGATCGTTTGGCTATTTTACAGGATCTAAATGATTCCAGGACACAACAAAGTAACGTCACTGTGAAAGTCAAGGCAGTCACGGCAAGGCCTGTCTGGATCCCAAAAGTCAGGGATCTGGTTAGAGAGAAAATAGCAGACAAAAAATAATTTTGACCATCATACAGAAAGCCTGTCCCTTTCCTTGCAATTCAAGGAACAAGAACTGTGCTATCGGAGGCAGTGGATGGAGAGTTTAAACTTGCTCAAGATCTATGGGGGAATATTTTGCCAGACCAAGAGTGTGATACCCTGTGGCAAGCCTCGTGTAATTTATTACATGATATAGTAAAACCCGCGTGGTTGAAAAGGAATCACTTATACACCAAACATAGGGTCTACTTTACCCCGCTGAAACTTTCTAAAATCAACAAAGAACTACCCGTATGTTTCAAGAAATGCGGCTTGGCCTCGGCTTCGGATTTGCATATGTTTAAAGAATGTCCGGCTCTGGCCCCTTTTTGGGATAGCTTTGGCAAGTTTATGTCGGACCTTATTGGAATCCAGATTATTATTGACTTTCCTCTGGTCTTTTTTGGCCTTCAAGAGAATGTCAGAGGTCAGCAAGATCCTTGCTTTTTTATGTTGTGCTCCTGGCTAGGAGGCAAATCTGCATAAAATGGACAGATCCTATCCCTCCTTCCTTTTTATAATGGCAATCTTCGGTCCTGGCTATCTCAAAACTGGATCTATTAAGATGAGACATTTTTGGAATATCCTGAAATCACGATGAAACCTGGAGAGGGTGCTTTTTTTCCCTTCTTGGGTCCAATGATTATGCTGCCTGAACACTCTAAGGCCATGGTCAGGATCATCCCCGGTATAATCGGGGAGCTTCTCAGACAAGGCCATCTATCTCTGGAAGTTTGTAAAATAGAGTCATCTCGGTTGACCCTTGAGTGCGCATACCAGTATGTCTTAGTGCCAGTAGGTGGGCGAGGTTAAAACTCTTAGCCGTCTATGCCTCTCAGTTCGCTGAGTGTGGGTACGGACGATCAGAATGTACACTCAAGGTGAAATGGGCGGTAAATGAGGAAAAAAAAAAAAAAGAACTGTGCTATTGCTGCCTCTCGTCAGGAAAGAAGAGAAAAGATTTGTCTCAATCGACTTAATCAAACCACACTATGTGGCCGATACTAAGCAGTAGGCCACGTGGACTCCAACGTAGCAGACGCCCTCCTCTAGCTACAATCCAAGAAGTTCAAACAGAGAAACTCATCAGGTTCGAAGAGCCTCCTGTTAGGAATAAAGGACTATGCAACAATGCTATAGAATTTGTTCACCTTGAACCCGTAGTTCAACTTCAAAATAAAACTCCAAATTATAACCAAGTTGCAATTAGACCTAATACAGACGTCTACGTCAACATGCCTCGACAAGGGCAAAATGCGATTTCAACAAATCCCGATGCAATTCCAACAATTGATCAAACTACTTCTGGCTACTTCATGAACTTTGATACGTTTTCCTTGGATACAAGTGAACCAGAAACAACGCCTGCACAAATCTATAATACCTAGAAATGTTTTTGAGTACCACCAGTGGGAACATTTCCCTACACCACCAAAAAGTAGTGTTGATAAACACCAAACAGATTTACTCTGCTTCCTCTATTGCCCAAATGTCTGACCAGGGTTTTGACCTATGGAAGGACACAATAGACTTAAAATCAGTCTGGGGTTCTAGGGACTGGCAAGTCCAGGGAACAGAAGCATTATTTAAAGCATGCCTCATTCCACAGCAGATGATATTTCTAAATGACAACGTGCAACAGACATCCTGTCTTGGACTAGCCAAGAACAAGGACCTGAACACACCTCGGTTTCCAACACCAGCACAGATGGAAGGATGGCAAAATTCAACCTCACAGGAAGGGCCAACAGTAGATGGCATTTTACAGTACAATAGATCAGACCATAATTTTAAAGAATGGTTGATTTGGCCCTTAGACACAAACAGATGTCATAAAAGATTCTTGGCGATACAAAAGGGGATGATGGACGGAGCGCTTGAGCAAATCAAACACTCACCCCCAGTCAACTGATCTGGGTTTAATCCATCGCCATTCTTTAGCTCACTCGGCCACCCCAGTTCAGACATGGCTATATGCAAATCAGTCTGACCCTGTGCCTCATGGGAACAGTCCAGCCCGAACTGCCAAGCCATGTCTTCCCTGGACCGGAAACAAGCATCCTGGGACCGGTTTCGGATTCATAATCCTCGTCAGCCAGGCTATCTTGAATCCAGTGGCCAAGTGAGCAAGGGACTCACGTCTGAGCATACCCTGCCACACTTAGGGCGAACAAAGCGGGGATTCATGATAGCCTGGCTGATGAGGATTATGAATCCGAAACCGGTCCCAGGATGCTTGTTTCCGGTCCAGGGAA
Organism: Lissotriton helveticus; assembly: GCF_964261635.1. NCBI lineage: Eukaryota > Metazoa > Chordata > Amphibia > Caudata > Salamandridae > Lissotriton > Lissotriton helveticus. Next base: position 1,931,660,676 of record NC_136065.1, read on the forward strand.
GACATGGCTTGGCAGTTCGGGCTGGACTGTTCCCATGAGGCACAGGGTCAGACTGATTTGCATATAGCCATGTCTGAACTGGGGTGGCAGAGTGGGCTAAAGAACGGTGATGGATCAAACCCCGATCGTTTGACTGGGTGTGAGTGTTTGATTGGTTCAGATGCTCCATCCATCACCACCCCCTTTTGTACCATAAAAGATTCTTGGGCATCACTGAAGGGCTCAGTGTCCATAGGCCAGACCCACGCTATGTACAAAGAGAACACCCAAGGGTAGTGACATCCTACAGTGTTGGGAAGTTGTGCCTTGATTGGCTAGAAACCTTAACATTCACAGAAGTGAAACACACTTATCCTTACTCACACAAGACATGGATCTTAGGGATTTTTTATTAGGTCCCAGGAAACACCACCAGAAATGCTTCATATATGCTGGCCTTTATGCTGCCTATAATGATATTTGGAAAATATCCCAACAAGAGGCCGCAGAGAGAATACGGGAAATAGTCCGTATTAACTTAGAAAAAGTGTTAGCTGTGAAAGACAATGGGTTAACAACTTTGACCTTCAGGATATATTTATTAGCCAGCATTGTGTCTTCTGCGATAGACATACTGGAACAAGATTTGGCCATATTACAACACAGGCAATCTCAGTGACGTTCTATTAAGTTATTAAGCTAGACGCTGCAATCTTTGCTTGCAGGCTATATGCTTTGGCGTTTTTTCAACAGTACGTCTCTGTTTTCTGAATACAATCTAACAGATAAACAGGTTGAAATGGCACAAAGGGGAGCTAAATATACAATGCTGCATATTGAAAAACTGGATAGATTACTATTTACGGTAGTAGAATCAACATCAACAGAATGGCTAATCCATGGCCACGTAACTCTGCCGGTCACTACTTTTCAGTTTCCATATCACCTTGAGCAAAGGCAGGCAGGCAGTTAAATATGAAAAAATGGGTAGGGAATACTTTAAGGAATCTTGGGAATTACCACACAGATTTCGATGCCGGAGTGGGGATCGAGTAGTGTTTCTAAGTGGTACTAACTGCAAGAACGCTTTAAACGGTTCTCTCATGTTCCAGGATATTTCACTGCACGGAACATGTAATGGTTCAGTAGCGAACTTGTCCTGCCACATGAAAGGGACTCCAGCAGCTGTGATTACTCTGGAATTCAAGCTGCTCTCGAATGGGAGTTACTTGATGCTGAACGATCATGGTTGCTATGGGATGCTCCCAGGCATTGCCTATCTGGTCTGTGTGAACTCCAGGGTTACTTGCTGTATTCAAGTATTGTTTCCCCCAATGAATACAGTCCGGGAGGGGCCGTTATGGCCTTCGCTGAATGTTTCCTTTATACAGTTTGATACTTTGAGCAGACTGAAAGCCATGCTTTTACAGCAAACAGTACCCTTAACCTCCACCCGACCGTTGATCTTCAAATCGCGAGGATCTCGACTGAGATACTGTCGCAGGGATTCGGCTCCTACACAGAACTGTGCATAGAGACCTAGAACCTTAGTGAATTAGGGTGTACCAAAACTCACCTCAGTATCCAAAATCCCCTACCAGACTAGCAATCAGTGTCTCATTGGTTCTTCCATACCCCCAATGATTTAGACAACCCAGAACATGGACTTAGAACACCTCAGGTAACGTGGAACACATGAACACTCTTTCGTTATACCAACATATCAATCCAGAACGAGGAGTAAATGAAGACACGTGCAAGTTTTAAATGTTTATTTCTAATGCCGTGTTCTCAGGCGCAGTATCTTAGCTAATACAAGCAAACATATTATAAGCAACAAGGTTATCAGCATAGTTACTAGTCCATAAAATACAAAGGGAGAAAGCATGTTTAAAATGCTAAAGGGAAGAAGGCTAAATGGCACCTAAGTCTTACCCTCCCTTGCTAGTATATTATATTATATCTAAAGAAGGTCTCTTTGGGTTTTAGAAGGGCGGCCCCATATCTCTGATCCTAGTGGAAAGGGATCACATCATCTTCCACCAGCTCTCTGCATGCGAATATTCATCAAGTGTGTGTGCGTGCTCTGCGCAGTGCATTATTAAAGGCGCCTAAAGCCAGAGTTGGCCGCAGCTGCATATGTGTTATGTCTAGAACGTGAGCAGATCAGACCTCACAACAACCACTGGGTTGAAATAACCTTGAAGACCTCAGCATTCACTGTTGAGGCATAGCTTACCAAGCAAAGCTGATACAATAGCAAAACATATTATTCTTGTGTGAAGCAAAATATTCTACTAGGCTCAAAGCTCTAATAACAATATGTGCCGTGTGCAGAAGCAGCAGAAAGGTAAAATGGCGTTTAAACTTCTAATAAGCTCATGCTAACTTAACACAGTATGAAAGCAAAGCATATCTATATGACACCCTCCCTAGATCCGAGCACGCATAAGATAAGATAAGATAAGGAAAGATAAGGGGCACATTTTTGGAATGCAGAGTTCAAGAACGACAGTCAGCTCAAATTTGCGCAAATGAAAATAATTACAAAAAATGTGTCTTTCAAAATTCTTATAGTCAAGTAAATTTAGTCATAGGCCGTAGCAAAGTCAATAGGCCTGGGGCAGAGAAAGTTTTCATATGCTAGAAAAAATAATATTAACACAAAAAAAATGTTCGATGTCCAATAAATGACCTCGGTTATGGGAGAGCGAGGCGATGACACTTCTCATCCTAACATTGAACATGCAAAATATGCAGCAACAGCCTCCAATAGGAAGTCACTGTTCTCATCCGAAAACAGTTCAGCCATCCAATTTAACAGTGGGAAAGAACATACATGCTCTTCAATTATCGGAGCCTCTAGCACCATCAGAGGACAACTCGGTGGGTTCTCAATGAAGCTGTGTGCCAAGAAATCTTGCGCCGCTGCAAATACATTCCAACGATCCAGTATCCCATGCTTCGCTGCAAAGGCTATAATCCCTCCGTCAGAACAAAGCAATTCATGAGCAACTAAGGGGCTCATAAGCTGGTTATAATCCACATCGGGAGACACCGTATTGCAGAGACACAAATCCAGGGCCCAGTCGAAATCGCAACTCAGGCAATGAAAAACAGGCTGGACACATGCAAAGTAGGAAAACTGAAATGATAATCCATAAGGTTGCAAGAGGCAGCGCTCCATAGTATTCAAGCATTCTGTTGCGAAACAGCACCAGACGTGACAGTTCGTCTCGAAACACAGGACGTGCATCCATTTTGAATGAAACAAAACAGCAAAAGAACATCTGCAGCCAGAGCCAGTAGTATGGAAAATCCACCAAATAGGCTGGAAAAGATCGAATGAAAGAAAGCAGGAAAGACCCCGAATATAGTTTGAAATGAAGTCACAAGGCCACTGCTAACCCTTTAAAAAAGTGTGCCAGCCCCGTTGTGCAGGATACATTAAAGATTGTGTGAACTAATTGACTGAAATTCAAGGGCAAGTCAGTATTTAATAAAACATGCACCTCTGTGCAGGTGTTAGCCACTGAAGGACAAATGTCTCACCAGCAGATGTGAGGGCAACTTCTTTCTGGGACAATAGAGCTCTTATGCGACTCATCTTGTTGAACTCTGCTTTCAAGGTCGAAATCGTGGGCCAGATGGAAACATCAAGCTTCCCATGCGAGGGGGGATACATTACATTCTTACAGCAAACCACATGCTCACTGACGGTAACCACATAAGCAATGCCTTTTAATAGCCCACAGCAATCCTCGTTGTTTAAAAGTAAATACCTCCCGTTTGCCAGTAATGTGAATGTGGGCACAATTGCCGGCACAGGTGTACCTTTCAAAATACAGGCCAAATTCGGCTCATTCTGGTTACAAGAGCCATGCAATTGGATATGTCTGCACATTAATGAGTGATCTGGTGTTTCAGTGCAATCTTCACCAATCAAATAAACTTCTTTACCCTCCCTAAGGCATCTATAGGTAAATGGAAGCAACCGAGCTTCATGGAGATAAGCACTTCCAAGAGGTTCATATCTACCAATCGCAAAGTACTTTACACACCCATCGAACTTGAACAGAGGGAATGGCAGTGTTATTAACCCGTGGATAAGCCACGTTGCTGAATTGGCCTCTGTCACTGAAAACGGTAATGGTTCTAACCTTTCAATGTGTAACATAGAAAAAGAGGCATCTTTCATTGACAACAAACGCTGCTTGTCAGTCAAATTAAACGGGGCAAACAATGATGAGGTGTTCATGCAATGCCATGGCACTTTGCCAGCTTTCAAGGTTTGTAAAGTCCAAGCAAACAGCATAATGGAACGCAATTGATTTTGACCATAGTACAAAACAGACACCTCATCCTGCACAATATCAACAACAGATGATACAATATTGTCTAATGTGTAAATGCGAGAAGAAAGTGTATTAATGCTGTTATCTACAACTGCCAGCACTTTCTCTAAATTTGCCTGATCTATAGCTCTAATGCGGGTAGCCGCCTCAATCTGGGAAGTTTTCCAGACTTCGTTGTAAATAGCATATATCCATCTTTTAGATCTACCGTTAGCCGGGCCCTTTATAAAATCATTCAGATCAACATCGTCAGTCAGTTTAGATAAATGCAGCTTAACTGATGCAAAAGTGGAATGTTTGAGGCAATTCTGACATAATTTGCCTACACAATAGTTAGTAACAGAATGGTCACTTTCAAAACGGGGATCCACCCTGACCTGTGTAAAGCCTTGAGCCAAACCCAGAAAACAATGCTTGCAAGAATCAGCCAGGGCCGTTTCTACCATTAGGCAAGACTAGGCGGCTGCCTAGGGTGTCAAAAGGGGGAGGGCGGCAAAAAATATGAGTCAGAAAACTGTAAAAGGTGAGCATAAGGTTAATCTTGAATGCGTTGAATTGAAGGCTTAAAATAATTCTGTTGCCCTTCAGTTTCAGGAAATAAAACCCAACTACACAATGAAAGTAGATTGAAATAACTAATTACGGTGCAGCATAGTTTATGCTAATCCCGACCCTCGGAGCAGTGAAAAACAGGCAGCTGGAACATCAGTCAATAGGAAAGTACGGTGCGCCATCAAGTGCACCTCTGTCTTCCTGACAGGCCTCTGCTCAACACATTGCTGTATTAAACCGCAGTATGGCGCAGAAAAATGGTCTGCTTGGTGCCTTTATAAAACAGCGTTTTCCTTTCAAGTATGCTCTAATTTCCTTATAGTAGTGGTTATCAGCGTTAACAGTGCTTTACATTGGATCCTACCTCATGGCACTAAATGTATATATAATTGCATGCTGGAGGCTCACACGTAATGACATCAATTACCCGTGTGTCAACATGTATTACTGTTTGTGATTATAGGTTTTGATGAAAACGTGCTCTTCTCACAGTTGCTTTAGGCTCCCAGTCTCCTGCTCGCCTAGCACAACCACGCTTTCAAAGTGCCTTGTTGAATTAAATCCCCTTCCTAGTCACAATCTAATGGAGGTAAGGGATGTTCCAATGGGTGCCTTTAGAGTGACGCAGAAAGGGAACTCTGCTAAAAGTTTGGAGAGAGCATTTTTACTAGCTTCATTCTTTCTGTCATATGAAATGCTTTCAACAACGATTCTCTTTCACCTCAGGCCACTTGACACCTGTGTTTGGTATGTGTTCCCTAAAATCTGTATCTTGAACTTCTACTATCCTCAATAACACAAAGGTGAATGTATCTGTATGGTGGGGTAATGGAACTAAACTATCGTGTTATCTTTATGTCCCTAGCCCTCATCTCATTCATTACTAATGAGGTGAATCCCACCTTGAGGCTGGAAAATCTAGAAGCATGGTGAAAAAGCAAGGTGCACCCATCCAACAGACATACATTTACAGGCATTACCAGCATCCTCTTGTTTTTTCACCCTGCTTGTCTGAGATGGGGAGTTTATAAACTATGAGCTTCTCAACAAGCTCTGTCGTGTAGTTCCTATAACCCTATATAGGTTCTGCACATTTGGATAACATACACTATAGGTTTGGGGCCTCATTTATGATGCCCCTTGCGCCATCGGAACATCACTTTCTGTGACGTTCCGTGTGCAGAAACCTGTGTGATATTTATCAGGCAGCACTAAGCTACTTTTTTAGGCATACTGCTACCTGATAAATATCAGTCCCTTTAACGCAGAACACTGCTTTAAAGGGACTGATATTTATCAGGCAGCAGTATGCCTAAAAAAGTAGCTTGCCCCTTTAACGCAGTACACTGCGAGCAATGGGTGTTGCTGGGGGCATTCCCAGCAACATCCATGGCCTTTTGACACTGCCCCAGATTTACGAGAAATCGTAAATCTGAGGCAGTGTCAAAAGCTTACGCCTCCCTAGGGGAGGCGTAAGGGAGGCGCAATGGGGAGAAATATCTTTATTTCTCCTCGTTTTTCCATTTTCTATGTGTGCTGCATTCTGAAGCACACATAGAAAGAGGAAAAGCCTCTTGTGATTATTTTTGTACAGAAAGGTGTCCCTTCCTGTACAAAAATAATCATCCCCGCAATGCAGGCACCCTTGCACCATTCTGCAAAGGTGCCTGCGTTGGCGCAGACAGCCCATTGAGCACTGGGGAAAGCGGACAGGAATGCGCCATATTATATAGATAGGGCGCATTCCTGCCCTTTTCTTTTGCCGTAGGGAAGCGCAGCAGGAAGGCCTGCTGCGTTTCCCTACGTCAAAACCTCATAAATGAGGCCCTCAGTGTCAGACTGATTCTGTACAACCCTATCAGGTATGCTAACCTGTTTACCTTTTACCAGCTAGCTCACAGTGCCACTAGAAACTCCTTCGAACAAGGAGGGAATAGTTTCTGGCAACTATAGAACATGAACGACCCTGATCCCTCAGAATCGTGGAAACAATGTACTACTTTTCGCTCAGTCCTTCGTGCTCACTTATTTTGTTCTCAGAGAGTTACACAGAATAAACAGTCGGACGTGTTACAATAAGTGCTTATTGCACAGGTGTTCTTCTAGTGTAAATGATATGTGCTGTAACAACCATTTAACAGTAACGGAGATATATGATTACCATCACTACAAGAATGAAGAAATAGTAAAGCTCTATTATTGTGCAATAATCTTGAATACATACATAGATATAAAACACATGATAAAAATGTGTACTCCTAGGATGCGCCCCAAACTAGATGTACCTAATATGTACCTAACATCTATGTAGGTATTTTGCCAGGAGTCCCTCTAGGTTCTAGTCAACCCCATTTCCTTTAGAATGAGAGAATGTGGGACCCCGTCCTGGTCTCGAGTTGGACACCCTGCAAGGGATGTTTAGACCACTGCTAGCTGGAGCTTCTGCATGCAGGAATGACAGCGTCTCTGGTCAATGTGTCAGCCGGGAAGTCCCGGTCTCCTCTAACTTACTTGGGCAAGATGTGGTATATTTATACCCCAAGATTGTCCACTGTTTCTGTGTGTGGTTAGTGCTGACATTTTGTCGGACAGAGGAAGACGTAAGAGATTGACCTTGTGCGTAGATAATGGTTCATGCATAATTTAAGAGCCCTGTTGGAGATGTATTCTGAAGGCCTGTATTAGGGAAAACCCCTCCTCCTGTATCCAGGGCTGTAACTGGATAAGGTTAATTTCTAAGAGCCTGTTATTGCGTAGTGTAGTGGGCTAATGTAGGTGAAGGAGCATGCCTATATTAGGGTTGCAAGATTCATATCTATATTAGGATAACTTGAATCATGCCTATATAAGGGCAACGTGATTTATGTCTATATTAGGGCAAGTTACGATTATGCCTTAATTAGGACACCTATACGACCTATATAACAGCTCGGATCTCTACTATCGAGACCATTGGTTCCCTGGTGCTGGACAGATGGGGGTATGTTCGCAGTCTTTAGGAGCTGCAAGCGGAGGAAAGTTGATAGGAGCCTTGTCTTGCCAGGAGCTGGGGAAGTTGTACCAGTCGGTCATTGTTGACGGGATGCTTCCCATGTGGCTGTTCTCCTTCTGTGGCCACTAAAACTCTGTACACTCCAGTGAGTCCTGTGCCTCCACATGCTTCTTGGAGCTCCTCATGGTGCTGTACCAGTATTGGCTGCCCTGCAGGATCATGGCCGTTGTTCATGCGTGTGCATGGCAGCTGACAATCTAGGGCTGCCTGTATGCCTGCCTACTGTTAAGGCAGTATCGTTTTCTGTATACTGGCTTGTGACTGCAGTGGTGACTGTGTGTTTTGTGGATTTCTCTGCTTTGTTACTTGCAGGATTGGTTGCTTTGCATGTGTTTTTTCTAAAGTCTACAATGGGATAATGGTATTTTTTATTAGTGATGATTGGATGAGTGTGAATGATTTAGAGGTAATGTGTTCAGGTAATCCTCTTTATCCTTAGACCTACTTGTCCTCATCCTAATCATAACATCACTCCTGCCCTCCGCTTGGATTACCTGGCCTTCATTAGAGTTAGGTATGTCAGGAAAATGCTGGGAATGGCTACCTATTTATGATGCTTAGAAGGGTGGACCTGGCTTGCATTTTCAACATGGATGCTTCTGGATTTTCCCGTCTTGAGTTGGGACTCACCTCTCAAGTAATAACTGGGGCAAGGACGACTAAGATTAATCGAGATTATCAGTAAGCAATTCATACTCACTCACACACTAACCTATCCTCTCAACCATTACCTCATGTGCTCATATACAGAGCATCAGAAATATTGTTTTCAAAATCTTTGACAGTGGGGTAAATGATACAAATAATTCTTGAACACATTGACTTGTTATGTTATATTATGTGAATATGTGATGAATTGAACAGTATAGTGCCTGAGAATATATCTAATTAACAACATATTCTCTTGTGTAATGGTTATCTGATAAATACCCTTAGGTAGAACACTGGTTGAACCTTCATAATTCCAACACATTTTTGGGGGGAGGTGGTAGTAAATGGGAGGGGGTGGCATTTTTTAATTCTCGCCTAGGGCGGCAAAACACCTAGAAATGGACCTGGAATCAGCACTCCTGTGCCAGAGCAACCAACCCTTAGGATCCAAACTGGATAAGTTAAAGGAAGAATTTAGCCACAGAGTTTGTAACTCTCTGATCGAAAATTTAGAGATATTATTCCAGCCGGAATATTCCTCTAAATCAGGAAAAGAAGGTGCATTTAATTTCTTAGTAGTAGCCAATCCACAGCATGTTGTCTGCGAAATTGTAGAATTGAAGAACAACATATGGTTCGGGATGAGGCATGCTCTGTGCAAAGCCTCAGTGCCTTGTACTTGCCAGCTTTTAGAATCCCAAACTGATTTAAGGTCAATTGTATCCTTCCACAACTCGTAGCCACCTACAGCCAACTGGTCCAGAAAGGACTTTGAGTACAATAATTTTGTATCGGTAAGTCTAACTTTGGATGTGGACTTTTCGGTCATTTTAAAATAAAATGCATTGGGATTCGACTGATTAAAATCAGTAAAATAAGAGAACCTTTTCAAAAAGGAATCAGAACTGCCTTGTATAGGAGCTGGACTTTCCAGTAAAGAATTGGCTTGGTAGTTTGGTCTGCCCTGTTCCCATGATGCACTGGGCCAGGGTCAGACTAATTTGCATATAGCCAGGTTCTGAACTGGGATGGTGCAGTGAGCTAAAAAACAGTGATGGATCAAGCCCTGATCTTTTGACTGGGTATGAGTGTTCTGTTTAACTCAGATGCTCTGTCCATCACCACCCCCTTTCTGAATCGTTTTGGCCACTATAGGAGTGGGAGGGTATGCTCAGATGTGAGTCCCTTGCTCACTGCACCATCAGGATTCAAGCAAGCCGGGCCGAAGACGGCTGTAATGCCAGAAACCGGTCCCCGGAAGCTTGTTTCCTTTCCAGTAAAGAATTGGCTTGGTAGTTTGGTCTGCCCTGTTCCCATGATGCACTGGGCCAGGGTCAGACTAATTTGCATATAGCCAGGTTCTGAACTGGGATGGTGCAGTGAGCTAAAAAACAGTGATGGATCAAGCCCTGATCTTTTGACTGGGTATGAGTGTTCTGTTTAACTCAGATGCTCTGTCCATCACCACCCCCTTTCTGAATCGTTTTGGCCACTATAGGAGTGGCAGGGTATGCTCAGATGTGAGTCCCTTGCTCACTGCACCATAAGGATTCAAGCAAGCCGGGCCGAAGACGGCTGTAATGCCAGAAACCGGTCCCCGGAAGCTTGTTTCCTTTCCAGTAAAGAATTGGCTTGGTAGTTTGGTCTGCCCTGTTCCCATGATGCACCGGGCCAGGGTCAGACTAATTTGCATATAGCCAGGTTCTGAACTGGGATGGGGCAGTGAGCTAAAAAACAGTGATGGATCAAGCCCTGATCTTTTGACTGGGTATGAGTGTTCTGTTTAACTCAGATGCTCTGTCCATCACCACCCCCTTTCTGAATCGTTTTGGCCACTATAGGAGTGGCAGGGTATGCTCAGATGTGAGTCCCTTGCTCACTGCACCATCAGGATTCAAGCAAGCCGGGCCGAAGACGGCTGTAATGCCAGAAACCGGTCCCCGGAAGCTTGTTTCCTTTCCAGTAAAGAATTGGCTTGGTAGTTTGGTCTGCCCTGTTCCCATGATGCACTGGGCCAGGGTCAGACTAATTTGCATATAGCCAGGTTCTGAACTGGGATGGTGCAGTGAGCTAAAAAACAGTGATGGATCAAGCCCTGATCTTTTGACTGGGTATGAGTGTTCTGTTTAACTCAGATGCTCTGTCCATCACCACCCCCTTTCTGAATCGTTTTGGCCACTATAGGAGTGGCAGGGTATGCTCAGATGTGAGTCCCTTGCTCACTGCACCATCAGGATTCAAGCAAGCCGGGCCGAAGACGGCTGTAATGCCAGAAACCGATCCCCGGAAGCTTGTTTCCTTTCCAGTAAAGAATTGGCTTGGTAGTTTGGTCTGCCCTGTTCCCATGATGCACTGGGCCAGGGTCAGACTAATTTGCATATAGCCAGGTTCTGAACTGGGATGGTGCAGTGAGCTAAAAAACAGTGATGGATCAAGCCCTGATCTTTTGACTGGGTATGAGTGTTCTGTTTAACTCAGATGCTCTGTCCATCACCACCCCCTTTCTGAATCGTTTTGGCCACTATAAGAGTGGCAGGGTATGCTCAGATGTGAGTCCCTTGCTCACTGCACCATCAGGATTCAAGCAAGCCGGGCCGAAGACGGCTGTAATGCCAGAAACCGGTCCCCGGAAGCTTGTTTCCTTTCCAGTAAAGAATTGGCTTGGTAGTTTGGTCTGCCCTGTTCCCATGATGCACTGGGCCAGGGTCAGACTAATTTGCATATAGCCAGGTTCTGAACTGGGATGGTGCAGTGAGCTAAAAAACAGGGATGGATCAAGCCCTGATCTTTTGACTGGGTATGAGTGTTCTGTTTAACTCAGATGCTCTGTCCATCACCACCCCCTTTCTGAATCGTTTTGGCCACTATAGGAGTGGTAGGGTATGCTCAGATGAGAGTCCCTTGCTCACTGCACCATCAGGATTCAAGCAAGCCGGGCCGAAGACGGCTGTAATGCCAGAAACCGGTCCCCGGAAGCTTGTTTCCTTTCCAGTAAAGAATTGGCTTGGTAGTTTGGTCTGCCCTGTTCCCATGATGCACTGGGCCAGAGTCAGACTAATTTGCATATAGCCAGGTTCTGAACTGGGATGGTGCAGTGAGCTAAAAAACAGTGATGGATCAAGCCCTGATCTTTTGACTGGGTATGAGTGTTCTGTTTAACTCAGATGCTCTGTCCATCACCACCCCCTTTCTGAATCGTTTTGGCCACTATAGGAGTGGCAGGGTATGCTCAGATGTGAGTCCCTTGCTCACCGCACCATCAGGATTCAAGCAAGCCGGGCCGAAGACGGCTGTAATGCCAGAAACCGGTCCCCGGAAGCTTGTTTCCTTTCCAGTAAAGAATTGGCTTGGTAGTTTGGTCTGCCCTGTTCCCATGATGCACTGGGCCAGGGTCAGACTAATTTGCATATAGCCAGGTTCTGAACTGGGATGGTGCAGTGAGCTAAAAAACAGTGATGGATCAAGCCCTGATCTTTTGACTGGGTATGAGTGTTCTGTTTAACTCAGATGCTCTGTCCATCACCACCCCCTTTCTGAATCGTTTTGGCCACTATAGGAGTGGCAGGGTATGCTCAGATGTGAGTCCCTTGCTCACTGCACCATCAGGATTCAAGCAAGCCTGGCCGAAGACGGCTGTAATGCCAGAAACCGGTCCCCGCAAGCTTGTTTCCTTTCCAGTAAAGAATTGGCTTGGTAGTTTGGTCTGCCCTGTTCCCATGATGCACTGGGCCAGGGTCAGACTAATTTGCATATAGCCAGGTTCTGAACTGGGATGGTGCAGTGAGCTAAAAAAACAGTGATGGATCAAGCCCTGATCTTTTGACTGGGTATGAGTGTTCTGTTTAACTCAGATGCTCTGTCCATCACCACCCCCTTTCTGAATCGTTTTGGCCACTATAGGAGTGGCAGGGTATGCTCAGATGTGAGTCCCTTGCTCACTGCACCATCAGGATTCAAGCAAGCCGGGCCGAAGACGGCTGTAATGCCAGAAACCGGTCCCCGGAAGAACAATAGTTACTTACCTGTAATCTGTGGTTCTCCAGTATTGGTGTCTTTCATAGATTCACATGCATGAATCATTCCCCGTCGTCGGAGTAGGAGTCCCACGGTACATAAAAAAGCAGTAATATGCCATTTGTACATAGCAAATAACAGTTATACTAAACCAGGAAGTAAAGTAGCCCCAGCTAACAAGGAAAAAACTTCCACATTAGTGACTATCTAAGTCATTATGTTAGACCAAACTGCAGCCAATCAGGCCACAGCTCCCACCAGAATACTCTCCTCAGAGACCCAGGCTGTCAGATTTTTGTAGCACCGGAGTGTACCAAGTGTATATAGATATATCTGAACCATCTGGGTGAGACTCTGAGGGGAGGTGGGTGGGTGCATGTGAATCTATGAAAGACACCAATACTGGAGAACCACAGATTACAGGTAAGTAACTATTGTTCTTCTCCAGTATTAGGGGTGTCTTTCATAGATTCACATGCCTGAATCCGAGTAGTTAGCAGTAATACCATATGTCGCTCTTAGACGCCAAGTAACAGTTTTCATGCATGAAAATAAAGTAATGCAATAACATATGAAAGCGTCAAAAGAGCAATCGGAGGTGGGAGAGATCATCAGAGGCTCACCTTATTGAAAAAGATTGCGCTGGACTGCTCTCCCCACCGAGGCATCGGTATCACTTGAAGAATCCAGACAGTAATGCCTCGTGAATGTGTGCCTGCTGGACCAGGTTGCAGCTCTGCAAATCTGTAGGAGAGTCACTCCAGCAAACAAAGCAGTTGAAGAGGAGACTGCTCTCGTAGAATGTGCTCTAGGTAAGGTCTGTAAGGGTTTACCTGCTTGCTGATGGCAGAGCCCTATCGTGGATGAGACCCACCTGGCGATAGTCTGTTTTGTCACTGCACAGCCTTGTCTCGGTCTGCCATGCGCTACAAATAGCTGATCCGTCTTTCTGATGGCAGCTGTCCTTGAAAGATAAAACTTAAGGCATCTCTTAATGTCTAATGTGTGTAAAGTCCGCTCAGCTGGTGACTGCGGATTGGGAAAGAATGTCTTAAGTATCACTGGCTCATTTAAATGAAAATCCGATGGCACCTTGGGCATGTACTTCGGGTTGGTGCGTAGTATCACAGAGTCGTTTGTGAATTGCAAGAAAGGCGGCTTAGACGTGAACGCCTGCATGTCACTCACCCTTCTGGCTGATGTTAATGCCAGTAGTAATGCAACCTTCCAAGTGATAAACTTGAGATCAACTTTATGGATTGGCTCAAAGGGATGGCGCATGAGCTGAGCTAGTACTATATTCAAGTGCCAGGATGGGGGTGGCCGACGTATTGGAGGAAACATACGAAATAAACCTTTAAAGAATTGTTGGATTATTCTTGAAGAATATAGAGAATTCGTACCATCCTGACGGTATCGGGATATGGCCGCTAAAAACACTTTAAGTGTTGAGTGAGCCAAACCTGATTTAGCCAACTGTAGAAAGAAGGGTAAGATCTTTTCCGGTTCCGCATTCATGGGATGTAAATTCATAGTTTGGCACCAAACACAAAAGCGCTTCCATTTAAGTTTATAAGTTTTGTTCGTTGAAGGTGCTCTAGCATTGGCTAGGACTTCTTGACAGTCATGCGGAATGTTCAAGTGTGCAAACTCATGGTGTTGAGGAGCCAAGCCGATAATTTCAGAGAATGAGGGTCTGGATGATACACCCTGCCTTCTTGAATTGTCAGAAGATTCGGAATTTGAGGCAGTTGGAATGGTTCGCGTTCTGATAGAAGAAGAAGCTGTGTGAACCAATACTGGCGTGGCCACCGTGGAGCAATCAGAATAATTCGACACGGCTGGGTCCTCATTTTCTTGATGACCTTGGGAATTAAAGGAATTGGCGGGAAAGCGTAGGCAAATATCCGCTCCCAATTCATTGACAGCGCATCCCCGCAAGATTCTCTGTGGGGAATCCAGCTCGCAAAGTGTGTACATTTTTTGTTCTGATACGTTGCGAAAAGGTCCAGATCGGGGTGACCCCATCTTTGGAAGATCCGATCCAGCGCTGGCTGATGCAGTTCCCACTCGTGAGTGCTGCTCTTGGATCTGCTCAATGAGTCTGCCAGCACATTGACTACTCCTGGAACATGCACCGCTGACAAGTTGATGTCGTGAGCCAGAGCCCAAGTCCAGATCTCTTGAGCCTCCTGGGACAACCGGGCTGATCTTGTGCCCCCCTGCTTGTTCAGGTAATGCATGCTCGTTGTGTTGTCTGTTCGAATTAACACTGTCGAGCCTTCCAGAATCGCCTGAAAAGATTTCATGGCGAGGAAAATGGCCCTTAATTCCAATAGATTGATGTGCAATTCTTTTGTTGACTGTCCCATTTGCCACTGATCGTCATCCCTTGAAGGTGTGCGCCCCAACCTTCTAGCGAGGCGTCTGTGGTTACTATGAATCTGGGGACTTCTGCGAGGAAAGAACAACCCACTTGCAGGTTGTGTTTCTGACTCCACCACAGGATTGTATTCTTCATTCGAGGTGTTAAGGTGATGATATCCTCGAAGGAACCTGATACCTGCACCCATTGGTGACTGAGTTCCTCTTGTAATGGTCTCATCCTCAGACGACAGTTTGGAGTGAGAGGAATGCACGATGAGATCATCCCTAGGAAAGATTTGAATTTCCGAACAGAAACGCACTCTTTTCTGAGGAGTGTAGTCGCCATTTTTTGGATCTTCTCCTGTCTTTCGCTTGAAATGAAGACCTGAGCGAGCCTGGAGTCCAGTGTTGCTCCTAGGAAAGACTTCCTTTGTGATGGTATCAGATCTGATTTCTCGAAGTTCACTGAAACCCAGGCTTTGAAGCAGGCAAAGGCATTTCTGGACATGTCTGCTTGTTGTGGCGTAGGAATTGGCCTTGATATGGCAATCGTCCAGATACGGGTATATCTGAATACCCTGTAATCGCAAGTGGGCCGCTACAGGTGCCAACATCTTTGTGAACACCCTCGGGCTGAACGTAGTCCAAAGGGAAGCACCTTGAATTGGAAATCCCTGCCAGCCACTCTGAACCTTAGGAACTTCCTGTGTCTGGGGAAAATGGGTACATGGAAGTAAGCGTCCTGAAGGTCGAGTGTTGCCAAGTGGTCTCCTTCTGCCAAGAACTGGAGGATCTCTTGGAGTGTTAACATTCTGAACGTTAATTTTTTGATGTATTTGTTGAGGGCCCGCAAATCGAGGATTGGGCGCCATTCCCCTGATTTTTTGCGTATCAAGAAAAAACGAGAGTAAAAGCCTTTTCCTCTCTGATGTTGAGGTACTCTCTCGATTGCCCCCTTCCGAATCATTGTATTGATTTGGATGAATAGCTCCTTGAGATGTGCTGGGGCGGCCCTTTTGGGGGTGAATTTGGAGGGGTTTTTACAAATTCTAACATGTGGCCCTTGGAAACCACATCCAGCACCCATTTGTCTGTGGTAATATTTGACCATTTTGAGCAATGTAGGGATATTCTTCCTCCAATTTTTTTCTGGCTGGGACAAAGTGGCGGCAGGAAGTGATTCTCACTTTTTGCTGGTGTTGTCTCTACCCCGATATGTTGTTTTCCCTCGGGGCTGTGAATAATTATTTCTTCTCTGGCCATAAGGTTGTTGTCTATATGGCTGGTACCTCTGGGTATTTTGGGTGTTCGTATAGGAACGCTGTTGGTAATATCCTCCTCTATTTGTGAAGGTTCCTCTTCCTCTAGCACCACGAAAGGAAGATTTCTGATACTGCAAAGTACCCAACGATCGTGCAGTCTCTGTATCCTTTTTGATGGCCTGTAAAGCCTCATCCACATGCGAGCCGAATAGGTACTCGCCATCATAAGCCATGTTTAACACCTTGGCTTGCACCTCCTGCCTAAAGGACGTAGATTTCAACCATCCCTCTCTTCTAAGGACAGCGGCTCCTGCCAACTGTCTGAATCCTGTAGCTGCTACATCTACTGCAGCATCAATGATCTCCGACGAAGCACATTCCCCTTCCTGCAGGATTTTCATGGCTTCGGTCCGGTCCGGTTCAGGCAGTTTTTTAATGTATGACGATATGTCTGACCACATTTGCCTATCATACCTGCCTAGAATTGCCATATAATTAGCAACCCTAACTGTGGTCGCTGCAATCGTTGATACCTTTTTAGGTCTCGGCAACGAGAACTATTGTCACCGAGTAAGCGCGCAAGGGAGTACAGAGCGGTGCACGAGCCGACCAGGGTCTGTGGACGCGCACACACAAAGGCAGGCAGGCAGGCACACACCAGACACACACAGACAGACACACGCACGCACACACACACACACACACCCTCCCTCTCTGCCCACTCCCTCTCTGCCGCCCCCCCCCTCTACCCCCACTCACCGGGCTCTTTCCCTCTGCAGCGGGTCAGTCACGGCAGCAGGCAGACTCGGTGTCTTCTCCGGCGAACTTCAGCTGATGTGCACGCTCACGCTGCGTCTCCTGCGCGCCCACCTCGCTGTTTCGCGCCCGTTGATCCTCAGCTTGTGATTACTAATCCTTCTAACCCGGATTCTAAATTACTATTTCTTGGTTCTCTAACTCCACTCTGTTGATTCGTAACAAACTGATATTCAGCTCATTTCACAGTCTCGCTTTTGCTTCTCATAAATACAATAAGATTATTTTAAGCAATGTCTACCCTTCTTTTGGTTCTGTGCCTATTATGCTTCGGACTATAGAGTTTTAGAAAGTGTGGTGGAAGATTCCATGATATCAGTGGTGTGCACAGTGCAGAGTGAGTGTGCAGAGTGCAGAGTAGTGAGTGCAGAGTAGTGAGTGCAGAGTAGTGAGTGCAGAGTAGTGAGTGCAGAGTAGTGAGTGCAGAGTAGTGAGTGCAGAGTAGTGGGCAGAGAGAGTGTGCAGAGAGTGTGCAGAGTAGTGAGTGCAGAGGAGTGAGTGCAGAGGAGTGAGTGCAGAGGAGTGAGTGCGCAGAGTAGTGAGTGCGCAGAGTAGTGAGTGCGCAGAGTAGTGAGTGCGCAGAGTAGTGAGTGCGCAGAGTACTGAGTGCAGAGTAGTGAGTAGTGAGTAGTGAGTGCAGAGTAGTGAGTAGTGAGTAGTGAGTGCAGAGTAGTGAGTAGTGAGTGCAGAGTAGTGAGTGCAGAGTGCAGAGTAGTGAGTAGTGAGTGCAGAGTAGTGAGTGCAGAGTAGTGAGTGAAGAGTAGTGAGTGCAGAGTGCAGAGTAGTGAGTGCAGAGTAGTGAGTGCAGAGTAGTGAGTAGTGCATGCAGAATAGTGAGTAGTGAGTGCAGAGTAGTGAGTAGTGAGTGCAGAGTAGTGAGTGCAGAGTGCAGAGTAGTGAGTAGTGAGTGCAGAGTAGTGAGTGCAGAGTAGTGAGTAGTGAGTGCAGAGTAGTGAGTAGTGATTGCAGAGTAGTGAGTGCAGAGTGCAGAGTAGTGAGTGCAGAGTGCAGAGTAGTGAGTAGTGAGTGCAGAGTAGTGAGTAGTGAGTGCAGAGTAGTGAGTAGTGAGTGCAGATTAGTGAGTAGTGAGTGCAGAGTAGTGAATGCAGAGTAGTGAGTAGTGAGTGCAGAGTAGTGAGTGCAGAGTAGTGAGTGCAGAGTAGTGAGTGCAGAGTGCAGAGTGCAGAGTAGTGAGTGCAGAGTGCAGAGTAGTGAGTGCAGAGTAGTGAGTGCAGAGTAGTGAGTGCAGAGTGCAGAGTAGTGAGTGCAGAGTGCAGAGTAGTGAGTGCAGAGTAGTGAGTGCAGAGTAGTGAGTGCAGAGTAGTGAGTGCAGAGTAGTGAGTGCAGAGTAGTGAGTAGTGAGTGCAGAGTAGTGAGTAGTGAGTGCAGAGTAGTGAGTGCAGAGTAGTGAGTGCAGAGTTGTTGGACAGGCCACATGAAGGGCTCGCTCCCTCCCCGCAGGACAGGGCCCGGGCCACCGTCAGCACCATTGCCCGGCCCAGCCGCCATCTTGGACACGGCACCACGCGGCCGCGCGGCCTCAGCCCGACCCCAACCCTGGGCCTGGCCAGGCCCCGACATCCCGGCACCACCCTCCACCCAGGAGGTGAACGGACCACTTGGCAGGTCAATGGGAGTAAGAAGTGTCGATGCTCTCCCCCGCCAGGTGCCGAGCACCCCCAGCCTCCTCGGGTGCTGGCTCCACCCCCCTGCTGGGTGTCTGGACTCCCTCATCCCAGACCTCCCGACCTCCAAGAGCGAGGGTCCGGACATCAAAGGGCGCCAGACCTATAACTGAGGCCGCCCCAGGACAGGAAGGCAGTTGTATCCTGGAGTCGAGAGACACCGCGACGAACTCATCCTTGACGGACTGCTGGCGCTGCCACAGCCCTGCCTTGTGAACTATTGTCCTGCCTGCTGGCGCTGCCGCGGCCCTCTGCAACCTTCATCCTCGTGGGACCTGCTGGCGCTGCCGCGGCCCTCTGCAACCTTCATCCTCGTGGGACCTGCTGGCGCTGCCGCGGCCCGTTGTAACCTTCCTCCTCGTGGGACCTGCTGGCGCTGCCGCGGCCCGTTGCAACCTGCATTCTCGTGGGACCTGCTGGCGCTGCCGCGGCCCGTTGTAACCTTCATCCTCGTTGGGACCTGCTGGCGCTGCCGCGGCCCGTTGCCACCTACGACCTCTTCGGGACCTGCCGGCGCTGCCGCGGTCTGACCCATCCGAACACCGAGCTCGAGGATTGTGAGCTATCACCGTTACACCCCCGTACCCGTGGGTACCAAGACTGTCCCGCTACCCCCTTCCCTTACTAGAGACTAGAATTGAGAGGATCATCGTGTCCTGATCGCCTTGTATCGTACCACTCTACTACCAGAAGTGCCTATAAAAGGTGTTACCCTGATCTTTGTGTGGTGTCCATCTGTGGGGGGGAAGTTACCTGTCTGTGCGATCACTGTGCTCGGCCGACCCTCCAGGTCCCCGTCTAACATTGGTGGCTAGCGGCGCAATCCGAACCAACGCGTACCGTACAGACAGTAACTCACCCTACGACTAAAACCACAATGACGACCAAAGAGAGCGGATCGGCGGAGAAGTTCCAGATGGAAAAGCTGGAAGAATACAACCACCGAGAGCTCAAACAATTTTGCATGGACTTAGGCATTGCTACCACCGGGCTAAGCACAAAAGAAGACTTCAAAAACGCCCTAGAGGCCTGGACAGAGACAAATACCGCAACCCCCCGGGACCCCGCAGCCCCGGAAGTCAACACCACCCGGACGGAAGAACGGAGAACAGGCCCTTCCCGTGAAGAGATCCAAGAGCGGGAAAAGAATAGATTACACGAGTTAGACTTGGCACGACTCAGATTAGACGGAGAATTGAAACTGGCGGAACAAAAAATAAACTTAGAACACTTACGGCTCAGACAAGAGCGAGAGGAAAAACAGAGACAGAGAGACCTCGAAGAAAAAAGACTGGCATACGAGCACGAGTGCAAACTAGCGGAGATAGAAATACGCAAACTGAACAAAAACCTAGGGGTGCCCGAGCAACCGCACTCCCCGGGTCCTACCGAGCAGAAGGTCCACATCCCCAAGGATGTGGTCCGAGAATATCACCGGAACGACGACATACAGCAGTGGTTCAAGGCCTATGAGATTGCCATGACCGCCCACCGGGTCGCTCGAAGTGACTGGGGAGCCGGTCTATGGGGGAGATTCGTCAACGAGGGTCGTGATGCCCTGCTGCAGCTTCCGGACCATCAAATGACGTCCTATGACCACATGAAGGCCGCCCTCCTCAGTCGATATGGGCTTACACCCGAAATGTACCGCCAGAGGTTCCGCAACTGCACCCGGATCCCAGGTACGACGTGGTTGGAATACATGAACTATTTCAGCCGAGCCTTCGAGGGGTGGGTCAAGGGTAACAACGTAACCACTTACGAACAACTCTTCAATCTCATTGTGTGGGAGCACCTCTCCAACAACTGCTTCGTCGAGCTCAGGCAGCACCTCCTCGACAGTAAATTGACTGAACCCCGGCAGCTCGCCACCGAGGCTGACCGGTGGGAGAGCACCCGAGTGGCCCGGAGTGGGCCGAATGAGCAGAACAGAACCAACCAAGGTCATCATCGTCCCCGAGGAGGAGGAGGAGGCCCGGGCCGGGGCCGAGACGCCGTCCCGGCCGCGCCCACTAACGCCACCCCGGCCCCAGCCGGCCGGGGAAACCCCCCGATGCGCCCGGGGTTCCGAGCTAACGTGACGTGTCATCGATGCCAGCGAGTCGGCCACTATGCCAGTGACCCGACCTGCCCGAAGAACCAGGTCCCCGGGCTCCGCCAGATGGCGGCCGCCGCCCTGGGAGAAGAACAAGTCTCCGAAGACACGGAGACCTATGAGTCGGAGCAGTTCGAGTGGGAACCCGCCGCCATGACCCTGGCATGCCTGGGAGGAAGAGACATGGTCCCGCGGACTCCCCTGCCCGCCAACACTCGGAAGTACAGCCAATGGGTGAGCATCAATGGGCGCAAGGCCGAGGCCCTGCGTGACACCGGGGCCAGTGTGACGGCCGTCCGTTGTCACCTGGTGACCCCAGAACAAATCCTACCAAACGTACTTTGCCCCGTCTGATCGGCAGATAACTCGGAGAGCCTGTGTCGGATGGCCTGCGTCCCCTTCGAATGGGGAGGAGTGTCCGGCATGCTGAAAGTAACTGTCCGCGACGATGCCCCCGTGGACTGCCTCCTGGGGAACGATCTCGAGAGCTCCCCGTGGGCCGCTGTGGAAAGAAGAGAGCATCTGGGGATGTTGGGTCTCCCGGACTGGGCGTGCGTAACCACCCGGTCCATGGCCACCCGCACCATCCCTAGACCAGAAGAACCAGAATGGGCAGCACCTCCGCCCTCGATCACTCCAGAAGAAGACTTCCTCCAGACGACCACCCGGACCCCACCACAGAGGGGTCCACACAGCCCCCCGAGCTTCCCGACCTGGCTCAGTGGCGTCAAGAAGGGGGGCCCACCCAGGAACAATTCCGGCAGGAGCAAAAGACCTGCCCCTCCCTCGAGGGATTGCGACAGCAAGCGCTCGCCCAGAGCCAAGGAGACACCACCGGGGCCCACTGGGTTTATTGGGACAATGATCTCTTGTACAGCGAGCAGAAAATCGGAGAACTGGGGGCCGGACGAGTGCTGGTGGTGCCCCTTCACTTCAGAGACTTCCTGTTGAACCTAGCCCATGATGTCCCCCTGGCCGGGCACCTGGGCCAAGACAAGACCTACCACCGCCTGGTGACTCACTTTTTTTGGCCCAAAATGAGAAATGACGTCTCCAACCATTGCCGGTCCTGCCCGACCTGCCAGGCCAGCGGGAAGAGCGGCCGCAAACTCAAGGCACCCCTACAACCATTCCCCGTGGTGACCACCCCGTTCGAAAGGGTGGGAATAGACATTGTGGGGCCCCTGGACCCCCGGAAAGCACAGGGGCATCGCTTCATCCTGGTCCTGGTG
This sequence comes from Lissotriton helveticus, assembly GCF_964261635.1. NCBI lineage: Eukaryota > Metazoa > Chordata > Amphibia > Caudata > Salamandridae > Lissotriton > Lissotriton helveticus. The sequence continues at coordinate 1,931,682,736 of NC_136065.1, forward strand.
GACCACGCCACCCGCTATCCTGAGGCGGTCCCCCTTCGTACTATAACAGCCCCAGTAGTGGGTCGAGCCTTGATGGGGATCTTCTCTCGAGTGGGCTTCCCCCGGGAAGTCGTCAGCGACAGGGGTACGAACTTTATTTCAAAGTATATGAAATCCCTCTGGCAGCAGTGCGGAGTCACTTACCGCTTCACCACCCCCTATCACCCCCAGGGGAACGGACTGGTCGAGCGGTTCAACCGCACCCTCAAGGGGATGATCATGGGGCTGGAAGAACCCCTACGCCGCCAGTGGGACGTGCTACTACCGTGCCTCCTCTTCGCCTACCGAGAAGTCCCCCAGAAGTCCCTCGGCTTCAGCCCCTTCGAACTCCTGTACGGACACCCCGTTCGCGGGCCTCTCAGCCTAGTGAAGGAGGAATGGGAAATGGCCCCCCTAAAGACCCCTCCGGACGTCTACAAATACCTCCTGACCCTCCGAAATCAGACCCGGAAATTCAGGGAGATCGCTAAAGCCAATCTGGAGGCCAGTCAAGAGGACATGAAGAAGTGGTACGACCAACATGCCTCCTCCATCGAGTTTGAACCGGGTCAGCAGGTATGGGTGATGTCCCCCATCGAACCGTGTGCCTTGCAAGACAAATGGACGGGGCCCTTCAAGGTGATCGAGCGCAGGAGTCCCGTCACCTATCTCATCGACCTGGAGTCCCCCCGCAACCCCCTTCGGGTCCTCCACGCCAACAGGCTCAAACCCCACTTCATGCGCTCAGAGCTCAGCCTGCTGATGGCGACCGACAGTGGCACAGAAGGAGACTCCGAGCCCCTCCCTGACCTACTGAGGACTCGGGAAAGAGATGGCTCGGTGGACGGGGTCCGACTCTCCGAGGCCCTGACCCCAGAGCAGCGTCAAGATTGCCGGGCCCTCCTGCTGCCGTTCGCAAACCTGTTCTCCCTCGCACCCGGAGTCACCTCCTGGTGCCTGCACGACGTGGACACGGGGGACAGTCCTCCTGTCCGACACCGGGCGTACCGAGTACCGGATCGGGTACGTACATGCATCCAAGAAGAAGTCTCCAAGATGCTCACCCTCGGGGTCATCGAGCCTTCGGACAGTCCCTGGGCCAGCCCGGTCGTCCTGGTCCCCAAGGCGCGGCACCGGGCACCACGCCGGAGCTCCGCTTCTGCATCGACTATCGGGGGCTGAACGCGGTCACCCGAACCGACGCTCACCCTATCCCCCGAGCAGATGAACTAGTCGACCGCATGGGGGCAGCCCGCTACCTAAGCATCTTTGACCTGACAGCGGGCTACTGGCAGATCGGCCTCACCCCCAGGGCCCAAGAACGTTCCGCTTTCTCCACCCCGGACGGGCACTACCATTTCAGAGTGATGCCCTTCGGCATGAAGAACGCTCCAGCCACCTTTCAAAGACTGGTGAACCAGGTATTGGCGGGCCTCGAAGAATTCAGCGCCGCCTACCTGGACGACATCGCGGTATACAGCCGCCACTGGGCAGACCACCTCCACCACCTCCGAGCGGTCCTGCAGGCCCTCCAACAGGCCGGCCTCACCATAAAGGCCAGCAAGTGCCAAATCGGCCAGGGGTCCGTGACCTACCTCGGACACCAAGTGGGGAGCGGTCTGGTGGACCCCCTCCAACTCAAGGTAGCTGCCATCCAGTCTTGGCAACCCCCCGAAACACAAACAGAGGTCCGAGCCTTCCTGGGGCTCACCGGATACTACCGGCGGTTTGTGAGGGACTATGGCAGCATTGTGGGGCCCCTCACGGAACTCACGTCTAAGAACAACCCAAAACGAGTCAACTGGACTCCCGACTGTCACGCGGCCTTCGAGACGCTGAAGGCCGCCATGTGCACCGCTCCGGTGCTCCAGGCCCCCGACTACAGCCGCGAGTTCATCGTGCAGACCGATGCCTCCGACCATGGTATTGGGGCCGTCCTCTCCCAACTGAATCCCGAAGGAGTGGACCAACCCGTGGCCTTCATCAGCAGACGCCTACTGCCCCGAGAACAGCGCTGGAGCACCATTGAGCGAGAGGCCTTCGCAGTGGTATGGGCCCTCAAGAAGCTCCGGCCGTACCTCTTCGGAACCCATTTCCGGGTACAGACAGATCATCGGCCCCTGCAATGGCTCATGCAGATGCGGGGGGAGAACCCCAAACTATTGCGATGGTCCATCTCCCTGCAGGGGATGGACTTCACTGTGGAGCATCGCCCTGGCCAAGACCACGCCAACGCGGATGGCCTGTCCCGCTTTTTCCGCCTCGACGAGGAAAGTCCCCAAGAAGATGGGTGACTCTCCCCGCCTTCAGCTGGGGGGGACGCATGTTGGACAGGCCACATGAAGGGCTCGCTCCCTCCCCGCAGGACAGGGCCCGGGCCACCGTCAGCACCATTGCCCGGCCCAGCCGCCATCTTGGACACGGCACCACGCGGCCGCGCGGCCTCAGCCCGACCCCAACCCTGGGCCTGGCCAGGCCCCGACATCCCAGCACCACCCTCCACCCAGGAGGTGAACGGACCACTTGGCAGGTCAATGGGAGTAAGAAGTGTCGATGGCTCTCCCCCGCCAGGTGCCGAGCACCCCCAGCCTCCTCGGGCGCTGGCTCCACCCCCCTGCTGGGTGTCTGGACTCCCTCATCCCAGACCTCCCGACCTCCAAGAGCGAGGGTCCGGACATCAAAGGGCGCCAGACCTATAACTGAGGCCGCCCCAGGACAGGAAGGCAGTTGTATCCTGGAGTCGAGAGACACCGCGACGAACTCATCCTTGACGGACTGCTGGCGCTGCCACAGCCCTGCCTTGTGAACTATTGTCCTGCCTGCTGGCGCTGCCGTGGCCCTCTGCAACCTTCATCCTCGTGGGACCTGCTGGCGCTGCCGCGGCCCTCTGCAACCTTCATCCTCGTGGGACCTGCTGGCGCTGCCGCGGCCCGTTGTAACCTTCCTCCTCGTGGGACCTGCTGGCGCTGCCGCTGCCCGTTGTAACCTTCATCCTCGTTGGGACCTGCTGGCGCTGCCGCGGCCCGTTGCCACCTACGACCTCTTCGGGACCTGCCGGCGCTGCCGCGGTCTGACTCATCCGAACACCGAGCTCGAGGATTGTGAGCTATCACCGTTACACCCCCGTACCCGTGGGTACCAAGACTGTCCCGCTACCCCCTTCCCTTACTAGAGACTAGAATTGAGAGGATCATCGTGTCCTGATCGCCTTGTATCGTACCACTCTACTACCAGAAGTGCCTATAAAAGGTGTTACCCTGATCTTTGTGTGGTGTCCATCTGTGGGGGGGAAGTTACCTGTCTGTGCGATCACTGTGCTCGGCCGACCCTCCAGGTCCCCGTCTAACAAGAGTAGTGAGTGCGCAGAGTAGTGAGTGCAGAGTAGTGAGTAGTGAGTGCAGAGTAGTGAGTAGTGAGTGCAGAGTAGTGAGTGCAGAGTAGTGAGTGCAGAGTAGTGAGTGCAGAGTAGTGAGTGCAGAGTAGTGAGTGCGCAGAGTAGTGAGTAGTGAGTAGTGAGTGCAGAGTAGTGAGTAGTGAGTGCAGAGTAGTGAGTGCAGAGTAGTGAGTAGTGAGTAGTGAGTGCAGAGTAGTGAGTAGTGAGTGCAGAGTAGTGAGTAGTGAGTGCAGAGTGCAGAGTAGTGAGTGCAGAGTGCAGAGTAGTGAGTGCAGAGTAGTGAGTAGTGAGTGCAGAGTAGTGAGTGCAGAGTAGTGAGTAGTGAGTGCAGAGTAGTGAGTAGTGAGTGCAGAGTGCAGAGTAGTGAGTGCAGAGTGCAGAGTAGTGAGTGCAGAGTGCAGAGTGCAGAGTAGTGAGTGCAGAGTGAAGAGTGCAGAGTAGTGAGTGCAGAGTGCAGAGTAGTGAGTGCAGAGTGCAGAGTGCAGAGTAGTGAGTGCAGAGTAGTGAGTGCGCAGAGTAGTGAGTGCAGAGTAGTGAGTGCAGAGTGCAGAGTAGTGAGTGCAGAGTAGTGAGTGCAGAGTGCAGAGTAGTGAGTGCAGAGTGCAGAGTGCAGAGTAGTGAGTGCAGAGTGCAGAGTGCAGAGTAGTGAGTGCAGAGTGCAGAGTAGTGAGTGCAGAGTGCAGAGTGCAGAGTAGTGAGTGCAGAGTAGTGAGTGCGCAGAGTAGTGAGTGCAGAGTAGTGAGTGCAGAGTGCAGAGTAGTGAGTGCAGAGTAGTGAGTGCAGAGTAGTGAGTGCAGAGTAGTGAGTGCAGAGTAGTGAGTAGTGAGTGCAGAGTAGTGAGTAGTGAGTGCAGAGTAGTGAGTGCAGAGTAGTGAGTAGTGAGTAGTGAGTGCAGAGTAGTGAGTAGTGAGTGCAGAGTGCAGAGTAGTGAGTGCAGAGTGCAGAGTGCAGAGTAGTGAGTGCAGAGTGCAGAGTAGTGAGTGCAGAGTGCAGAGTGCAGAGTAGTGAGCGCAGAGTAGTGAGTGCAGAGTAGTGAGTGCAGAGTAGTGAGTGCAGAGTAGTGAGTGCGCAGAGTAGTGAGTGCAGAGTAGTGAGTAGTGAGTAGTGAGTGCAGAGTAGTGAGTAGTGAGTGCAGAGTAGTGAGTAGTGAGTGCAGAGTAGTGAGTGCAGAGTAGTGAGTAGTGAGTGCAGAGTAGTGAGTAGTGAGTGCAGAGTGCAGAGTAGTGAGTGCAGAGTGCAGAGTAGTGAGTGCAGAGTAGTGAGTAGTGAGTGCAGAGTAGTGAGTAGTGAGTGCAGAGTAGTGAGTGCAGAGTAGTGAGTGCAGAGCAGTGAGTGCAGAGTAGTGAGTGCAGAGTAGTGAGAGCAGAGTAGTGAGTAGTGTGTGCAGAGTAGTGAGTAGTGAGTAGTGAGTGCAGAGTAGTGAGTGCAGAGTAGTGAGTAGTGAGTGCAGAGTAGTGAGTAGTGAGTGAAGAGTGCAGAGTAGTGAGTGCAGAGTGCAGAGTGCAGAGTAGTGAGTGCAGAGTGCAGAGTAGTGAGTGCAGAGTGCAGAGTGCAGAGTAGTGAGCGCAGAGTAGTGAGCGCAGAGTAGTGAGTGCAGAGTAGTGAGTGCAGAGTAGTGAGTGCAGAGTAGTGAGTGCGCAGAGTAGTGAGTGCAGAGTAGTGAGTAGTGAGTAGTGAGTGCAGAGTAGTGAGTAGTGAGTGCAGAGTAGTGAGTAGTGAGTGCAGAGTAGTGAGTGCAGAGTAGTGAGTAGTGAGTGCAGAGTAGTGAGTAGTGAGTGCAGAGTGCAGAGTAGTGAGTGCAGAGTGCAGAGTAGTGAGTGCAGAGTAGTGAGTAGTGAGTGCAGAGTAGTGAGTAGTGAGTGCAGAGTAGTGAGTGCAGAGTAGTGAGTGCAGAGTAGTGAGTGCACAGAGTAGTGAGTGCAGAGCAGTGAGTAGTGAGTAGTGAGTGCAGAGTAGTGAGTAGTGAGTGCAGAGTAGTGAGTAGTGAGTGCAGAGTAGTGAGTGCAGAGTAGTGAGTAGTGAGTGCAGAGTAGTGAGTAGTGAGTGCAGAGTGCAGAGTAGTGAGTGCAGAGTGCAGAGTAGTGAGTGCAGAGTAGTGAGTAGTGAGTGCAGAGTAGTGAGTAGTGAGTGCAGAGTAGTGAGTGCAGAGTAGTGAGTAGTGAGTAGTGAGTGCAGAGTGCAGAGTAGTGAGTGCAGAGTGCAGAGTAGTGAGTGCAGAGTGCAGAGTAGTAAGTGCAGAGTAGTGAGTGCAGAGTAGTGAGTGCAGAGTAGTGAGTGCAGAGTGCAGAGTAGTGAGTGCAGAGTGCAGAGTAGTGAGTGCAGAGTAGTGAGTGCAGAGTGCAGAGTAGTGAGTGCAGAGTAGTGAGTGCAGAGTAGTGAGTGCAGAGTAGTGAGTGCAGAGTAGTGAGTGCAGAGTGCAGTGCAGTGCAGGTATGTGCAGTGCAGTGCAGGTATGTGCAGTGCAGTGCAGGTATGTGCAGTGCAGTGCAGGTGAGTGCAGGTGAGTGCAGTGCAGGTGAGTGCAGTGCAGGTGAGTGCAGTGGAATGCAGGTGAGTGCAGTGCAGTGCAGGTGAGTGCAGTGCAGTGCAGGTGAGTGCAGTGCAGTGCAGGTGAGTGCAGTGCAGTGCAGGTGAGTGCAGTGCAGTGCAGGTGAGTGCAGTGCAGGTGAGTGCAGTGCAGTGCAGGTGAGTGCAGTGCAGGTGAGTGCAGTGCAGTGCAGTGGAGTGCAGGCGAGAGTGCAGAGTGCAGAGTAGTGAGTGCAGAGTGCAGAGTGCAGAGTAGTGAGTGCAGAGTGCAGAGTGCAGAGTAGTGAGTGCAGAGTGCAGAGTAGTGAGTGCAGAGTGCAGAGTGCAGAGTAGTGAGTGCAGAGTAGTGAGAGCGCAGAGTAGTGAGTGCAGAGTAGTGAGTGCAGAGTGCAGAGTAGTGAGTGCAGAGTAGTGAGTGCAGAGTGCAGAGTAGTGAGTGCAGAGTGCAGAGTGCAGAGTGCAGAGTAGTGAGCGCAGAGTAGTGAGTGCAGAGTAGTGAGTGCAGAGTAGTGAGTGCAGAGTAGTGAGTGCACAGAGTAGTGAGTAGTGAGTGCAGAGTAGTGAGTGCAGAGTAGTGAGTAGTGAGTGCAGAGTAGTGAGTGCAGAGTAGTGAGTAGTGAGTGCAGAGTAGTGAGTAGTGAGTGCAGAGTGCAGAGTAGTGAGTGCAGAGTGCAGAGTAGTGAGTGCAGAGTAGTGAGTAGTGAGTGCAGAGTAGTGAGTAGTGAGTGCAGAGTAGTGAGTGCAGAGTAGTGAGTGCAGAGTAGTGAGTAGTGAGTGCAGAGTAGTGAGTAGTGAGTGCAGAGTAGTGAGTGCAGAGTAGTGAGTAGTGAGTAGTGAGTGCAGAGTAGTGAGTAGTGAGTGCAGAGTGCAGAGTAGTGAGTGCAGAGTGCAGAGTGCAGAGTAGTGAGTGCAGAGTGCAGAGTAGTGAGTGCAGAGTGCAGAGTGCAGAGTAGTGAGCGCAGAGTAGTGAGTGCAGAGTAGTGAGTGCAGAGTAGTGAGTGCAGAGTAGTGAGTGCGCAGAGTAGTGAGTGCAGAGTAGTGAGTAGTGAGTAGTGAGTGCAGAGTAGTGAGTAGTGAGTGCAGAGTAGTGAGTAGTGAGTGCAGAGTAGTGAGTGCAGAGTAGTGAGTAGTGAGTGCAGAGTAGTGAGTAGTGAGTGCAGAGTAGTGAGTGCAGAGTGCAGAGTAGTGAGTGCAGAGTAGTGAGTAGTGAGTGCAGAGTAGTGAGTAGTGAGTGCAGAGTAGTGAGTGCAGAGTAGTGAGTGCAGAGTAGTGAGTGCGCAGAGTAGTGAGTGCAGAGTAGTGAGTAGTGAGTAGTGAGTGCAGAGTAGTGAGTAGTGAGTGCAGAGTAGTGAGTAGTGAGTGCAGAGTAGTGAGTGCAGAGTAGTGAGTAGTGAGTGCAGAGTAGTGAGTAGTGAGTGCAGAGTGCAGAGTAGTGAGTGCAGAGTGCAGAGTAGTGAGTGCAGAGTAGTGAGTAGTGAGTGCAGAGTAGTGAGTGCAGAGTAGTGAGTGCAGAGTAGTGAGTGCAGAGTGCAGAGTAGTGAGTGCAGAGTGCAGAGTAGTGAGTGCAGAGTAGTGAGTGCAGAGTGCAGAGTAGTGAGTGCAGAGTAGTGAGTGCAGAGTAGTGAGTGCAGAGTAGTGAGTGCAGAGTAGTGAGTGCAGAGTGCAGTGCAGTGCAGGTATGTGCAGTGCAGTGCAGGTATGTGCAGTGCAGTGCAGGTGAGTGCAGTGCAGGTGAGTGCAGTGCAGGTGAGTGCAGTGGAGTGCAGGTGAGTGCAGTGCAGTGCAGGTGAGTGCAATGCAGTGCAGGTGAGTGCAGTGCAGTGCGGGTGAGTGCAGTGCAGGTGAGTGCAGTGCAGGTGAGTGCAGTGCAGGTGAGTGCAGTGCAGTGCAGTGGAGTGCAGGCGAGTGCAGTGCAGGTGAGTGCAGTGGAGTGCAGGTGAGTGCAGTGCAGTGCAGGTGAGTGCAGTGCAGGTGAGTGCAGTGCAGGTGAGTGCAGTGCAGTGCAGGTGAGTGCAGTGCAGGTGAGTGCAGTGCAGGTGAGTGCAGTGCAGTGCAGGTGAGTGCAGTGCAGTGCAGTGCAGGTGAGTGCAGTGCAGTGCAGTGCAGGTGACTGCAGTGCAGTGCAGGCGAGTGCAGTGCAGGCGAGTGCAGTGCGTGCAGTGCAGGCGAGTGCAGTGCAGTGCAGGTGAGTGCAGTGCAGGTGAGTGCAGTGCAGTGCAGGTGAGTGCAGTGCAGTGCAGGTGAGTGCAGTGCAGTGCAGGTGAGTGCAGTGCAGTGCAGTGCAGTGCAGTGAAGTGCAGGTGAGTGCAGTGCAGTGCAGGTGAGTGCAGTGCAGGTGAGTGCAGTGCAGGTGAGTGCAGTGCAGTGCAGATGAGTGCAGTGCAGTGCAGGTGAGTGCAGTGCAGGTGAGTGCAGTGCAGGTGAGGGCAGTGCAGTGCAGGTGAGTGCAGTGCAGTGCAGGTGAGTGCAGTGCAGTGCAGGTGAGTGCAGTGCAGGTGAGTGCAGTGCAGTGCAGGTGAGTGCAGTGCAGGTGAGTGCAGTGCAGTGCAGGTGAGTGCAGTGCAGGTGAGTGCAGTGCAGTGCAGTGGAGTGCAGGCGAGTGCAGTGCAGGTGAGTGCAGTGCAGGTGAGTGCAGTGCAGTGCAGTGGAGTGCATGCGAGTGCAGTGGAGTGCAGGTGAGTGCAGTGCAGGTGAGTGCAGTGCAGGTGAGTGCAGTGCAGGTGAGTGCAGTGTAGGTGAGTGCAGTGCAGGTGAGTGCAGTGCAGTGCAGGTGAGTGCAGTGCAGGTGAGTGCAGTGCAGTGCAGTGCAGGTGAGTGCAGTGCAGGCGAGTGCAGTGCAGGTGAGTGCAGTGGAGTGCAGTGGAGTGCAGGTGAGTGCAGTGCAGTGCAGGTGAGTGCAGTGCAGGTGAGTGCAGTGCAGTGCAGGTGAGTGCAGTGCAGGTGAGTGCAGTGCAGTGCAGTGCAGGTGAGTGCAGTGCAGTGCAGGTGAGTGCAGTGCAGGTGAGTGCAGTGCAGTGCAGGTGAGTGCAGTGCAGGTGAGTGCAGTGCAGGTGTGTGCAGTGCAGGTATGTGCAGTGCAGTGCAGGTGAGTGCAGTGCAGGTGAGTGCAGTGCAGTGCAGTGCAGGTGAGTGTAGTGCAGTGCAGGTGAGTGTAGTGCAGGTGAGTGCAGTGCAGTGCAGGTGAGTGCAGTGCAGGTGAGTGCAGTGCAGTGCAGGTGAGTGCAGTGCAGTGCAGGTGAGTGCAGTGCAGGTGAGTGCAGTGCAGGTGAGTGCAGTGCAGTGCAGTGCAGTGCAGTGCAGTGCAGGTGAGTGCAGTGCAGGAGAGTGCAGTGCAGGTGAGTGCAGTGCAGGTAAGTGCAGTGCAGTGCAGGTGAGTGCAGTGCAGGTGAGTGCAGTGCAGTGCAGGTGAGTGCAGTGCAGTGCAGGCGAGTGCAGTGCAGGCGAGTGCAGTGCATGCAGTGCAGGCGAGTGCAGTGCAGTGCAGGTGAGTGCAGTGCAGTGCAGGTGAGTGCAGTGCAGTGCAGGTGAGTGCAGTGCAGGTGAGTGCAGTGCAGGTGAGTGCAGTGGAGTGCAGGTGAGTGCAGTGCAGTGCAGGTGAGTGCAATGCAGTGCAGGTGAGTGCAGTGCAGTGCGGGTGAGTGCAGTGCAGGTGAGTGCAGTGCAGGTGAGTGCAGTGCAGGTGAGTGCAGTGCAGTGCAGTGCAGTGCATGTGAGTGCAGTGCAGGTGAGTGCAGTGCAGTGCAGGTGAGTGCAGTGCAGTGCAGGTGAGTGCAGTGCAGTGCAGGTGAGTGCAGTGCTGTGCAGTGCAGGTGAGTGCAGTGCAGGTGAGTGCAGTGCAGGTGAGTGCAGTGCAGGTGAGTGCAGTGCAGGTGAGTGCAGGTGAGTGCAGTGCAGTGCAGGTGAGTGCAGTGCAGGTGAGTGTAGTGCAGTGCAGGTGAGTGCAGTGCAGGTGAGTGCAGTGCAGTACAGGTGAGTGCAGTGCAGGTGAGTGCAGTGCAGGTGAGTGCAGGTGAGTGCAGGTGAGTGCAGTGCAGTGCAGGTGAGTGCAGTGCAGGTGAGTGCAGGTGAGTGCAGTGCAGGTGAGTGCAGTGCAGTGCAGGTGAGTGCAGTGCGGGTGAGTGCAGTGCAGTGCAGGTGAGTGCAGTGCAGGTGAGTGCAGTGCAGGTGAGTGCAGTGCAGGTGAGTGCAGGTGAGTGCAGTGCAGTGCAGGTGAGTGCAGTGCAGGTGAGTGCAGTGCAGTGCAGGTGAGTGCAGTGCAGTGCAGGTGAGTGCAGTTGAGTGCAGTGCAGTGCAGGTGAGTGCAGTTGAGTGCAGTGCAGGTGAGTGCAGTGCAGTGCTGGTGAGTGCAGTTGAGTGCAGTGCAGGTAAGTGCAGTTGAGTGCAGAGTGGTGTGTATTGACAATGTAAATGACAATGCCATTTATTTATGATTTAAAGAAAAAAAAATGTCATGAGCAATGCCAATAGCTCTACCTTTAATGATGCCGAGACCATTGCATTGTAAATGCTTGTTTCCAATGGTATCGAGTCGTCTCCCGTCTCTGTCCGTTGGAGTGGAGATTTGAGACGACGGGTTCTTTGCTCTCTTTTGAGCTGCTTGTGAAATGACTGACTCCGTCTTGGCTTGGCCAATCAGGCAAGCAGGTGAAGATGCTGGTGCTCTGTATTTCTTATCCACTCGTGGTAAAACCGCAGGTAAAGAATTTGGCGTGGCCATAATCTTGAGACCTTCTTTCCAAATAAAGTCTATAATAGGAATAGACCAGCTTTGCCTCTGAGACAAACTCTTAAAGTCGTATAGGAAGCATTCATCCTGTTTAGTCTCCATGGTAATGAGAAATCTCTTGGTTGCATTGTCCATAATCCTATGGAAATTCGCAATATCCACCGGTGGTGACTCAGCCTTTGGTTGTTCATCCGGAGACGGTGTGTCAGCTTGATAATCTTCATACTCCGACGAATCCGATTTATCTAATTCACCTTCTTCCTGAGCCTCCTCCTCAGTGTTCTCATCCTCCGTTTGGTTATAAGGCACCGGTATGGATGGGTTATGCCCCGTTTCTTCTGGCCTAGTAGGCATTGAATTCGGGGTCACTTGAGGCTGTGGGGACGAGATTTGAGATTCGCCAGACTCTGAAGGCGGAAAACGGCGATAGTAATCGCTCAACATGTACTGTAAATTGTGGAAAAGTTCCATAGGCATATGCATTCCTGGTGTTGGTGTAGTATCCAACCTGGGCGGTTGCGTCACTTGCTCTTCTTCTTCCTGATCTTTCACCAGTATAAGCAAGTCAGATTGACTCTTGGCTGCTTGAAATAATTCATCACCAGAGTCCTCTTCCTCAGAATCCAAGAGCCTGTCTGGCAGCGTCAGTGGCGACATAGATGCAGACTGGGACGGGCGCTTTTGTAAAAGTGTCGCAGTGGTGGCTGGAGATGGCAGCGATATCACGTTGCTTCTTGCTGACCAGACTTGGAGATCTGTGCAAGATGACAGCTTTTGTGTTGATGGATTCTCTTGAGCCACGGGAAAGTCTGTGTTTTGCGGCTTAGACTTTGTTGTGATCGTTGCACTCGTCGACAATGATTGCTCTGTCGACGACTGTGGCTGTTTAGACTTCATCAACGAGATGTTTTTCGTCGTCGACGCCGAAATCGTCGACGGGACCATTTTCTTCATCGACGGGGCCGTCGACGGAATTATCTTCTTCGTCGACGAGACCGTCGACGACGACTTCGTCGACGGGGCTGCCGACGGGGTCTTCTTCGTCGACGATGGGATCGTCGACGGGGCCGTCGACGGGGTCTTCCTCGTCGACGATGGGATAGTCGACGGCTGCTTCATCGACGGTGTCGCCGTCGACGGTAAGGCCTTCTTCGTCGACGGTAAGACTGTCGTCGACGGCAAACTTTTCGGCGACACTGGAATGTGTTTCGCCGACGGAGGCTCGTCGACGGGAGGTGAAACTTTCTTCGTCGACGAGATGGGAGGAATCTGGACATGAACCAAAGTTGGAGAGGACGCTGAGGACATCACCAAAGAGGGTTTTGGTGAGGAAAAAGTCATAGTTGAAGTCACTGTAGTGGCTGTTTGACAGGAAACCGGCAGAGAAGTTGCTGCCTTGGTTATGGGCCTCTGAGGTGACATTAAAGACACAGTCTTTTTAGTTTCTGGTGGCCTCACAGATTTTTCAGAGGATTTCTTCAGTTTTGAGGTAGAAGGCTCATCAGCGTCCTGAGAGAGCTGGGCCTGCCTCGCCACCTTCGCCTTAGGAGAAGTCACCTTACCCTCAGCCATCCTTTTTCTAGAGCCCATAGAAGACACTGAGGCCAAACTTCCTACCTCAGAGAGTGGCAAATCCTTGTCCTTAATCCTCTGTATCCACAGCAGTAGGCGACCCTCTCTGTCCCTGAGGGTTTTAGCAGGAAAAGTGCGACAAATCTTGCACTCCTTTGCTTGATGATCAGGATACAAGCAGTAGATGCATAGAGTATGCGGATCCTCTTTGAACAGCCTTGCCTTGCCACAGGATTCACAGGCCCTGAATAAGGACTTTGATTTAGACATGTTTGAAAGTGAGAACTTTCAAAAATAGAGAAAAAACTGAGCAGAGCTCAGAGAGACTCCCTATCACACGACGTGCGGTAAAAAATCTGACAGCCTGGGTCTCTGGGGAGAGTATTCTGGTGGGAGCTGTGACCTGATTGGCTGCAGTTTGGTCTAACATAATGACTTAGATAGTCACTAATGTGGAAGTTTTTTCCTTGGTAGCTGGGGCTACTTTACTTCCTGGTTTAGTATAACTGTTATTTGCTATGTACACATGGCATATTACTGCTTTTTTATGTACCGTGGGACTCCTACTCCGACGACGGGGAATGATTCATGCATGTGAATCTATGAAAGACACCCCTAATACTGGAGAAGCTTGTTTCCTTTCCAGTAAAAAATTGGCTTGGTAGTTTGGTCTGCCCTGTTCTCATGATGCACTGGTCCAGGGTCAGACTAATTTGCATATAGCCAGGTTCTGAACTGGGATGGTGCAGTGAGCTAAAAAACAGTGATGGATCAAGCCCTGATCTTTTGACTGGGTATGAGTGTTCTGTTTAACTCAGATGCTCTGTCCATCACCACCCCCTTTCTGAATTGTATAGGAGCTGGGCAATGCTCCCATTGTGTATAATTTACAGTGTTCCTTCTGGTATTAGTTTTATGGAGGTAGTGATTGCCAAAATGTTGGAAACAATATAAATCACCGTAATTAGCAGATTCTAAATAAAAATCTTCAGCATCAAAGGCAGCATAATATTTCAAATCAGAAAACAAAGCCTCTACGGCCTGAACATCCCAATCATCAGAACGTATATTTTGTTTAACTACATCCCCCATAGAAACTCTAAGCACATTAGGGACATTTATAACCTCAGTGGGCCCATGAATTTGAAAACGAACAGCATCCCATACAATCCCATCCAAAACAGGCCAAGCAGTGATGTTAACAAAAGCCAAGTTACTTTTCAATCTGTGTGATGAGGAATGGGGAGCCAATGTTCCATTGATATGGCGAATGCATGTTCTCTCCTCGACATAGTGTCCATTGACAAGTCGAAAAAAATACACCACAAATCCAATTGACATGAAAAGGTAAATTTAAAAAAGCACCAACCAAATGTAGGTCCAAGGGGGAATCAACATTTTTTTTTAAACAATTTAGCCAAAACAGAGACCTTCGAAGGTTTCTTCGATTGTTTGGGAATCAGTGGCAAATGAAAATCTGGATTCTGTAGCCAAGCGTGTTTGCAAGTCAGGCATTGATAAGTCAGTTGGGTAAGTGTATTCAGTTTCATCAAGTTGAGTACCAGGCAGTGTACTCAATAAAGGACTAGAAATTGCAGGCATCTCGAGGGCAACATCAGGCACTGGATTAGAAACCGGGGCCAAAACAGAATTTCTCACAATCGAAGGACATGAGACTGCCGGTGTCATACTAAGAAGAATCGGCCACTCTGTGTATCTTGACATTGTCAATGGAGATATACCTGTTTTCCTTACGACCTGGAAGTGGTGGTAAAATGACTGTTCTTGTGCCCTTCACACCAAGCACTGGAACTGGAGCACGATAAGAGGGACCAAATTCTTTCTTGTTTTCGATCTTCTCTCGAACCAGTTCTCCAACTTCGGGTAGCCAGCCAACTACCGGGATCTGCAACGCATCATCCAAGGTGGAGGGCAAATGTTTCTTTGCAAGAGTGTCTCTCATCTCTTGTAGATTCTGTAAAACATTGCAATGTTCATCCACGTCAATGGAGGCAGCAACAGCTGCCTGGTCTAGACTGTCAAGGTCCGGTACAAACATCTTGATACCAAAGAGCATCTCGTATGGGGTCCGCCCACCCAGAGACCTTCTAGGGAGATTATTTAGAGCACGCTGCACGCTATTGAGGTGGGCCAGCCAGTTCCTGCCAGTGCATATAACTCTAGCTGTCAAAGACTGCTTTAAATCTCGGTTCATCCGTTCCACAACACTATTACCCTCAGGTCTGTATGGAGACGAAAACTTGACTTGGACCCCCAACGAAGTCATGGCATCCTTATACGCCTTAGAGGCGAAAGCCGGACCCTGATCCTAATGAAAGGTACCACAGGCAAAAATCACTACAAAGACACGCAAGTCTCTTATGACAGTTCGTGAATCAGCGCTGTGGTGTGGCCACACCCACATAAAGCATGTGCATAAATCAACTGCTACTAAGATGTACTTATACACAGTATCAGAAGAAAAAGGACCGCAGTGATCTAAATAAACACAACCACGCGGTTTATTAGAAATGTACAACTGTATCTGGGGTGGACGCGTAGCAGTTGAAGGCTTAATCTGCTGGCAAATGTTACATTGAAGGACATAATCACGCGTCTGTTTGTACAGTGCCCGCCACCAGAAACGATGTTGTAGCTGAGATACAGTAGGCGAAACGCCGGCATGCGCAGACGCAACACCTTCATGGGCTGCAGTAATCAGCGGTGGCCTGCGGTCCGCGTTGGAAATTAACCTCTCACCAACGTCAGGTATTTTCACATAAGGAACTTTATCAGGAGTTAAGTGGTATGAATACTTTGAAGGGATCCCCTTAGGATATTTACTTCCCTTCTCAGTCGCAGCAACAGCTGCCAAGATATCATCATCAATCTTACTTTTGGAACGTGTAACTGCTGCAACCAAATATGTCGATACTGCTGATTTGGCGGCCTCATCGGCCAAAGAATTGCCAACAGCGTGGACTCCTACGCGCTGATGACCTAGAGTATGAATTACAAACACGAGTGGCAACTGCTCTTTAAGCTCAGCCACTCGGACCCAGATCATTTTATGTTTTATTGTGCTACCCTTGGAATCACGAAAATGATTCTGAATCCAAAAGAACAGGTTTTCATTGTAAGACTGGACACAGTAGTAAGAATCACTCACAATAAGAGTTGTCACACTAGGATCAGCGTACTCCAATGCAAGCATCAGAGCACAAAGCTCTGCCAATTGTGCGGTGCACTCCCCTAAAGCCTGCGTATGCACGACTCTGGACTTGAACTCATCATTCACCATGGCACCTACCACAATGGCACAAGCTAAAACGTATGCGTGCTTAGACCCATGCGCAACTTGCGCTGAACCATCAGTGTATATGATGCAATGGAAATCCTTCAAAGGCCGCATGACCAAAGGCGCAGGATGAACAAATTCATACTGAAAAAACTCTTGCGACTGTAGGGAGGCATCAAAAATAAACGTGACATCCGAAGACGTCAACGATGCAGCCCATTGTATCCACCGTGGGTGCAAAGCTTTAGAATTTGGTACACTGGCTTTCGTAACTGCCTCTATTGCAGGATACGGGGTAACAACCAACATGCGTTTTCCCTGCGAAAGCGCACGTTCCTTAAGAATTGCCATCTGCACTGCTGTCAAAACTTTTTCCACAGAGGAAAACCGCATTTCAGCCGCAGTGTACAAGTGTGACTTGTAAGCAATAGGTACTGTGTCTCCTTCGTTAAAAGTAAGGTAATTGAAATCCACCGCCCCAGGGATGATTCTTATCACCAGGTTGGTGTGGTTATCACGAGTCAGTAAGAATTTAGATTCTAAAAGATCAGCCTGCAAAGATTGCAAAATAGCTGAGTGTTCTGGCAGCCAGCACGAATTGGTAAAAGTAGGTTGTATCAAAGCATACAAAGGCTTGATACGCTGGGCATATTCAGGAATATATGTACGCCCAAAATTAAAAAATCCCAGCAAGGACTGTAATTTTTTCAGAGTTGTAGGAGCGCGCAGTTGTGCACATTTCTCCAAGAAGTGAGGAGCCAATCCTCGACCTTCATTGTTGAGCTCGTAGCCCAGGAACAACACTGTGTACTCTGCAATGTGAGACTTTGCAAAGTTGAATTTGTAACCGAAGTCCGCAAAGTTACAAATTATGCGGTCAACGTGACACAGATGCACCCAAAGCTCATCGTCTGTGAGATATATATCATCCACATATGAACACGCATCCGTGTCCACTATCTCTAAGAGAGAGACAATGCGGGCAGCAAACACGCCTGGACTATTCTTATAGCCCATCGGTAAACGTTTGTATTGGCGCTGTTTGCCGCCACTTGTAAAACTGGTCAATTGGGAACTTAGACCATCTAAATTGTGGGCAAAAAAACCATTGGAAATGTCAAGTGTGATTTTAAACCGTTTACGCACAAGACCATCCACTAAAGCAGAGCCTTGAGTATTCTGTACCGCACAGGTACAACAATGCGAGTTAAGATGCCGGTAATCCAATACTAAACGGAACGAGCCGAATGGTTTGGTCACAGTAAAAAGAGGGTTATTCATCGGTGACACACAAGTTTCAATTACATCTTGATAGTCTAATTGTTCAAGGATTTCCGCAACGGAAGCCTTAGCTTCGCATCGGATGGGATATTGAGGTTGAGGCTGTGGCACAGACCCGAAGGGAATCTCGTGGTGTGGGGAAAATGTATACCAACCACAGTGTGTACGGTAGAGAGCCGGCTCAAGGGCTTTAGCCCACTCTTCTGCAAAATTCAGCGCATGCTCCTTCGAGACAGTGTGCGCGAAACTAGGGAGGATCACCTCCTCCCCTCTCAGAGCTGCGAGAACAAAAGGTGAGGGTCAGTCAGCCTCCGCTAACAAAATGTCATAGGTAGTTGTAAGATTTTCCCAAAATACCCCTTTTATGGTACGTTGTATGTCACCTTCAACTAAAAGGACTATGTTATAAAGTCTATCAGGGGGAGCTACTCTGGTATCAGCTGTCTCCACAACAACATACTGGTCAGTCGCTGTCACCTTCAGTAGTGGACGCAGGGCCTCTCGCACTATGGTAATCTCCGCCGCGATTGCCCAGCAAGGTCAGAGCCCATGTCAGATTCCGAAGCTGCGTTCTCACTATCTGTGGCATATCTCGCTGTTAAAGCGGCAACTTTCTTTTTCTGAAACTGGGGTCTTTTCGGTGTTGAATCGTCCTGCTTGCCTTTACCGTCTTTCGGGCGGGCTGGTCGCGTCCCTGCTGGCCACCCCGACCTCTGCCGCCTCCTCCACCACCGGTCGATGAGGCCGATGAGTCCTGAAAAGAACGAGGAGAGCGTTGTTCAGAAACCTGAAAACGATCAGGTGATTTTATCGTCGCGCAACACGTTCTGTAGGTGCAGGCACCGGTGAAGCAGAACGAGACCCCTGTTTCTGTTGCTGTTGTTTATCCTGTTTTTGCTTTTTTGACCAATTTTGTTTCTTAGCCTTGAGCTGATCGACTGTTTCCGACTTCTGGCCTTGGGGTTGATTTTTCTCTTTTGTAGAAAAAGGCTTGACACCCAAACTGTTACGGCCCACGGTTTTATAAGCCGCCGTAATAATTCTCGGTAACTGGCGGGGTTTTTCAGCATCGGGAACCGCCTGCAAAGCATTAGACACCTGAAAGCTTACCTCATCTCCCTTGACATTCGCAAGGACGAGATCGGAAACTACGTCAAAACTGCCGCAGAGCCGCATACCCAATTCAACTGCTGCATCAGATCCGTGCTCATCTTGAACACGCTTTATGACCGAGGGAAGGAAGGTCATTGACGGAGTGCCAAAGCACCTCGTACACACCGCCGCAAAAATCTTACCCCAAGACTCACAGTCACCTGCCTCTGGTATCAAGTCTTTAGGCAAACTAATTGTCAGAATCCTGTGTTTTTCAACAGGAGTCATGTTAGGAAATACTGCTTCCAGTTGGTCAAATTTCTCGGCAAGCCAGAAAGGCATATCATCCTTATCCTGGGGGTGCTTGCCCATCACTGCATTAACCATAACAGGACTGTGCTTCATACCGCTCGGTCCAGCTGGATGCGCCGCAGCTCCAAGGGCCCCGCCCGGGAGATTGCGGGTAATGTATTGCACTAAAGACCAAATTACACTAATTGCGACAGTATGTAATAGCCGTAAATCTGCAACGGGAACCGCTCCATGTCTAGGATGCGGAGTAAATCCAGCCAAAACAGGCCAAGTAGCGCCTGGAATGGACAAAGGACCTAACCTCGGAGTTAAGAAAGTGTGGGGTAGGGCGCCATTAAACCAAACTCGGTGCTGCCAAGCATTAATCGGAACTTCCTGTGTCCTATATGGAACATATTCCTGAGGCACGGCAGTAGCAGTATAAGTGTCGAACACATTAGTATTTGCATTTACAGCCAGGAAGGTCACCCACGACTAGAAAATTTCGTATGGGTAAGCCACTTCCGCACTCACAACCATAATAACTGCTATGCCCTCCAACCCGACGTCATACGCCTGCAAATGATTGCGAACCACAATCCGACTATGCTGCGGTATGTCAACGTCAGCCATAGTGACACAGGAAGAAAGAGGTACAACAAAAACTACGTAGCACAACTGGGTAGTAATTCAAAAGGAAACCGTTTGAAAAGATTCAAGCTTGAAAAGACCTATGTAACTATCGGTAGGTTTGTCCGACACCACTGTCTTCCGGAAACAATAGTGAAGGGGGTTAAGGACTGATAGAAGCACTACTCAGGTATGTTGTAATAAGACCATCAACGATTGAGCGCCATGTCGCAGGGATTCTGCTCCTACACAGAACTGTGCAGAGAGACCTAGAACCTTAGTGAATTAGGGTGTACCAAAACTCACCTCAGTATCCAAAATCCCCTACCAGACTAGCAATCAGTGTCTCATTGGTTCTTCCATACTCCCGATGATTTAGACAACCCAGAACATGGACTTAGAACACCTCAGGTAACATGGAACACATGAACACTCTTTCGTTATACCAACATATCAATCCAGAACGAGGAGTAAATGAAGACACGTTTGAAAAGTTTATTTCTAATGCCGTGTTCTCAGGCACAGTATCTAAGCTAATACAAGCAAACATATTATAAGCAACAAGATTATCAGCATAGTTACTAGTCCATAAAATACAAAGGGAGAAAGCATGTTAAAATGCTAAAGGGAAGAAGGCTAAATGGCACCTAAGTCTTTCCCTCCCTTGCTAGTATATTATATTATATCTAAAGAAGGTCTCTTTGGGTTTTAGAAGGGTGGCCCCATACCTCTGATCCTAGTGGAAAGGGATCACATCATCTTCCATCAGCTCTCTGCATGCAAATATTCATCAAGTATGTGTGGGCAGCGGAGGCTTCGTGGATGACCCCCCGCACATTGGGAGGTTACCGGAGCGCAAGGGACCCCTGGGGCAGCGGAGACATAGTGGGTGTTCCCCTTCACATCGGGAGTTCACCGGAGTGCTTCCGCCATTGCGAGGATTCCATATAGGCAACAGAGTAACCGTGGGAGCATTGCCGCCTGCGTGAGTGACCCGGGTGCCGCAGGACAGCTGGAGAGCCCGAGAGATCATACGGGTTCCCCAGCCTGGGATTGCCTAGTGACCACGTCCGACGATCCGATCCATCTTGCCCCAGAAGCCTGCAGCCTCAGTGACTCGTTCTTCCGCCTATGTTAGCTTCAGGAAGCCGGTGACCCGAAATCGGAGGTGGAGCCCAGCCCGACCCGACTCTATGATCGCTCCCCTGCTTTGATTTCACCCGCACGGGACGGCACGTTCAGGGAGGCGTGTTCCGGTCAAAGAAGTTTTTCGCTCTCTCCGTTGGATCGTCCTTGCCGTTGCCGATGTTATTACTCAGGGAAGGCACAGGATCTCCCGCCCCCGGTGAGTTCTCAAACGAGTATTCTCTTTGCTTTTGCGCTAATGCTGGCCTGCTGACGATTTACCTGACCCGGAAAGGAGGAGCACTACTGGGGACTTGTTTTGTATGTAAGTAAAGAGACAGGGTTAGTGCAAAGCTTACTCTGTTATGACCCCTGCAAGTAGGGTGAAGCCTCTCTCCCATTTACATTTTATCTTTTTAAAATGGCTCCCACTTAAGCAGTAGTCATATTAGTACACCTCCTGGCTAGTTACTAGCTACCCTCGGAAGGTTCTTATACCTTTACAGCAGCCATCCTGGAAGGGTGTTCCTCTAAAAGGGACAGCCAGCCCGGTTTGCTTAACTATGAATACCTCAGCAGTCTCAAACTGGTGACCAAAACAGCAGCCATCTTGTAACGGCTAATAACTATACTTTCAACACCTAGTAATCAGACTGTTCTCAGACCCCTACGATTTGGCGGCCTTCTTTCACTTTCACTATCATTTAGATAGCCCGATGTTTAGTTTGCATTCTACTTAACATCCAACGATTCTGCAGACATCCTGCAACAATTTCCCTTAGATTCTGGAAATTGGCGCCTAAACGTCCTGTGCTGTCTTAGGATCTCCCCCACGATACAAAGGAAACCTCTCAACATGGCAGGACCTAACATGATACTAGACGGTAACAGCGCATACTCTATTCAATACCCCTCTCAACTATCGAAAAATGCCTGTAGAACCTTCAAGCACAATTTGATCAGACAAAACCCCCGATACCTTGTTCCTAGATCCAGCCTTTAATGTAAAAAAAGGTACCATACTCAATAACCTCATATTTTTCACAAGAAAAACTGCAAAATGGCGACTGACCTTCTCGAAGTTATTAAACATCCAGGAACGTAAAAATATCCCTCACGGAACTATGATTACTACGACCCCTTCGCAAAATCTCAGAGCTACACTGAACATAATGTCCTACAAAAATGGCACTGTGCTTATTCAAGCAGCTAACAAGTATTTAGAACTATTTGATAATTACTTCCGCACCCTCAAAACACACACCACTACCACACTTTGCGTCCCGCAGGACCCTACCTCTACTGCCACTCCTGCATCCCATGTTGACCAACGACCCCCTACACCCCTCAGAAAGGTTGCTAGTAACATTAGCAACCTTCATCAGCTCGGTGTTTTAAAAAGCCAGGCCAGCGACCCACCAGCGGCCCCTCTGGGCCTAACCTTGCCATCCTCCTCGGCAGCTTACCCTCATGACCAACGTCCGACTACCCCTCCCGGAAATGTTGGAATTAACACCAACACTGCCCTTAAGCTCTTTGACTCACAAAGCCAGTCTGGAAATCCACCCAGATTATCTTTGAACCTAACCTTGCCCTCCTCCTCTGCAGCTTACCCTCATGACCAACGTCCGACTAACCCTCCCGGATATGTTGGAAATAACACTAACACTGCCCTTAAGCTCTGTGACTCACAAAGCCAGTCTGTCAATCCACCCAGATTACCTTTGAACCTTACCCCCCACCCGATCAGCGCCTTCGGAGGAACCGCGACCCATGCATCTTCACACAGATGTTGAAAGAAGCGGCAACATCTCCCCGCACATCACACACTCCACTCCACCTCCCTCCTCTAGAACCTGCAACAACAACCTCATTAATGCCCCCCTAGCAACACCCTACTTCAGGTCCCTCCCTCACTATCAAGATTCCACTAAAACACAGACGTGCGTCACCGCTCGTCTGTGTTAACAAAACGTCATCCTAGAAATCAGAAACATCCTACAGCTCGCTGAAAACTCCCTCTCCACTCTTAAACATCTTGAAAAATCCCTAGAACCAGGTGAGAAAGGGATAAAAACCATCCCTCTACCACTATTGGATTGAGTCGTGCGCACAGGCAAACCCTACAATAACATGACGGATTTGGAAATCCAATCACTTCTTCAGCAATATGATCCGGCGGCCAGTCTGATTTCTAATATAGAGGAATATGCTATACTCCCAGTCCATAGTGACCCAATTAGAACCTCTCATCCTAAACCTAGAGGAATAAACGTGAATAATCTTCAATCGTTAACCGCACACAGTGAGAACCCCGAGACTATTGCAAAGAGCGCTGTGAACGTGCTCTCTTTTCTTTTACTGAACTGTAGATCTGCATCAAAACACGCATCAGACATCGCCGACCTTGTCCTTAACAGGAAAATTGATATAATCATCCTCACAGAAACCTGGCTTAATGAGGCATCCTCCCCTTGCCTAGACCTTCTTGTCGCACCCGATTACAACATCATTAGATTAGACAGAACGCACAAGACAGGAGAAGGTTTAGCCTGCATACATCGGTCTGACATCGCCATCTCGAAATTTCACTCAGAACATCTTGTCTCATGTGAATATTTAGGGATCTCTGTCAACTCTCCAAGTACCCACTCTTACAAACTACACATTCTTTACCATCCCCCAGGGCTGAATGCGGAATTCACTGAACAGCTTATGGAAATTATTTCTTCAAACGCTTCCCCCCACTCCAAAAACATATTCCTGGGTGACTTTAATCTACACTGGGATAACCCACTGGACAAGCAGGTCAACACCCTTAAAACTTTCCTAGCAGACGACTCCTTGACCCAAGCTATCACCATGCCGACTCACTCTCAGGGTGCCACTCTAGACTGGATCATATCTAATCAAAATAATATTGACTCACTCTCGGTTATGCCCTGCGACTGGTCAGACCACCACATTATCTCTTTCCAAATCCCATCCGCACTCAAGAAAATCTTCCCGCAACAATGCAAGCATAAACATTGGATAAGAGACACCAAAAACATCGATTGGAGCAGCCTGGCCTCTCAATGTGAGAAGGATCTCACTCCCACTAGGAACGGGTTAGACGTCAATGACCTCACAGCCCACTACAACGCCGTAATGACCAAGGTCTTCGAGCAAGCCGCCCCACCAAAACTCAAAAGAATTCGCGAAAAAGATAATAATCCATGGTTCAGCGAAGCCTTAATTGAAGGGAGACGCAAATTCAGATCAGCGGAACGGAAATGGAGGCAACATCCCTCCCCTAATCATCTCAAACTTCTCCGGAAATCGAGAAACTATTACAATAAAAGTATCTTACACTCAAAAAAAGTCTTCTTCAGATCAGAACTAGACAAAGCCAAAAACAGACCAAAGAAACTCTTTGAAATCTTGAAACAACAATCTAACAAACTAGCTAAATCTTCACTCCTAACATCGAAGTCACAGTTGAATAGTGTAGATTCCTCCTCATTTTTCTCTGCTAAAACTAACTCTCTTCAAGTCGAACTTAGTGTAGCAGCACTCAACTCAGCCACCCTATGGGCAATCTAGTCATGATGCCAGCAATACTTGAGGTACCACAGCCCAAAAATAACTCTCTCTAGTCCATTTTTAGGTCTCGTGACCTATCAATGCGCATGCGCATTGAGAGAAGCGAGACTATAGGGCTTTAAACAAAGCTTACCTAACTGTGGCGATTTGCTGCTGTGCCCGTGGCTTTTAGGTCAATGCGCAAGCGCATTGACCTAAAATGCGCGTGCACATCACCAAATCGCCGTCTGTTCCCTCAGCCGCATTCCTCCCACACCTTTTGAAGTGAAGCTTAGCTTCACTTCAAAGGCCCCGGCTGCTTCACACCCTCATGCCGCTCTCCCCGCTCCGCCCCCTCCCCTGCCCGCCGTGTGCATTTCTCCTCCCCCCCTCCCCACAGCAATGCCCTCCGTCTTGTTTCCTTTCTTGTTTCTCTGGGAACTTTGCACTCCGATGACGCTGAATGGAGTGTGTTTACATGCTCAAGGCAGGCTGGGCTCACCGGTGGTCCTACACACAGCAGCAGCAGGCTTTTGTGTGTGCCTCTAGCAGTCTCTTTTCTTTGCCTATTGCTAACCTTACTTTCTTATCCAGAAAGCCAATCTTTTTGGTTCCAAACGGTTCTGTGCCACAAATAAGGTTACCAGCCGTTCATTTGTGCCGATCACCATCTCTCTTACTCCTGATATTTTCTACTACAGATAGTTATCGGGCATGGAGATTAGCCTATTTTTTTTTACATATTGGCACACGAAAACTACAACTCCCAGAAGACACTCGTTTGTTAAATCAAAGCTCAGTTCTACAAACCTGGTGTTCAGTGCACATACATGCAAAACCTGGCAACTTTGCAGTAAGCCACCAAAATCTCAGAGCCACGGCAATTCAAGCTCCGTGCATGCATGCAGACTGAGGAGGGTGCAGGGCCTGTACTTTGCTCCCACCTGCAGCCCGAGGTATCTTCTCACGTGCTGCTTAAACTCTGTCTTTTTCTGCAGTACAAGCAATGTGCCCACCACAGGCTGCGTCCAGTAGCAGAGGTCGTTACCAGTTAGCAAAGGACTTCCTGATCAGTGATTGTCGGCAAAGCCCAAAGCTATAATGCAGGGCCCTGGATGCTTTTTGAAATGGGATTTCTCCGTCGTCAAGATGCGCATTGTCTGCTTCAGCCACCTTACACCTGCTGCCAGGGTGGTGTACTGGAGCTCGAAGCCATCTCCTCTGCGTTCGGCCCCGTTCTGATTACCTCTGAGTCCTCCACATCACCTGTTCTTTCACTTTCGCTTTCTCGTTATATGCCCATATACATCTCCCATCACACTCACCCTCACTCACCCTCACCCTCACTCACCCTCACTCACCCTCACCCTCACTCACCCTCAACCCCTCACCCTCAACCCCTCACCCTCACTCACCCTCACCCTCACCCACCCTCACCCCCTCACCCTCACTCACCCTCAACCCCTCACCCTCACTCACCCTCACCCTCACTCACCCTCAACCCCTCACCCTCACTCACCCTCACTCACCCTCACTCACCCTCAACCTCACCCTCACTCACCCTCACCCTCACCCTCACTCACCCTCACCCTCACTCACCCTCACTCACCCTCACCCTCACTCACCCTCACCCTCACTCACACTCACCCTCACCCTCACTCACCCTCAACCCCTCACCCTCACTCACCCTCACCCTCACTCACCCTCACCCTCACTCACCCTCAACCCCTCACCCTCACTCACCCTCAACCCCTCACCCTCACCCTCACCCTCACTCACCCTCAACCCCTCACCCCCTCACTCACCCTCACTCTCACTCACCCTCACTCACCCTCAACCCCTCACCCTCACCCTCAGTCACCCTCACCCTCACTCACCCTCACCCTCACTCACCCTCAACCCCTCACCCTCACCCTCACTCACCCTCATCCTCACTCACCCTCAACCCCTCACCCTCACTCACCCTCACCCTCACTCACCCTCAACCCCTCACCCTCACTCACCCTCAACCCCTCACCCTCACCCTCACTCACCCTCACCCTCACCCTCACTCACCCTCAACCCCTCACCCTCAACCCCTCACCCTCACCCTCACTCACCCTCACCCTCACTCACCCTCACCCTCACTCACCCTCACCCTCACCCTCACTCACCCTCAACCCCTCACCCTCACCCTCACTCACCCTCACCCTCACTCACCCTCAGCCCCTCACCCTCACTCACCCTCAACCCCTCACCCTCAACCCCTCACCCTCACTCACCCTCACCCTCACTCACCCTCACTCACCCTCACTCACCCTCACCCTCACTCACCCTCACTCACCCTCAACCCCTCACCCTCACTCACCCTCACCCTCACTCACCCTCACCCTCACTCACCCTCAACCCCATAACCCTCACTCACCCTAACCCTCACCCCCTCACCCTCACTCACCCTCACCCTCACCCTCACTCACCCTCACCCTCACTCACCCTCACCCTCACCCTCACTCACCCTCACTCACCCTCACTCACCCTCACCCTCACTCACCCTCAACCCCTCACCCTCACTCACCCTCACCCTCACTCACCCTCACCCTCACTCACCCTCAACCCCTCACCCTCACTCACCCTCAAACCCTCACCCTCACTCACCCTCAACCCCTCACTCACCCTCAACCCCTCACCCTCACTCACCCTCACCCTCACCCTCACTCACCCTCACCCTCACTCACCCTCAACCCCTCACTCTCACTCACCCTCACTCACCCTCACCCTCACTCACCCTCACCCTCACTCACCCTCACTCACCCTCACCCTCACCCTCACTCACCCTCACCCTCACTCACCCTCACTCACCCTCACCCTCACTCACCCTCACTCACCCTCACTCACCCTCACCCTCACTCACCCTCACCCTCACCCTCACTCACTCACCCTCACCCTCACTCACCCTCACCCTCACTCACCCTCAACCCCTCACCCTCACTCACCCTCACCCTCACTCACCCTCAACCCCTCACCCTCACTCACCCTCAACCCCTCACCCTCACCCTCACTCACCCTCACTCACCCTCAACCCCTCACCCTCACTCACCCTCACCCTCACTCACCCTCACTCACCCTCACCCTCACTCACCCTCACTCACCCTCACCCTCACTCACCCTCACTCACCCTCAACCCCTCACCCTCACTCACCCTCACCCTCACTCACCCTCACCCACCCTCAACCCCTCACCCTCACTCACCCTCAACCCCTCACCCTCACTCACCCTCAACCCCTCACCCTCAACCCCTCACCCTCACTCACCCTCACCCTCACTCACCCTCACCCTCACTCACCCTCACCCTCACTCACCCTCACCCTCACTCACCCCCAACCTCACTCACCCTCAACCCCTCACCCTCACTCACCCTCACCCTCACCCTCACTCACCCTCACTCACCCTCAACCCCTCACCCTCACTCACCCTCAACCCCTCACCCTCACCCTCACTCACCCTCAACCCCTCACCCTCAACCCCTCACTCACCCTCACTCTCACTCACCCTCACTCACCCTCAACCCCTCACCCTCACCCTCACTCACCCTCACCCTCACTCACCCTCACCCTCACTCACCCTCACCCTCACTCACCCTCACTCACCCTCAACCTCTCACCCTCACCCTCACTCACCCTCACCCTCACTCACCCTCAACCTCTCACCCTCACTCACCCTCAACCCCTCACCCTCACTCACCCTCACCCTCACTCACCCTCAACCCCTCACCCTCAACCCCTCACTCACCCTCACCCTCAACCCCTCACTCACCCTCACTCTCACTCACCCTCACTCACCCTCAACCCCTCACCCTCACCCTCACTCACCCTCAACCCCTCACCCTCACCCTCACTCACCCTCACCCTCACTCACCCTCAACCCCTCACCCTCACCCTCACTCACCCTCACCCTCACTCACCCTCAACCCCTCACCCTCACTCACCCTCAACCCCTCACCCTCACTCACCCTCACCCTCACTCACCCTCAACCCCTCACCCTCAACCCCTCACCCTCACTCACCCTCACCCTCACCCTCACCCTCACTCACCCTCAACCCCTCACCCTCACTCACCCTCAACCCCTCACCCTCACTCACCCTCACCCTCACCCTCACTCACCCTCACCCTCACTCACCCTCAACCCCTCACCCTCACTCACCCTCACCACTCACCCTCACCTCACCCTCACCCTCACTCACCCTCACCCTCACTCACCCTCACTCACCCTCACCCTCACTCACCCTCACCCTCACCCACCCTCACTCACCCTCACCCTCACTCACCCTCACTCACCCTCACCCTCACATCACCCTCAACCCCTCACCCTAACTCACCCTCACCCTCACCCTCACTCACCCTCACCCTCACTCACCCTCAACCCCTCACCCTCACTCACCCTCAACCCCTCACCCTCACCCTCACTCACCCTCAACCCCTCACCCTCACTCACCCTCACTCACCCCTCAACCCCTCACCCTCACTCACCCTCAACCCCTCACCCTCACCCTCACTCACCCTCAACCCCTCACCCTCAACCCCTCACCCTCACTCACCCTCACCCTCACTCACCCTCAACCCCTCACCCTCACTCACCCTCAACCCCTCACCCTCACCCTCACTCACCCTCAACCCCTCACCCTCAACCCCTCACTCACCCTCACTCTCACTCACCCTCACTCACCCTCAACCCCTCACCCTCACTCACCCTCACCCTCACTCTCACTCACCCTCACTCACCCTCAACCCCTCACCCTCACTCACCCTCACCCTCACTCACCCTCACCCTCACTCACCCTCAACCCCTCACCCTCACTCACCCTCACCCTCACTCACCCTCAACCCCTCACCCTCACTCACCCTCACCCTCACTCACCCTCAACCCCTCACCCTCACTCACCCTCAACCCCTCACCCTCACCCTCACTCATCCTCACCCTCACTCACCCTCAACCCCTCACCCTCACCCTCACTCACCCTCACTCACCCTCACCCTCACTCACCCTCAACCCCTCACCCTCACTCACCCTCACCCTCACTCACCCTCACCCTCACCCTCACTCACCCTCAACCCCTCACCCTCACTCACCCTCAACCCCTCACCCTCACTCACCCTCAACCCCTCACCCTCAACCCCTCACTCACCCTCACCCTCACTCACCCTCACTCACCCTCACCCTCACTCACCCTCACCCTCACCCTCACTCACCCTCACCCTCACCCTCACTCACCCTCACCCTCACTCACCCTCAACCCCTCACCCTCACTTACCCTCACCCTCACTCACCCTCAACCCCTCACCCTCACTCACCCTCAACCCCTCACCCTCACTCACCCTCACCCTCACTCACCCCCTCACCCTCAACCCCTCACCCTCACCCTCACTCACCCTCAACCCCTCACCCTCACTCACCCTCAACCCCTCACCCTCACTCACCCTCAACCCCTCACCCTCAACCCCTCACCCTCACTCACCCTCACAACACATATTGTGTTACAATAGGTGTCACATTTGCGAAAGATAAAACTATTGGCATTGTAAATAACAAAGCTATTAATTTCGCTATTTTCAAAACAAGCACATAAATAAAAAATGTGTCCTTTACAATACCAATAGCTCAAACTTTCCTAATGCGAGACCTATTGCATTGCTGTGCTTCTCTCCCCTGCTGCACTCTCCTGCTCTCTAGAGATGTGGCCTAACGACCAGAGCTGCCATCTAAGTCACGTAAATACAAAACATGTTGCATTCCAAATGCTATAGGTGTCACATTCTCGAAAGTTATAACTATTGGCATTGTAAATGACAAAGCCATCAATTTAGCAATTTTAAAAACCAACAAATAAATAAAATATGTCATTTACAAGACCAATAACTCCAACTTTTCTAATGCGAGACCTATTGCATTTCCAATGCTTGTTAAACCTTATGATCTCAATGAAATCACCAATATTATTGCAACGACCAAACTTAATAACCACTTTAACAACCCTGTCCCTTCAAATTGTTTACCCTGGCATCCTCCAGATCATCTCTCCTATTTGGACTAATATCATCAATGCCTCTCTAGAGCAAGGTCACATCACTAACTGCTTAAAAACAGGACAAGTCACCCCTATCCTAAAAAAACCTATGGCAGATAACTCCGACCCCAACAACTTCCGACCAATAACCAATATTCCCATGCTAGCCAAGGTCCTGGAAAAATGTGTTCAGCAACAACTAAACCAACACATTTTGAACTTCAATCTACTGAACACTTATCAATCGGGTTTCAGACCTGGGCATAGCACAGAAACAGCCATATTACATATAGTAGATGTTGCCCTGCAAGCCCTGGACCACAACAAAACCTGCCTGCTAGTGTTACTCGACCTCTCCTCAGCCTTCGATACCGTCAATCACGACAAACTACTAAGAAGACTAGAATACAGGATGGGTTTCTCTGGTAAGGTCGTTCAGTGGTTCAAATCCTTCCTGGAAAACAGAACACAATCCGACTTGATCAACAACAATCTTTCAGCTTTCTCCCCTAACCTACTGGGAGTTCCTCAAGGCTCCACACTATCTCCCATGCTATTCAACCTATACGTCGAACCACTCACCTAGCTACTACAGTTGGAGAAAATATCATTCCACATGTACGCGGATGACACCCAAATGTACATCAAGATCTCCTCCATCGAAGATTTAAGGTCAATGAATACAGCCCTCGAAAAGACAGTCAAATGGTTATCGTCCAACTTCCTCAAGCTAAACTCTCAAAAAACAGAGTTTCTTCTAATCTCCCCCCTAAGAACACCACCGAGACAAAGGAATGGATCAAAACTATCACGGCGTTGAACTGCACGCCAACAGTAGTGGATTCCTCCGTATCACTTGGAATTACGTTGGATAAGAACTTGAACATGCAAAACCACGTCAACTCACTGGCTAAAAATGCCCGCTTCCATCTCAGCTATCTCAGAAAAATGAAACCTTTTCTCGGGAACGCGGACCTCAAATCTGCAGTCCACCCCTTAGTTATTTCTAGACTGGAGTATGGTTGCACCACCCTCGCAGGTATTGCCAAATTCTCAACCGCCCCGCTAAAGGCCTGTCTCAATGCTGCAGCAAGACTTTTAACAGGCTCTAGGAAATTTGGTCACATATCGCCACACCTGAAAGCACTCAACTTGTTACCCTATGAAGCAGGAATCCACCTAAAAATGGCCTGCATCACACATAAGGCGCTACAGCATAACACCCCTCAGTACCTATTCCAAAAACTCAGCCTATCTGGAGGAAACAGACATTCAAGGAGTGCAAACAATCTACTCCTGAAACCCACACGTTTCAAAAAGTCTAAAACTTCCAACAGAGCATTCTCTGGGGCAGCTCCCAGAATTTGGAACTCCCTTCCACCACACATCAGAAAAATCGCTTCTATCCCTCTCTTCAAAAAGGAAACAAAATTATTCCTGATGAGCAATTTCCTCCCGTAACTTAAGACAACCACGTCACAAGATCGACAATCCCCAAACTACTGTTATTCGTTTTTGCGCATAATGTATGACCTGCATTTATTTAAATGGTCTTTGGTTCACAACATTCTTCTCACTGTTGCCAAGAGAAATGATGACCCACACGAACTTGAATGTTTTTCCTTTTTGTGTTTCAGAACAAGCTCTCTTAATGTTGTTACTCCCTGTTACCCGCAGACTATTTTTTTTTCTTCTCCCTGTATGCTTTTGTTCACCTTTGAATGTTTCACCTTATGTCTGATGTAAAGCGCTCTGATACCCTATTTTGGGTCTGGTTCGCACTCTATAAAACTTTATAAATAAAATAAATAAATTAAACGCACCTAAAGCCAGAGTTGGCCGCAGCTGCATATGTGTTATGTCTAGAACGTGCGCAGATCAGACCTCACAACAACCACTGTGTTGAAATAACCTTGAAGGCCTCGGCAACTCACTGTTCAGACATAGCTTACCAAGCAAAGCTGATACAATAGCAAAACATATTATTCTCTAGTGAAGCAAAATATTCTACTAGGCTCAAAGCTCTAATAACAATATGTGCCGTGTGCAGAAGCAGCAGAAAGGTAAAATGGCATTTAAACTTCTAATAAGCTCATGCTAACTTAACACAGTGTGAAGGCAAAGCATATCTATATGACAATACAAGCACTTGTACGTACAAACTGCCCCTTTCATTTCGCAGGAATGGTGGGTCGTATCTTTGATATGTCTGATAAGAGTGGTATTGTACACCTATTTAAGACCATGAGGGCAGGTTTTCTAATCACCTTGCAGATGATCCTCTGAGTTATTCTAAATTTTATACATTCCGTATTTGGAAGCATTTTTGGAGGTCTACCTCTGATCCTGCTCTCAATAGCTGGAATCCTGATTGTCAATTTTCTGCTACGTAATGGACAGCCCAATCACCAACGAGACGGCAAAAGCACTCCTAGAGCAGGAATACTATGAGCGCATGGTACAAAATCTGGGCACACCTCGCCTATGGGAACTGAGCGCATCTTGGTTCCTATCATTTAAACCATTCTGGATGGACTGCATCTTACCTGTTCTTCGATGCCTGTTTTGCAGAGAAGAATGCATGTTGGCTCTCTGTCTGACACTTGCATCGGACACACCTGTGGACTTAAATACCAGGCTGGAACCTTTCAGGTCCCATGCTCGACAATGTCCCCAGCGTATTCCTATCCTGATGACTGCATTCCTTGAGAACCCGCAGGTGCCTTTTGCTACAACTGGGCTGAG
This sequence comes from Lissotriton helveticus, assembly GCF_964261635.1. Classification (NCBI taxonomy): domain Eukaryota; kingdom Metazoa; phylum Chordata; class Amphibia; order Caudata; family Salamandridae; genus Lissotriton; species Lissotriton helveticus. The sequence continues at coordinate 1,931,715,039 of NC_136065.1, forward strand.
CATCAGCTCTTCCACTAGCACTCTGGTATCAACTACAGCACCAGCTGCCTCTGCACCAGCTATTGGCAGTTCTGTGTATCATCTGTGCTCCATCGACGTACTCTGCGAGGTGTTACAGGGAATGTCCTCTGAGTCAGCGAGAAACAACGATATTGCGTCTCCCAGCCACGACACTTAATTTTTAATTGGCTCATTGTATGCTGGGACAAAAATTTGGCTTTTCCTTTTTGTTTCAAAACTCAATTAAATTTGTAACATTTCCTAAAATTGACACTCTCGCTAGAAAAGCATGGCCTTCTGACACTTGTAGTGGTTCGACGTATATAAAGAAACTCAACTAGGACTTTGGCTTAAGTGACAATTCCAATACTGACTTTCAATTTTTTTTATCCTCTCTTAAACTCTTTTTAAAAATTATTTTAAAGACAAATGGTTTTACGAGGCTCACTGATAATTTTGTGCGCTGCTACCTAGAAAAAAGTAGTTTGCTAGCATTTTATTATTGTTGACTATTCGGAAGAGGAGTGGGTGTTATGTTCCATATAGGTACCCTAATATAGGCCCAGGTAACATCATACACCTTCACCTACATTATCCCCCCACATTACACAGTACTGAGCCTTTTTTGGATTTAACCTTTACCTAGTTCTAGTCCTGGGCACAGAAGGAGGGTTTTCCCTGACCAATAGTGTTCTATAACTTCATCAATAGACTCACATAGTATGAATGCATATTCATAAGGGTTCTCGGAAACCAGGCAGGGGCTCCACCACCTGCATAATATCTACGTACAAGGTTCATCCCATACGTCATCCTCAAATCCAACAATGGCTAATACAAGGGGCAACAGAGCCCTAGATACTATCTGTATAAATACAGCACATCTTGCTAGTGTTAGCTAGAGGGAACTAAGACTTCCAGGCCAACACACTGACCAGAGACGCTGAGGCTCCTGCATGCAGACGCTCCATCTGACAGTGGTATCACACATCCCTGTCAGAGTGTCCAACTCGAGACCAGGGCGGGGTCCTACACTCTATTGCTTCAGGTAATGAGGGTTGACTAAACCTAGAGGGATTCATGGCTTCACCCCTACTCGCATGCAAGTGAAAACATAGGTACATCTAGACAGGCATCGTAGGAGTACGCGCGCTTTGTTTTATCATACATTTCATATTCATGTATGTATTCATGACTATTGCAAAATGGTAGAACTGTACTATCCTTTTATATTCACTGTGCTGCTGATTATATATATCTGCTACTGTCTAACGGTTGTTGCAGCACATCTATTTTACACTAGAAGAACAACTGTGCAATAAATTCTTATTGTAACACGCCCGACTGTTTCTTCTGTGTAACTCTGTGAGACCAACTAAGTGAGCACGAGTGACTGAGCGAAAGGTAGTACATTGTTTCCAAAATCCTGGGGGAGCAGGGTTGTCATGTTCTAAGGTTGCCAGAACCTATTCTCTTCTCAATAAAAGGAGATTATAGTGGCACTGTGAGCTAGCTAAATGCAAACTGGCTAACATTCTCGGTGGGGGTGCTCGGAACCAGTCTGCCACCAAACCCACACTTTATGTAATCCAAACGTGCAGATTCTGTATAGGAATATATAGGGACTACACAACAGACAGACAGCCTCAAGCAATTGAATGTGGTCAGAAGAAGAGACATTTGGACATTTTCTTTACTCATTTCAAGGTAATGATATTTTTGTTTTTAATATTTATGTTATTGATGCAAGTAGAAATAGATGTTTTAAAGGTAATATTTGGTTATTGATATTTGGGTTTTTGTTAGTTAAGTATAGGAAATAATCATTTATGTAGACGATCCTTAATTTCTGATACTTGTGCAAATCGATATTGTTATCATTTAAATTTGTCACTGATCCTCTGGACTGGTCACAATCTTCTGAAGGCAAAGTGAACTGCCATTAAACATAGGAGATTCTCTTTGACTCAGAAACAAATCAGGTGAGATAGAAAGTTCAAATTCCGAAACCATGAGACAAATTGGTGATTCAAGTATGATTTTGTCACCATGTTGTCTGTTCAAATATTCAGTGCTTTGCCACTTAGCTGACTCGAGAACACCTGAATTACTTTCCACATTGCCATTAGCTCCCTCCAGTTGGAACACCCCTCTAACTCCCCCCAAAGCCCTTAAGCAGTCTGAGATCTCAGCACTGGCCACAGCCGGGAAGCTGACATCTCTAGTCAACGTCTCCGGCTTTAGGAAAGTGAGCAGCACTCACTCCCTGCCAAAAGATTGAGGGAATCGACCACCAAGCTAGCTGGTCTAGCATGGAATGAGTGACTGGAATACGATCTTTGTACTTCTCCTAGTTTGTAGACGAATAATGAAAAACTTTGGAAACAATTGCCCCAGATGAAAAACTGTAGAAACATTTGCCTCAGATGAAGGGCGAAACATAAAATACTTTACTATCAGGCTGCAATTAAAGTTGTCCCTGGCCAATCGTTGACCTGCTGCTGAAACAGACATGGATCTAAAATAATGATCAAAGGAAGCAATAGAAAAGAAAACCTGTAGCTATTGTCTAATGTGAGTGTGGAGCGCAATGGTAGATTGGGAGTGCTAAAACTCAACATTTCTGTTTCTAATGTGTGGGGGTTATCCTGAACAATGTACAGCACCCCACCTGCTTCTTGGTCCTTGATAATGTTTTTTGATACTATTTATTATTATCAGCGATATTTTGACTGTGACTTTAGTGAACATTTTAGATATGGCCTCCTTGCCTAAAAATGAACATGTGCACCATACTGTCTGTACATCCTTGGAAAGGAAGGTGTTGGGACGGGGAAGGTGAGGCTTTCTTGAACCTCAGGGGTAATTTTGGGAAGTGAATGCCGACAGAACTACTGATGCCGTCTACTGAATATTTCCCTGTATTACCTTGAGAAGTCAAGACTTTTTAGAACCTCACATTTTACTCTACATGCTCATTTTCATAAGAAACACATTGCAATTGTAATAACTGCATTTTATAAAATGTATCACGCTGTTTTACATTTCCTGATGTTTAGGTCTCACTTAGGCATCTTTAGCTGTCTGTTGTCTAAAGATACATTTGTGGCAAATAGCAATATTTGTGTTGGGCTTTTGGCCAGACCATTGATTATTGTTGGTTGGCTTCTGTAAATCTTATTTACCTGCTTTTTATGTAATGGCTTTCCTTCACTTCTTGGGATTATATATCCCTCGGAGCATGGCTTCTTTACCGTTCTGTGATTGGTTGTATACTTCCAATGCTCATTTTCAGGAAACAACTTTTTTATTTTGCTTTTAACACTACATGAGGGTGCAGGTGTTTTCTTGCTTTCTCCACCATGTGCTGGTTAGTCCTTCACATCTCCCACTCTTTACATGTGGAGGGTTTGTCCGTTGTTTCTCCACCACCTACTTAGCTGTTTTGCCACTGTTTGCTTTTAACCCTTCACCTCTTCCTTTGTGCCCTCAGCTTGTTTACCATTTGTCTCACTTCACATCGGCATTTACTTCCAGCTTCATACCCCCTGCCCTGCCTCCGCAACCATATACCCCTCTCCCCCTTTTTAAAGCCAATGCCTAACAAACAGTACAGCTGTCTGGTTGCAAAAAGACGTCTTGTGGGCATTCTGAAAGTTTCCCTGGGAATGCATTCCACCATTGCTTACTATTGGCTTTGCGGTTTGTAACTCGAATTTTCTGGCCTTCTATTTGCTGGCTTTATTTGTTTTAGGCAGTCCAGCAGGTCTTTGTCACTCCCCTGGAACAAACCCTGTACACCATGGCTCCTTGTATTCTTTCACGAGAACTTGCTTTCTGTAAACAGGCCTTTACATTTTCCTCTTATCTTGTCACATTTGCTGTGCGTTCAAAGACAGAGGTCAAATGTCAGGCTCTGTCTTCTGAGGGAGCTTGGGGTTTACTTTACTTTCTTTGACTTCAAAGTGAGAAGATTTTTGTGACAATCTCGTCAGGTACTGGGAAAGCAACGTCTTTTTTTCTAGTCCACAACAAAATTGTGATGTCTGTAAATGAACTGTGCAAATATTTCAGAATTAGGAAAGCTCAAACAAAGCACTTTTTTTGCATTTTGGGGGTGTGGAGGAAACAAATATATGAATGTGATCAAAACAAATCAGTACACTAGGTGCTGCCTTTGCTACTCTTTATTGTTTCTGTGCTGTATAGTTCTATCAGTAAAACTGCATGTGCAAATGTAATTGTCATTTCAATTGAAAATGTGTTCTCAGTTATGGCAGTATGCTAATACACCATGCCTACACCCACACAGTGCTACTCCACTCTACACCGCTCCACTCTACAACACCATACTCCACTCTTTGCCCCTCCACTCTAAGCCACTCCACTCCACTTTGTGTCCCCCTATTTAACTTCAGACTTGCCACTCTACGCCACTCAGCGACTCTCCACTCTACGACACTCCACTCTATGACACTCTACTCTATAACACTCCATTTACGACACTTCATGCCACTTTAACCCACTCTACACTACTTCATTCCACTCTGCCCCACTCCGCCCACTCCACTTTACACGACTGCACGCTACGGCACTCCACTATATGCCCCTCTACTCAATGCCCCTCCACTCTAAAACACTTTACTTTACTTCACCCTACGTTACTCTACACCACTCTTTGACACTCTACCACACTCCACTGTATTACAATATACTCTACAACATTCTACTCCATTCTATACCACTAAATTCTACTCCACTCTATGCCACTTAATTCTAGGCAATGCATCTCCACTCTACGCCACTCCACTCCACTCCACTGCATTCCACGCCACTCTACTCTATGATACGACTCTATGACTCTATGCCACCCTACGCCACTCCACTCCACACTACGACTCTACTCCACTCTACGCCACTTCATGACACTCTACTCTATTCCGCCCTACGACACTTCACTCTATAACACTTTATTCGCCTCTATGCCCCCTCCACTCCACATTACTACCCCCCCCACCCTGCCCCTCCCCCTCCCCATGTCACTGCCCGCAGGTATTCCCACCACCGGCCGCGGCTGCACTACATTCTTCAACATTCTACTCCATTCTATGACACTAATTCCACTCCACTTAATGCCACTTCATTCTAGGCCACGCTACTCCAGTCTACGTTACTCCACTCTATGCCACTTTATGCCACTCCACTGCATTCCTCGACACTCTACTCTACGATACCACTCTATGACTCCACGCCACTCCACTCTACGGCTCTACTCCACTCTACGCCACTTCATGACACTCTACTCTACACCAACCTACAACATTTCACTCTACAACACTTTATTCCACTCTACGCCCCCTCCACTCTATGCCCTCCACTCTACTCCCCAGATCTCTACTCTAACGCCACTCCACTCTATGCCACTAACTTTTAGAAGCAGAATATAATTGGCAGATAAGTAGAAATGCGTAGGTTAGCGTCTATATATTTACAGTTTGAGGCACAGTGAAGATGAAAGTGATTTTCTAAAAAATTGCACCCTTTTTGTGAATGTCTGAAACAGGAATTCGAACCAAGCACCCATAGCCACAGAGTACCAGGCTAGTACATAAGAAGTCCCGTGTTACCCCGTATCCAGGTACTACGCTATCATATGCTCTGTTAGCTCGGTCTTTGCTCTCAAACAGCAATTACTTCTGCATGTTAAACATAGATCAAAAATGTTCTATGCTTAAGGAGGAACACACTTAACAAAAAATCCCCGGTTATCTGGAACTGTGAACTGCCAGTGGCAGACCGAGGGTGCTGCACTGCAAGGCGAGAAGTGGGCAACACAGGCAGCGCTGCATTGCAGTGGGTCAGAGGAGGTGTAAACATGTGTGCGTAGTGCCTTGCCTTTAGTGCAGGGATGCGGGTGCCAGTACTAAAATGTGTTAGTCTAACCCCTGATGCATGGTACTTGGCAGGGCTGAGCAGGCATAGGCACTTGTCGGGGTCATGCCTCTGAGGACCCAGCACAACTGAGCCTCAGGCAGATGTCGGGCCCTATGAGGCGCTACGGACATCTGGCTATCAGCGCCAGGCGTCTGGATCTTCAGACCTTTAGGCTGTCCAGGCGCTATACCTCTTATAAGTTAATATAGGCCAGTTTTGTCCTGGGCGATTGAGATAGCCGAGCCTTAAGCACACGCAAATGAAATGCACATTTGTCACAGTGCTCTCCAGATGACCGAGTCCGTTGGCATCAAACATTCATTCTTTATTGGTCCTGTGCCCTCAGCGAAACTCCTGTTCCGTCCATGGGCGTCTCGATTAATTTTTCAGGCTGATATAAATCAGGCACGTGTCGTCCCTATGTCCTGTGACACTAAAAGCAGGGACACAATCCCGTGCCCGGTGAGTAATCCAAACTAGACTGTGGCACCCACGGATAGGATTAATCCTGCTTTGGCTACGAAGTCTGCGGCTCACAACTGATAGTTTAGCTTGATGGGTTACAGTGCATGCTGCAGAGACCTGTGCATTGTCTTCAGGACACAGGTGTAACACTTGTGCACTTATTTGTTTGTTGTATGGGTCACTGAGTAATAGCCACATTAATTACGTATGTTTCAAAATCTTTAATGGGATGGGTTGTCACATAGTCATGACACGTGTGATTTGTTTGACCACGTGTTAATTACATAGGTATATTTTTATTAATTGAATCCTGAGGTGTATAATTAAGTTTGTATTACTTGAAGCAAAGGGGTTTGTGTTTCTAAGCATTTGTCCTGAGGATGACCTTGCATAATATTTATAAAAAGACCGAAACGTGGTCAACACTACTGGGCTTGTTCCACGTGAGAGTCCCTTGATTGTTGGATGCTAGAACCTATTTTACCCCCATATGTACATCTGTGATTCCGTCTATTGTCTAGTTGCTTCACACCTGTGTGTGAGTAAAATCATTTGTTCTCGTACACGCCCGGTTGTCGAAGCAGTTTTCTTCTCATTCCTTGCTCTTGACTTTTTAAAAATAACATTGATTAAGTTTAAGAAACACATATTTATGAGTAAGATAATGAGTGATCGATCCCCTTGTTGTCGATTCCGTACTGTATTTTCAGTTACCCAAGTTGCCAAGGGGTTACTGGGTCGCCCTTATACTTTTATGCTAGATTTGCAGCGTGGGCTTCGAGGTGAGGACTTTTGTCCCGAATGAAGCCTGAGGACGTGGCTTATTGTATCATTTAAGGCTGGACACCAGCTGGTTGTCCAGTTCTTGTTGATGAGGAAGTTTGGGTTTGGACTACGAAATATAAATTACATTCTGGTTTCATGTATTCGTAGGGGTTTGGTTTTTATCCATTGTATTTAGTTAGGTAACTTTGATGTACTAGATGCTATAATCCATATAAAGATGGTGATAACTCCAAGGGGTTCAACATAGATGCTGAATAGCGGCAAAGATATTATTGATCCTCGGGTGACAGCACAAGGTACAGGTACAGGTTTTGGGAGAACTTTGTCAACGTTCACCCAATGGAACAAGTTTGAAAAGTAGGGCGCAAACCAGGGTCATACAAGATCATCACTTCCAAGCTTTTCTCAGCATGTGCAAAGAAGGACTTCATGGTTCCCAGGTCAAAGGTCGAGTATGCATCCAATAGGTATTTTTAAAAGATTGATTCAGTTTCCAAGACAAAGGGTACTCCTTGAAGGGGCGAACATCTTGTTTGGAGCCTCGGATGGTTCTGGGCCTAGGGTTTTGACATGTCCGATTGTAAGGGGATCTGGAAGAGCACGAGGTCCATATTCAAGCCTGTTTGGGATCACACCATGAACCACCTGTTTGAATTCAGTGTGTGTTTTTAGCTGAAACACTAGCGAGTGCTCAGCCTCATAACAGGAGGGTTTTATTATGTTAAAAATCTCTGGAGTGAATGCTCTGAAAATTCATTGAAATGGGCAGATGAGCCATTTATTTTCTTGCCCATATAAATGCCGGAGATTTGTGTAGCGGATTATCAAAGTTCCTGTCTGATGCTTCATTTTATTGGGGATGAATTTGCCAAATGTCTCACATTTTTCTATCCTGATCTCATTTTTAGTTACTTTAGTATTGGGGTCTTTCGACATTGGAAATGACTTGTAACTGGTTATTTAAATAGTTTGCTTGAGCTATCAGGACATTTTCCTATGTTCTGCAGTTTTTTTTATAGGTGTTTCTGAAGAGCAGAAGGGAGTTTCCTCAACCTGCTTCCAATACCCCAAAGGGTCCAACTTTCGACGTCTAGATTAGAGCCGGATCAAATATCGGCTGTTTGGTATTGTCCGCTTCAGTGCAGAGGCCAAGAAGTGAATGGGCAAGGTTGGTGCACACCTGGACAATGTGTGTGAAGAACTGTGCACTGTTGCTGTGCATGGGTGGAGATATTGCCAAATGCTGTAGCCACAACTCGCCTAGAGGACATTCATTTAAAAATGCCCGCGAAAATAACACCATCCGCGGAACCTCTGTTTATTCCAAGCATCCCGTTAATAGGATCTTGGATGTATTTTATTTGACTGAATAAATACATTGATTAGATATTGCTGGGCCTGGGTTTAGGCCTCCTTCCAATGGAAGCCGCTGTGTGTGTGTTTGCAGC